>NW_028277165.1:26776666-27103333 GCF_051122295.1 Plectrocnemia conspersa
CCGCTTAAGCAGTCATAAATGCATGAAAGCGGCACAATGCAAAAAGATCCGTTGTTTGATTTTATTATGTTATACTCGTACGTGGACTGTTTGAAAAGTAGCCGAACTCTTATAGTTTCTGTTTAGATTAATTTTACAACTTATAGACAATTTTAGTCTTAGTGGTGCCAAATAACAATTTGGTATCTTTACAGCAAGACAGTGAAATCTATTAGTTGCATGAGTGGCTGTGTGGCTAAGGTCCGGCCTTTTATACCTGACGTCACACCACTGCGTGCAAAAACAAAATATTTTATTTTTCATTGTATTAAATTTATTACAAAAATGTGTTTTCAATTATAAAATAAAATTACTATACAAATTATTATTAAATTGAAATAATTTTGTAATTATTTGTCACCAATACTTTATATTATATGTTGTCTGTTTCATCTGTGTAAAAATGATAAATCATACAATTATATTTATGGCTTATTTTAATTACTCTTCTTACAGCAATAAATAAACGTTACGCAACAGTCGGCCAAACACATAATAGCTATATATGAGTGTATATATATATATGTAGGTATAAATGACAAATTGTTTGTATTTTTTGTAATATTATTACTATAGTCAAGTTATGTTAGAGATAGATTCGAACTCATTCTTTAATCATTGTTATTAATTTAATTTGTCCTGTTGTTACAAATTTATTTTAAAGGTTCCCGAAACGGTCCATTGCGATTGTGAATGTTGACATGATTAACGCTCATTGATGCAACTAATTTATCGTTTACAGAGCTTCAATTGTCAACACTGGCAATCGCAATGAACCGTTTCAGAGACCCTTGATACTCAGCTTTAAACAATATTTTCAGTTTTTTGTACTCATGTATTGCAGTAGCACGTCGCTGTTCAGTTTCTTTAATGGTTTATTGTCCCGTATTACAGTAGCACGTAACCGGTTGTCAGCACGTCACAGTTCAGCTCAAATTTCACAATAAAAGACCTAGAAATAGCAGCCAATGAGACATATGCAAATATCACAAGGAGTTCTTGGGATTGACAGACAAAGAGACAGGCATAGGTGTAATATATTTTATAGTATAGTACATAAATGTTAACTTTTTAATAATTTGGTTTTGGGTACTTAATAAATATATATAATAAAACACAGCTATTTTATTTTAAATACCAAAGCTTGGATCTTGTATCATTGTCGATTCAGCTTATTATTTAAAAAGTCCGGGTATTTTTTTAACATATATACTTCCGCATATGTACGTCCGCGAGACGACTCGGCGAGCATGAAATTGAAACGGATTATATGGTTGAAATGCCAATGTGATTTTCATAGATTTGTTTTTCACGCATCGCCGCACAACGGGGATGAAATTTCATATGTATATTTTGCATATGAAAAAATATTCCAAGCACGCAACTCAATAGCCCAGAAGCGATTTGGAATCGCATTGTTATCGATGAAAAAAAAAATTAAATAATAAACACGCCAAAGATTGAGAGTCGGCGGATGGTCTGGTCTATCATACATTTGCGTGTGTCGGTGTTTATAATGGCGTTTGTCAAATTTCAACATTGTAGCTAATATTATTATATTTGGCACATTAACAGACGCCTGTGTGATGTGTCAGATTCGTCGGATTTCACACGTCAAATTTCAATATTGTGAAATAATTATATTATTCATAGTTAAATAATTCAATATCTGTGAGCTTCTAATTAACTTATTAAAATATAATATTGTCTGTTTTGATACATAATTAACCTAATATTGATAAATAAATGTAATAATATTTTTGTGAACGTAAATGAGTCAATCGTTTTTTTTACTATATTAAATAATATGTTTTAGAACAAATTTGTGTTAAAACATATATTTATTTAAGCTAGCGCTGCAACTATATATACACTAGATCCCCCCAATAACACGGTAAATTGCGAACGTAGTTGGGGGACTAGAACATAGAAGAAGTGGGCGTGCGGAACGCATGTAGCGCATGCCCATATCTCTCATTCACTCTCGTCAATTGACACGCGAGCGAGCGAAAGGGAACGTATCTCACCGTGCGCCGCTGATACTACATATAACTAAATTATGGGATCACGTTTTATGTGTTGCGTTTGCCGTCAATTATTTTTAACTATTCGGCATATTATCTATTTATGATACATGCAATAAGATAAAACATATATTTATATATAAACGTAGATGTTATTAAAAATATTTTATTTAAATAATGTTTTGAAAAATATATAAATGTTAAATGTTTGAGAATCGCCATAGTGTCCAGCGTATCGTCAGAGTACATTTGCGTGCGTCGGTGTTCATCATTGTTTGCCAGCACTTTGTGAAAAGTCACTCAAACGGTGAAACGATTACGTTAGGATTAGAGTGGTCGACAACATTTTGTATGGTTTCGAGTTAAAGTGGGAGTTGATAAAATCACGTTGCGGATTAATCAGTTTTACCTTTAAAACGCATCCCATACCATAAACACTAGTGATGAACATCGAAAGCTCCATTGAATTGAAATCCCAGATAAATCTTAATCCTGATTGTTCATGAAAAAATGTTATTATGCTGAAAGCAAATTGGAAATGGTTCAATAATTGAAAGAATTTTATTTTATGATAAATCAGTGATTAGAATAAATAATATTTCAGAGTGAAAAAAACACATTTTTTATCTTTAATACAATAAGTACAATAGCATACAGATATATTAAATAAACTAGTTCATATCATAACCAATAAAAAAATAAAAAATATTTAATTAACTGTAAGTGTAGTATAATTCCAGAAAAAGCACATAAACCTTTTACAAATTTAAGAAAGAAAGGTGAAATAAAAAAAAAATATAAAAATAAACATATATTAAATATAACATATAAAATTAAATAAACCTAACCATGTATACCTAATATACATTGAAACGGGCTTAACTGCATCAAAGCCTAGACATTTTATGTTTGTATTGAAATTTAAGTTTAGTTTTATCATAATCACCGATTCTTGAGATAAGTCTATTTATAATACATGGCCTCTACTTCATTAACCAGTCATGCCATACTGTATCAATGGCGTTTTGTATGTCTAGCAATAAAAGATCAGTTTTTTTTCATATTAAAAATGCCAGATATGTGTATATATATTAGTCTGTTAAATTGATGCATAGTCAAACTGTGTTTGCTGAAACCAAATTGTTAATGAATAAGTTTGCTATAAAAAAAATCATTAATAATTCGGAATTAATATGATTCTTTTAACTAATTTTCTGAATGACAGCAATAAACTATTCGGGCGATAGTGAATTGGTATATAATCTGCTTTGCAAAGTTTTTTTATCAAATAATTTTTTGCCGTTTCCTAAATAATTGGGAAATATCCAAAAGATAAGCATGAATATTTTTTTTAGTTAAGTACTTAAAGCATACAACAAAGAGGTTTTTAATCAATTTATGATCTATTCCTGAAACCGTTCAATCTGGTGATCGTTTAGCAATACCAAGAATTTCTGATAAGCCGACTTAGAGCAGCTTATATCTTTAATTTCCCGGTCTATTTTAGATTTGGATTTTTGGTCAATGTGATTTTGCGTAAGTTTATAAGATGTAAAAAAGCCCTCACCTAATATCTCGATCATCTCCTAAACTGTATTAGCCGTATTTTTACCGGATCTTAAAGGTGGTACATTTGAGTTTTAATTTTTAAGCGATTTCGTCAGTCTCCATATCTCCCAGTTTTAATGTTTTTAATTTACGCGACCACAAAATGTTTTTAATGTTTTGAATTAAATTTTTTTTCCATTTTTAATTTAAATTAGTTCAATTATTTATGTGGTAAATTTATATATTTTTGCGCATGATTTGCTATTTTATATATAGTTTAAATTAAATAAATGAATAAGTATTATATTAAATAAATGAATAAGTAATATAAAAATTTTAAAGTTTAAATTAAATAAATGAATAAGTATTATATATATTAAATAAATGAATAAGTATTATAAAAATAATAAAAAGCATTTATTTTGATTAGTTACAAAAAAATAATATTGTTCTATTAACTATAGTTCTAATTTATTATATTAATATTAGGGCATTTACTTTGCTGTTTTAACCTATGTACATATCTAATTATATTATATACAATAGGCTGACATATTATTGAAAGTCCATTGTCCCTTTTCTCGTTATCATTGTCCTATGAAACCAGACAAGGTCAATCCAATTTGGCTTTGTCCCGGCTCTCAATTTCAATCATACACATCGATGTTTCTATAAAGATGGAACTGTTTATAATTTACTGTATCAATATGGTATAATATTTTGATATTCTCTATCAAAGGTAAATGGAAACTAATCAACAAAATTATAAGTTTGTTTATTGCATACATTTAAATATGTGTATTGAAATAAAAACTATTTTCAATACGATAAGATATTTTCGTCAAAATATTTTTTCATTTCTCTAGGAGTCCAAATTTATAGAATCTAGTTTAATATATTCAAAGAAACTCATTAAAGAAGCGGTTGAAATAATCTGTTATACTTTTTTATATATATACATTTTATAAAAAAATAAAAATTCTGGAAAAACATATATTAACCCAGATATGCCCACTGTCCCATGGGTAGGACACTAAACTTGTGTCACTGTTTTTTATAATTATGACGTTTTTATTACTTTTACACGAGTCAAAACGTGAATGAACTCATAAAAAGGGTCTAATATTAAATCCTAAACAATAAAATCCGGAATATTGTTAAGTATAGTGTTGTTTGTCGTCTGTTGAAGTTATGCTGTTTTTTTCGCGTCGAAATTATTGATAATGAGTCGTCCAAAGTGAGTTTCTTTTTATTATATTATTATAAAATAAATGTTTTCAGTTTAATATTAGTCTAAGCAAATAGTTTCTGAAAGTATTTTGTTTATTGATACATCGGTTATTGTAGTAAATTGGTACCAAACATCGTTGTCCTACACATGGGACAGTGGGAAGCGGCTTTTTTATTTTTATTTTTTAGGAATATGAAATTACACAAGATCGTAGAATATTTGAGAAATGCAAACCAGGATAAAAGTATAATTAATATACTGCCTCCGATAAATAGTTGTGAAGATATAACTGACGAAGATGATGGAAATTTAACTGATGAAGATAATGGAAATAAAGATGAAAACTCAATAAACAGTCTTTCTACCGGCCAACTATTGTCTGAAGGTGAACAAGTGATGAGAAACAATTTTAGTGATAGTGATAGTGATTTTAACGTTCCTTTTTCCATTATTTCTAAAGAGAAAACCAAATTAGCAAGAAAGAAGAAAAAAATAGTAGAATAGAAATTAGCTGATATTAGAACCTACATATGAAAAATGGCCAAATATGCACTTTGTAAATAATAATCCAAGTCCGATGGATATTTTTGTCTTATTTATTGATGGTCTCATAATTAAATTATTTGTCAATGATTTTATACTAGGTATTCTCAAAAAGACCGTAAATTTATAAAGGTATCCTAGCCAAATGACTTCAATTGATACAATGAATTTATGGGTGGAATAGATCGTGTTGATCAGAACGTAAGTTTATATAAAACATCTATAAGAGGAAAAAATGATATTTTCCCATTATTACACATATTCTTGATACTGCAGAACAAAACGCATGGCAAATTTATAAAAAAACGGGCGAAAGATCAGATAATTTGAATTTCTGTAGGCGAATTGTGACCAACATATTAGAAGGATACGGACAAAATTCACAACATGTAAAAGGACGAGTATCTGCAAAAAAAAATATTGACATACGATACGATAGAATGGACCATCTAATTATAATTCATCAAAAACAAACCAAATGTGCACATTGCCACTGTAAATGTATGACAAGGTGTAGAAAATGTGATGTTGGATTGCACACCAAATGTTTTATCGATTACCATAAAGCAAATTTTTAATTTTTTTTTAATATTTTTATATGTTAAAATTTATTATTGATAATTTTGTGACAATTTACATATTAACAACTATTAAATGTGTTGTAATATATGAAATATCTTAATTTTTTTATTATTTTTTAATACCCCATTGCCCACTGACCTACAGGTAGGATGGCACTTTTCCGGAAAACTAATGGCGATTAATTTTTTTTTTTTTTTTATATTGATTTTATATATATATAAAGCAAATTCATTGATCAAAATAAAATTTTAAGAGAACAAAATTTGCTGGGCATATCTGGGTTAAAATTAAACAATTTGCTGGTTTATAGTCATTTTCTAGTTTAGAAGAAGATAATAAAAAGATAAATTAATACTAACAGTAATAGCAATATAAAATAAATTACGGAAAAATTAAAAACACTATAAAGTAAAATAAAAAATATCTAAGGTAATTTATTTAATTGTGTTTCTAAAGCAAGATGTGTTTATATATTTTATGTTTATTCCTAAATTTAGGTTTGATCATCTAGTCTACAATTCAAGGGACTGGTGTGTATTAATATGGATTTGCGTAATATTTTTAGTGTATTTTTGGTATGACAATGGCAATGTTATTTAATTGTATGAATTAAAAATGTTAAGTGTTTATTTTTTTAGTATATTATGTATGGCAAAATCTTTATGATCAAATCAACATAATTACCACAGATCAATTTTAATTAACGTTTTTCGGCCATTCTGTATAAGAAAAATTCGTCTACTTTTTAAAAAGTGCAGTTTTCCGTCGCACGTGCACATTCGTGCTATAAATTCAAGTTATTCAAAATCGATCGTTGAAAAACGTACTATATGGAATGCCACACCTGCACCGTTGATATCAACGCGATACAGATTTCGCTCTACGGAATTTGCATATCCCGTTTCCGTGTCGTGATTGCTCTGTAGTAGCATAGCCGAACGTCACCTGTCACCGTTTCGTTTCCGGTTCCGGTCGCCGTGTCTGACATTGCCGGTCCGTTATGAAACTTGACCATAGGGGTTCCTGAATCCGGACCCGTAATCCGCTAAGAGGATTTGCCGCAGCAAATTCCCTGACAACACGTAAAACCCCGATGGAAAATGCATCAGATTAAACATTTACACCCTATGAATTATTCGTCGCAATATAATGATCGGTGCGCTTTTAGAGCTTTTTTAGTTTGATACGACTGAGGCCAGAATAAACTTTTACGATGTGTAATGGCGCACCGATTAAATTTTGCTTTAGTGTCTCTTTTATAAATTAGGGTTTAGTATTTTTTTTTAATAAAACTAAAATATATTTGAATATTAGTTTACAATTGATTTTATGGATTAGTATTTAGTTCGAATCGTTTCGAACGAGTGATTTCTGCGTAGATTTGAAACTGAACTTTTGACCCTCTATGGTGACTTACAGGTGTCACTGCAGTGATGGCATGGATGCAGATCAATAAACTTACAGTACGGTTCTACTTTTAAAATATGTTTGTATCTGAACGGTAAGTCGTAAAAATTATATAATTCTTTTTTATTTATTATAAATGTCTACAAATTTATAAAAATATTAAAATAATTCAATTTTAGATTTATTTAGGATATAGTTTATCTGTATATGTATTAAATAATATTAAACAAATATTTATCAAATTAATAATTAACTATGTATTCCATGAGTTATAAATATATAAAATATAATTTTACTACACTACACCAATTTATGTACTCTCTGTTGATTTTTACTTAAACCAATTTTGCTTATACTTTGAACCAATTTACGATAAGATCAAAATATTTTTTTAAATAGATTAAATTAATAATTTATGTCAACTCTTTCGTTTCTGTGACTGCAATATGTGTATATATGTATAATGGTTCAACTATTAAAACGCATATGGTTATATGCACAGTAATAATTCTTTTAACAAGGTAGCGGCGTTCCTCGTGCGCTTTCATCACGTTGTTAACTTTCTCATTGTTTGAAGTGCTCTTGATTTCCCCCCAATTCGACTCTTGTTATGGCTGTTCTTTTCAGAAACTTCGTCGAGATGGGCAATGTTTGCCCCTGTACTTTTCTTTATTTTTCCGAGTTGAATGAACATTTCTAAGATCCAGGGGGTTGATTAGAGTTGTTATCGGACGCGAGTCTCTATGCGTAAACTTTTTTTAACACTCAATACGCATAGAAATATATAGGAATAACTGAAGTATACTGTGCTTAATAAACATATTTAAAAAAAGTTTTATTAACATGATACATCAAAATAATTATAAAAATAGGTGCACATACTTAAGTATATAGTGACACTATTTAATTTCCTTAATTTATGTTGTTTTAATTTTTGTTAAAAATACCGATTTATATATGTAATAAAAAAACATTTTACTGCGATATTAAAATAGTATATGCAGTGAAATATAAATAAACAATAATTATGATCTATAGAAAATTATTTTATTTACCTCGAAAAATAATATTCCGTAGTTTAATTTGCATAATGCTATTCTGTAAGCAATTTTGGTTATTAAAATTAAAATAAGTACTTATTTATATTATATTAGATAAATTAAATATTTTTTGTGATTACTTAACACGTTTTTCTAAAACCCAGAATATTATTTATATTTTAAGAAATATTTCAAATGAAAAATAATACAACGTATGTGGCCGCGAGATTTCCGAAACTCTGCCTTCGTTTCAGCATACTCATAATCTTATCTTAGATTTCGCAATGAAAGTGCAAGACACTAACAGAGCGGGGTATTAAAAATCATTTTTATTAGAGTATTAGAGTAAATATATTAAAAATATATTTTATAAATATATATTTGTAGTTAATATAGAGATAATATTACGTATTTTATAAATAAAATATATATTAAAATAATATTTAGAGAAAAGTAATATTAAAAAAAATTAAGAAATACATCACGATTTATATAAAATACAGCACGATTTATATAAAATTATTATTATATAACAAAAAAGTACTGCAGATGTGGCCGCTGGGTTGCCGCTAAAATGTCAGTCTACAAGATTTAAGAGCTTGGTGCTAACAATATGGTTTAACAGTTGTGGCATAGTAACAGTAGCCAATACAGTAAAAAAATATAATTATGTATTAAATTATTAATCAATAAAAATAAAATTATTTAATCATATAATATTTCCTATATAATCGTTTAAAAAGACAAAATATTTTTTGAGCATTTATTGCAAATATTAAAATTTTAACAGTGTCCTAATCAAGCAATTAAATTTATTCATCGATATTTGTAATTAAATTAAATTCAACTAGCAATATTTAGCAAATGTTATTTTTATTTGAAAAAATATTTATTGTATGATCATGTAGTAGTTCACCACCTAAACCGTTCAGAGCTGTAGCGGAGTGGCGCTAGTAACCAGATCCAGATCTAGTATAAATAGGACCCCGGGCAAAAATAAAAATCAGTTCGCCCAGTGCTTTAAGGGTGCCTTGTCGTTTATTTCCCGGCTAATGAGTAACGCGTTTTGTGTAGTGACTACTTAACGTTCTGTTTTTTTTTCTGTAATTTAATAAGTGATAAAGTGTGCAAGTGAAGCCGTACATACTTTTTGATAAATTAAGCGGATTATAAAGGTATTTACTTTTGATTAAATATTTAAAAAAAATACAATATAAACTATTACACATCCTTTTGAAAATTTAATAAATTACATAACTTACTTACACTTTATTTAAAACATTTATTACAATTATTTTTAATTTAATTTGAACTTAGGGATGCGCTATTAAATGGTCGATAACAACAATTATTCATAAATATTATATTTGCTTTTAAAAAATATTTGCATGTATGAAAATAATAAGCACAGATGTGGCCGCCATGTTGCCGCTAGTTTGCTTTCGTGTCGGCACACGCATTGTGTTATATATTTCGCAATGCAAGTGCATTTACTGACGATACGAATGACACCAACTTTCTTTTTTTGTATAGATCTGCCAATTATGTAATTTTAATATCAGTAAGATTTTATTATTAATATAATTATATATTAAATTTAATTGATGCGATTTAGAGATAGACTTCTGGTTATGTTCTTAGTGATCAAATATAATGACGTATAAAACTGTTTTAAACATATGTTTTATTTAATAAAATGGTGAAGCAGAGGTGACCGTGAGGTTTTCGTTAATAGGTTGACTGACCAGTTTTCTTATCTTAGATTTCACAATGCACTTAAACCGTTATCTTACTGCCACACTATCTTACTATTTTTTTACAAAGCAATTCTTTTAACTAACTGAATACATTTTATGTTTATTAAATACGCACTATAAAAATCTTTTGAAATAGCCATATTAAAATAAGATATTATACTACATATTATTATATAAAATAAAATCATTATTTAATAAAATATTTTTTATGGCGCAAAAATAAAAATATTTTTTTAGTATTTATTGCAAATATTAAAATTAAACAGTGTCTTAAATAAGCAAGCTCGATATTTGAGAATTAAATAAAATTCAACAAGCAATATTCATTTCATCTTGAAAAATATTTATTGTTTGATCGTGTAGTAGTTCACCACCTACACCGTTTAGGGCTGTAGCGGACTGGCGCTAGTGACCAGGTCCGGATTTAGTATAAATAGACCCCGGGCGAAAATTGAAATCAGTTCACCCTGCGCATTAGGGGTGCTTGGTCGTTTAATTGCCCGGCTACCGAATGACGCGTTTCGTGTAGTGATTATTAACGTTCTGTGTGTTTTTCTGCAATTTAATAAGTGACAAAGTGTGCAAGTGAAGCCGTACATACCAATTGATAAATAAAGTGGAATATAAAGGTATTTACTTTTGATTAAATATATATTACACATCATTTTGCAGAATTTATTTAATTACATAGCGTACTTACACATTTTATTTAAAGCATGTATTAACAAATTATTTATTTTTGTAGTTCTGTTTTTTAGATTATTTTTAATTTGATTTTTACATACAGGTACGCTATTATATTAGTTAAATTATATTTTTTAGTCGATAAAAACAGTTATTTAATACCAAAAAAATATATTTGATAAAAATAATAAGCACAGAGGTGGCCGCCAGGTTGCTGCTAGTCTGCCTACGTGTCGCCACACGCATTATGTTATCTTAGATTTCGCAAGTTCATTGACTGACGAGGCGAATGATACTAACTTTCTCTTTTTGTTCAGAGCGCTACTAGCAACAATGTTTTGTAATATAATTTATATTTTGTAAAATATTTAATTTAAAAAATATTTGCCTGCAAATATTTAATTTAAAAAATATTTGCCTGCAAATAATTTATTTATTATTATTTGCCTGCAAATATTTAGTTGTTCTTATTTCGTAGTAAGATTTTATTATTGATATCGTATTATATTTTAAAATTAAGGATTCAATTCTTGTTAATGCAGTAATACAATATAATCAGGTATAAAATTAATACAATATTGTATATTATTATATAAATTATTATTTCACAAAAAATTAAGTTGCCATTAATAGGTCAACTCACCCGTTTTCTTATCTTAAATTTTGCAAATTTAACTAGCATAAAAGTATTTTTATTTTTTTTTGGTCAATAAGAACAATTATTTCTAAATACAGAATTTTATATTTGTATTACACAATATATGTATATATATAAAATAATAAAAACAGATGTGGCCGCTAGGTTGTCGCTAGTCTGCCTTCTTATCTTAGATTTCACAATGTAAGTGCATTAACTGACGAGTTGAATGACACTTACTTTTACTTTATGTATAGATTTAATCTATAAGCAAAGAATTAAATTCTGTTTAATACAGGGATGAAATATTAGGAAGTAAAAAATTGTTTTTAAAATATATATATTATTTAACAAAAACTTTAGCAGAGGCGACCGCGAGGTTGCCGTTATTCTTATTATCTTTTTTTTCCTTGTGGTTTTCTTATCTTAAATTTGTACTTAAACCGTTATCCTACTGTTACATTCTTTTTTGTTCTAAGAAAAATTGACGGTGTTATTTTAATAAATTTCAGCAAGTTGTGAGGTTACCGCTAATCAGTGGCATATACTCACCTATTTAAACATAATAAAATATGAGTTATTTTTTGATTTTTTATATTGTTGATGTTTTAAATAAAATCAAAATTATTCAGATTGTTATCGTGTGGTGATAGTTCATAACCTTTACTGTTCAAGGCCGTAGTGAATAAGCTATACTGAGCAGATATGGAGCAAGTATAAACATGACCCCGGGCAAAAATTTAATTCAGTTCGCCCTACGCATTAGTAAGCCTTCGTCATTAATTTTCCCGACACGTTTTGTGTTTCCGTTATACATTAAAGTGTCAAAGTGAGCGAGAACAGCATAAGCAATTTTTGACAATTGAAGCTAAATATGAGGGTATTTTTTATATTTAAAATAATTTATATGTATCTGATTATAATATATTAAATTTTTAAAAATGTGATTTGATAAAATAAAATACTGTTGGTGCAATATGTCATTTTAAAAGTATGTATCAATAGTAATTTTAAAGAATATTTAAAAAAAATAATTGAAATTTATTTTTAATTTCAGATATAACATAAATTACAATGGCAACCAGCAGCAGCTTTGAGAATGATCGACAGGCTCAGATATCTTTTTTGTTGAATTTTGGATTAATTCCGAAAGAAGTTTCCGAAAAAATTTTAGCGCGAAAAGATGAAAATCTGAATTGTAGGAAGATTCAAACGCGTTCGACAAGAAAATGGCGTTCGGAAGCAATATCGGAAATCAGCAAACTGTTTGTTGAGCCGTTGAACTTACAGCCAACAGTTCCTGAAACAAATGTCAATGGCGCGGTTAAACGCAAACGTTCGACGATTTTGCATTTATTAAATAGTAGTAGCTCTAAGATAAATGATTTGCCAGCAATGGATCAACAGAATCGGCTGAATGAAGTACCTTTCGTGGAAAAAACAAAGATTCAGTCAAACATTACGGTTTGTACCACTGTACAAAATATTTTTTTTTATTAAGTAAGGATTTATAATTTTAATTTAATCTATTTTTAGATTGAATGTCAACCTAAGCTGGACCAGAAAGTCACGGAAAACATCCAAGAAAAAGACCGAGGTCATGGAATTCAGTCTAATTCTCAAACAATTATCAGCCAAGGAGCAAGTCAAGATGATGTAAACACGGAGGTTTGTTTATTTTATACACTTTTATACCAATTCATTTGAATAGTATTCGTTTTCGTTTATTAAAACCATGGTTAGGAAAATAATAATAGTTTTTTATTAATCTTTTTTTTTATATTAAATATGTACCGAAATCTACACAAAAAATATAAATAAAAAACATAGTTTCTGCAAAAAATTTAATTCGTCTGAAACTTCGAACAATTAAAGTTCTATATATCTATAACGACAAAACTTAAAAATTGTGATATTAAAACATATTGTATATTAATTGACTATTTTTATAGTCTAATTATATATGATAGTCTAATTATATATATAATATGTGCTAATTTAATATTTTTTGTATTTATTTTTAGATTAAAAAGACTCACCAATTTAATGTTGAAATAAAAATAAAAGATACTACAGAGGAACACCAAGCAAAAGAGCTAAATTCTGCTAACTTGAATACCAAGGTTTGTAATTTTGTATTAATTTAATAATTTATTATTTTTACTTTTATTAAGACACTATAAATCTTTTTTATTATATCATGATAGAATTTGTATCCTTTTAATCTGCATACTGTTTTCTATGTGGCATGTGTTTCAGATATAAGACATAGATCTATATTATTCATTGCTAAGATTGTTTAAAGCTCATTGCGTTTGTGCATAAGTCAATTAGCATTCCAAGTCAATTTTGTTAGATTATTCATGACTAGTTTTTAAGTTTTCACTTTGAAGTAGGACGGTTTTTGATTTTATTTAATCGTTGTTCTATGTTGTTGTATTCATTTTCCAGTTGGTTAAGTTTTCTCATGGTTTCTTTGAATATGTTTTCCATTTAATTTGCTACGGGTGTTATTTATTTTATCACGTTTCATCTGCTGATGGAAGTGGGTCATTTCTGGGTCACAAAGAGTTGGGTAAATGTTTTGGTGAATTTGGTGCTTTCCATTGTCTATTCCGATTCTTTAATTAGCTGTTCTTTATCTGTTTTATAACAGGAATCTTTAACTGGAGGATTTCGCTTCTATAGGGTTTTTATTCTCAGCATAAGGTATTTTATTTCTATGTAAGATTTTTTTTAAATGTATATGGAGTGATTTTATTTGAATTGAAATATTATTCAATTCTTTTATTTTAGTTTTTATTTAATTAATGTTTGGTGTTTGTTTATTAATTATTGTCACCATCTTGCGCAGTTTGACGTCTCTTGAGCCGCGTCTGGTTAGAGCCGCAGTTGTGAGTCATTTGGTGCACTGACAGTTTGATTTGGTTTTAAGTTTTTATTAGTTTGAATCTTTTTACACATTGCACTTTATTTTTTGGCAATTTACACAACAGTTTTGATTGCGAATCGCGCTTGCGGTGTTCAGATCTAAATGACACTATAATTAATCAAAAAATATTATTTTATTAGTAATCTTAATTATTTTTATGTAAAGCTCAAACCAAAACCTGCTCGGAAAGCCAACCTAGAATTTGAAAAGAAAAAACAAGTGTTTGTGAAAAAATCCAGTTCATCTAAAACGCAAAGTTCTGAATCATTAATCACAGAACATTGTGGTGTTCAGGTAGTTATTATTTTAATTAAAAAGGAACAAATAATATCAGTTTTAAATAATTAAATAATTTGTGTTTATTAATTTTTAGGTAGAGAAACCGCAACAGGAGAATAACATAATGACAATAAAGGATATTTTAACTTTCAATAACCACAATTCTGGATCTATAGTACTCGAGCATTGTAATACTAAGGTATATTCTAACTATTTTTATTAATTTGATTCACAACACTCCTTAAAAAAATTGGTTTTAATATTTCATCTTTTTAATTTTAGATTGAAAATACTCAAGAATTAAATATCAAAATGACAGTGAATGATACTACAGAGCAAAATCGAGCTTATGATATAAATCCTACTTTAAATACTAAGGTTTGTATATAATATTTTACACTTTAATTTACTAAGAAATATTTTTTATTGTTATATTCCTTCTTTTCAGGTAAAACGCAAACATAAGCCAAACCGAAAAGCCAACTTAAAAAATAAAAATAAAAACCGAGTGTCTGTAATACAATTTATTTCATCTGAAACTAAATGTTCTGGGTCATTAATCACAGAACACAATTGTGTTGAGGTATTTATTTTTAATAGGAGCAAAAAATAACTTATAAGCTTTAATCTGTTTATTAATTTGTGTGTATTTATTTTCCGGTTAAGAAACATCTAGAAAAGAATCGCATAATACCAATAAAGGATACTTTAAAAGCAGCCCAAGAAGTTTCTGAAATAAACAACCACAATTCTAGATCTTTAACTACAGAACTCGAGCATTGTAATATTAAGGTATATTTTTAATTTTACAAAAAACACTTGCTATTTATAATAATTGGATCCCCAATTCACTCTTGTTTTTTTTCTGTTTAATTTTAGATTGAAAATACTCAAGAATTCAATATCAAAATGACAGTAAATGATACTACAGAGCAAAATCGAGCTTCTGATATAAATCCTGCTTATTTAAATACCAAGGTTTGTACTATATATAATATTTTACAATTTAATTTACTAAAAACTATTTTTTATTGTTATATATATATATTTTAAAGATAAAGCGCGAACCTAAGCCGACCAAAAAAGCCAATTTAAAAAATAAAAATCGAGTGTCTGTAATACAATTTATTTCGTCTGAAACTAAAAGTTCTGGATCATTAATTACAGAACACAGTGTTGAGGTATTTATTTTTAATGCAATAAAGCAATAACTTATAAGTTTCAATCGGTTTATTAATTTGTGTGTATTTATTTATTATAAGGTGAAGAAACCGCAAAAAGAAAATCGCATCGAAAAGGCTGCTCAAGAAGTGGTTTTACAAAAGGCTCATTGGAAAAAGCTTGTAATTTCGCAAGAATATTTGAATGAAAGTGTCAAAAATTGCAGCACTGCAGACCCGACAAAACATTGCACTAATCGGGTTGTTATGGTTAGTCTATTTCACATTTAATAATTATTAACATTAAGAATTAAACGTTTACATATGTTATTAATTTTTAGATGGATACACAAAATTTGCCTTCTCGTAAAAAACTTTACCCTGCTAAGTCTGCAAACATTGAAAATCATACAGAAGAAGAAAACAAAGAAAATGTAAGCGAGGCTAGTTCCTACATTGCAGCGTCAGAGACAATCGAAACAATTATTGTACAGCCGAGATTCGAGGAAAATATCAAGATAGAATCAACTGAAAATTTGCTTACTCAAGATTCTTTCGAAAGAATAAATTCACCTGTACAAAACAGCAATCAGAGTGAAGGAAACACCATTAAAACGTTTAAAGACTTCAAGAAAGATGTTACACATGAAGAAATTCGAGAGGAAATGGCTAAGTACAATCCAAAAATGGTGAGAAAGTACCATGAAGTTGAACAAAGTGAGGCTAGGAGAAAGAATAACATCGCATCGAGGATGTGCAGAGTTAAAACTCGCATCGCGAAACGCAAAATGGAGGAATATTTTAAGAATATGGCCCGTTAATATTAACAGTCTATAGTGTATATATATATATGTTTTGTTTTAAATTAATGAAAGTTTCATAGTGAGAATTGAGGTTTTTAATATTTATGATTAATTGAGTACCTCTGTATTAAATATGTTTTGATTGACAAATTTAAGGCGAGTTTTATATTTTTTAAAGCATGTATTATTAAAAATATATCACTACAAATTTAAATTTATATTAAAAAAAGCCTTAATTTAGGAGATAAACTATAATACAATAAACCCAAATAAGTTTTACATATGTAAATATTTTACAATTTAATTATTTATGATGTATGACGACTGATTTTTTTATTATTTAATTTTTAAAATATCAGATAAAATTTGTTTTATATAATTATTAAAATGTGGGTTTAAGAAATTAGTAATAATTTTAATAATATTATTTGTACCAAAATTTGTACTTTCTATTTTTTTTAATGATAATTTACAATTTTATATTTTTTTATTTATATTTTTTAATATCAGCTACTATAACTATGTATTTTGCAACTAGGTTCTACTAGTTTTGCCTTAATTAACACTAATTGTTTATACTAATCAGGTAAAATATTTTTTTATAAATTCTAATTAGATTACTTTCATATTATTTGTATTTGTGTTACATGTAATATCAAGACGATGTACAAGACTGAATAAGCTTTAAATAATAAATAAATATTTGTATATAAATGACTATTTTAAATTAAATCCTGTTACACAATATTTAAGTAGTATTAAAATTAAAACAACGAGCAGTAGTTAAAATAAATAAATATTTTTTTTTCAAATCTTAAAGAACTCTTTCAACAAAATAACAATTTTTTTTTCTATTTTAATAGTAATATTTTAAATTTTTATAGCATTATCCGTATTTAAAAAAAATAAACAACCATTTAAATCATGTTAATTTCGATTATTTTTATTGTTTTTGTAACTTTGAAATATATATATTTTCGTAACAAAATTAAAAAATAATAAAACATTTATTAAATAAGTTGTTTAAAATAATATTAAAAATGACATTGCAACGATAACAATTGGGACTTGAAATTACCTTTTCATCAAGGTTTATATATCTAAATACAAAATAGTGTATAGACATATGTGTATAAAAATAAAGTATTATATACTATATACTATAATAGTGTGAACGGTCAAAATATGTTAAATATTACTGCTTATTATAAAGTTTAAAAAAATGTTTACTTTTTTGTAATAATATATAAAATAAAATAAAATGAATTTTGTAGCTAATTTGTATAATTCCAATTTTGATTATTAAAACATTTAGCTGCTCAAAGCGATTTCTTTTTAAAAAATATGTTTTTTTACCTAAACAATATTTGCCTAAGTAGATAGAAAAATAGTTTTTAAAACTTAGTTGATATAATGAATTACTCTGGACTGTTTAATATTAAATATATAAATATTAAAGAATGATAACAAATATAAAATTCGATTGCCAATATTACGAGTTCCTATTTGTTGTAATATATTTTATGCGTATACTGTTATTGACCTATGTTTTAAATTAAAGGTGTACAAATAGCTTTTATAGATATGTTTAAAATATTAAATTAATGTCTATTAAATGCGGATCTAAATTTACCGAAATTGTGCTCAAAGAGCATCACTAATCGCACTATATCAAATAACCCTTTGACGCTCCACTACGATCTACCGCCACAAATATGCTCCGCATAATATACAATCTAAGTACGAGTTTTGCATTTCAATAATGAAACAGTCGTTTAACTCTATTTTAATAATAGCTATGCATTCAGCGTGCGGTGGTGTATTAACAAAACCCCCCCGACTACTTATTTTAACAAGCAAAACTTACAACGTGAAAGTTCAATGCATTTAAAGTTCATAAAATACTCACATTATCTTTCGGGTTCGAATGCTTATGCAAAAGTTGTAAGAACTTGCAAAACCTCTCGCATAATGCACGAGCGTAGCAAAGTTTCAACTTTATACTTCATTGGGCGAAAATGTAAGATTCATTCGGTGAAACTACACAACTTTAGTAAAAATTGACACTCGTTTGGGCACCGCATGCGATTCGATGAATTATGGGTTTTGCACTTTTTGCTTTTCTCCAATTCCTGCGGAGAAAAGCAAAAAAGCGTATTTGAAGATAATACTTATTTTATTAAATTATCTCAAATAATCCAGTTCTTGGAATAGCAATTAATTACGAATTTGGACGTAACTGTTTTAATTACATCCATCTGTTGAAAGCTCTGTACGACTATTTTAATTTGTTGTTCCGAACTATTTTACTCTGATAAATAACTAAATATTTATATTAAATTATATTTTTGTGATTAAAAAATAGTTAACACATTTTTATATTTTTAACTTATATTTGTGATTTAGGTATTTTATTATTATTTTATAATTTTCAAAAGTCAAATTTTGGTGAAGTATTTTTTTCCAAAATTAATTTATTTTAAATAGCAGACAAAACACTTTTAACGAATTTACGATTTTTTAATGGCCGCCATTTTTAAACAAGATGACGAAACAGACTGGCGAACTTAAACTCGATTTAAAAATAAAGTTTGATGAGGATGACGTAAATTGGTTTTATTCCATATAAACGCCAAAGTGCCATTTAAAAAAGGTCTTTGTTAATATCCATTACGTAAAGTTTTTGACTAAATGGATTGTTTTGGCAAAAGTATTAAAAAACCTAATATTTAAAATAATTTGCCAACTTCCTAAAAGTTATTTTTTTGTGTTACATTTTTGGTGTTAAATTAATTATTAAATAAAATAATTTATAGACAGTCAATTTTAATATGCATAAATATAATATATAAATCAAACTTTACAGCATATAAGAAAAATAATAAGCGGCTTATAATAATTTAATTGAATATAAAATAAGGAGATTCATTTACAAAAAAACATAATTTTATGACTTTATATTGAATTTATAAAATATATACATTTATTATTGAATTAATATATAAAGCATAGTAGTGCAGTATAAAAAAATATTTTTTTTTAAAAAGACGATAAATTTAGATCCAATAGATTCTACAAAAATAACCCATAGGATCTAAAAAACAGAAGAATAGAATAAGACTAGACTAATTTTTATATGTATTGTCAGGGTGTTACTTTTATAAAATACAAAGGTAACTAGTTAATATTGATACAGAGCAACAATTATTAGTAGATTCATGTACAATTTGTATATTTATTGTTATATAGATACATAAAGTTTTTAATGATCAGGTTTAAATCTAGATTACAAACGTTGTAACCAAACCAAAATTGACGTGAAGAGGGAAGCGGCTGCTTTCTTTTAATTCCTATGTATCCATGGGAGTGCCAAATGGTCGACGATAAAAAGAATGCGCTTTTTGCAGCCCTAGAATTGCAGGGCGACGGCCCTCGAATCATCATAGAGTAATTTCAAGGTGTTTTGTAAATTCCGTGGGGCCTATGCCTACCATGAAGACGTGCGCTCTTTGTAGGAACGATGGAACATTTATTATTTATTTTAATTTATAGAAAAAAATTGAAATAAAAAAATGTTCACTTAAAAAAACTTTTCTACCCTGTAATTTTCTTTTTTATTTCCATACCTTGCTTTCTGTAAGAACAACATATTTCACACACGCATAATCAAGGTTATTAGGTGGAAGTCCTATATATAATATTGAAAGATAATTTCAGATGTAAGTAAAAGGCGTGATTAATCAATTGAATTACTCTTCTATTTATAATTGAAAAAAACTCATGATATTAAATAAGCAAAAAGTCTCATCCGGTTTGTGATAAAGTGTTTTACCCGTATAAAAAAAATATATCACTATGGAAAATCTTAATAAAGTCACAAAGTATCCGCAATAAACTAAAAGAGATAAAATGTACTAATTGCTTTAGGAAAAAATAACGCTTGCATTCTGGATTGCCCTCTGAACGGCCGTTTGTAATCTTCTTTAGCAGCTTAAGCTTCAAATTTGTTGCAAAAAAATTTGTTATTTTTTTGTAATTGGTCGTCCTACATAAAGGGGTAGAAAACAATACGCTTCTATAACATAAACTTCATAATTTAAGACATTTGAATTTCAAGAGCTCTCTAGTTTAGACTCAACTAAGAAGAGGACAACTTAACGGTTGACAATTGAAGATTGCGAAAGCATCATCTAATCCAGCTCGATTTACGAAATCTAGAGCAAACCCTTTTTGGATACGCTTGAAGAGCATTAATTTTGTTGCAACAGTTACAGAGAAAGCTTTCACAAAGATTTGGAGTCGCAATAGGATTAACCATCTGTTTTCATAGTGAAACTTTTTTACGTTGTGTGTTTGTTAATGTTTAAACAGATTCAAGATTTGGTAGCATTGCAACTTGCTATTTCGCATTCCGATGTGCTTTTAATACAATAGTCATTGAATTTGAACGGCCGGTGTAGTTGATTAAATTAATCTCTTCATTGTTATAAACGATAGCAACTTGCCACTGTGCCGTAAAACTAATATAATTTGATTTATGGCGCTTTTAACGCTTAAGATAAATTATTTTGTTACAAGAAAAATCAATAAAGGGTGTGTATCTTTTCTTGTCGCCGGTGTTAAATAATGTTGAAGCATTTAGAAGGAATAAATAAAAATATTTCAGGGTTCAGTTTATCACCCTCTCAATATATATGCTATAAAGCTACACTGCTTTTTTTAACATTATGATACAAAATTAAGAATTGCATCACAAATTATAAACTCAATATAGAGATATTTTATGTTACAATAAAATCTATAAAAATTCATATAAAATATTATATTTCATATGTAGAAATCTAAGTTCACCTAACCCGAACTAATTAATTTATCGTGACCATTATTTTAATTAATCTTATTATTACCCATATCAATTAAAAATAACGTAGCATTCTTAGCAAAATTCGGTTAATTAACTTTGGTTTTCGATAAGGGATTAGGAACATTTAGTAAAACATAGTCCGATGAGATCGAAGTCATAACAATTTAATTAATTCTATATTATTATATTTTCTTAAACATAACAATCCTAAAGCTCATGCGGCTTTAGACCCATAAAAGTGATTCATTATATCAACACAACATTAAAATATATTATAACAAGTACATTAAACTCTCGATCTTGAATTAAACCCAAGACCCGAGAAGTACTTGTTCATATTGATTTTATGAGATTTCCATAGTAACAAAGCTTCCTATTCAGTTCGCTATCGTCGATAGTTTGCCGTACTGTATTTTTTTCATTATTTAACATAATATTTTATTATGCATTAGGTATATTTATTATTCCATTATACGCGTCCTTGTTGCTTAACGCCTCTGTGAAATTTTTATTGAAGACAAGCGAAAAGAGAAAAAAAACACAGCTCTGCAAAAAGATAAGCTTCATCTGAAAAATTTGCTACACTATGAACATTTTCCAGGGCATTGTTATTATGCCGAGGTTTTCTTTTGTTAACATCTGGTATTATGATTTATTGCCGGAGACCGTTTACATTGTTCCCGCGAATTTGAATAAGCCGAATTGATGTGTAAACGAAAGCCTATCCGAGGGTGTAATACAGATAATGTGCTTTCTTCTCTTCCGATCCGATATTCAGAAATTCGGATATACATAAAGAGATTAAAGAAGGAAATATTTTTAGATAAAATTCTACGGACGTTTTTGTTGCTTTCAGTGGGCGTCTTGGATTTTAAACGAAAAAACTTATTAGGTATTTTTGCTATGTTAGAATAAAGGATTTATATTAAAATGTATGCTAATAAATACACCTAATCTTTATATTTATGATAATCAATCTGTAATTAAATACTTATTTTAAATATTAAATCGCGTTGTATAAAAGCGGTTGTGGCATCAATATACATATATTATGTATTTTATAATATGTATAAACTATTTTATATAATCAATATATTTCATATGCTCAATTTTAAAGGAGCGTTAAAAACAGTTATTTATAATAAAAGCCTTAATTATAATTATTACTAATTTAGAAATAAAAATTGATTATATTTAATTATATCAATAAAAATTAGTAAATGCATACCCTCGCAATATTTTTAAAATATAAATTTATTTAAATCATTATCACAGATTATCTCATTGTGTTACAATGGGCAAAAATAATACATTGTATTATGACAAAATACAAAAAAATGATACACAGTAAAAAAGAGAAAAATAATAATTTAGAATCAAACGATATGAACCTGATTAGCTTCTAATAGCTGACATAAGATGGTGCTAGTCTATGATTGCTAGTTAAATCATCTGAGTAACCCATGACAAACTTTGTCGAAGGCCTTCTCAAAATTCGTATATACAACGTATATTATGCATATTTTTTTATTTTTTAGATTAAATTAAGACCATCGTGGCCTAACAGGTTACCCCAGTGCGCCACGATGATCAAAAACAAATTTTAAATTTATAAAACATAAAAAAACGTATATATACATAAAAATAACAATACTTAAACATTCAAAAAAATTATAAAATATCAAAATTAAATGATACAAACTGGATCAGATCCTCGTAGTAAACATGTAAAGCCAGCTTATTAAGGAGTCGGATGGCCACAGCTATAGGCGAGTCGGCAAGTGCGGATGTCCTAGCCTTAACGGCCATCAAAAGAGGTCGCGATCGTGATTCTCGAAAATGTTCCGGAACCCAAAACTGGAATTCCTCGAGAATAGCTGGATTGTCGACAGCACCTTTTAGTAATTTGAAAAAATGCTTAGCGACATACAGCTTTCTGCGAGAACTGAGCAAATCGTATCCCAACGCTCCTAAAAGAAAGACGCTGGGATATAAGTACGGATAATAACCAAATGTCCTTTTGTAAAGGTATCTAAAATACATTTTTTGAATTTTTTCCACTAAAAGGGAATATTTGGCTATTCGGGGATTCCAAATTATAGATCCCGATTCAAGAATGCTACGAACTAAGATGTCATAGAGGATGCGAATAACTGACGGATCGTCAAAGTGAAAGGCATTCCTCATAACAAAGCCGAGCATCTTGGAAGATTTATCACAGACGTCGTGTATGTGTAGAGAGAACCTCCATTTGCTCTCGAAAGTGATTCCGAGATCTTTAGTGAAAGTTTCTCTATTCAAAATGTTACCACCGAGATGGTAAAAATAATCTGATGGCGAACGGGATCGAGAAAATGACACAGTATGGCACTTTCCGACACTAAAGGGCAGACGGTTAATGGAAGCCTATCTCCACAGAGAGTCTAAATCACTTTGTAGAGAGAAGGAGGAGACAACAGATCGAATGCATTTATATAATTTTAAATCATCTGCGTACAGAAGAAAACTTGAATTTTTAATTGCTGTATTTATGTCATTAATAAATAACACAAAAAGCAGAGGTCCCAGATTGGATCCTTTAGGACCCCCGAAGGGATAAAATATTCTTTTGACAATCATCCACCATAGGTTACAAACTGTCTACGATTGCTTAAATAACTCAAGAATAACCGAGTTAAATTATCTGAGCAACTGAGGTTCGACAATTTTTTTAATAATAACCTATGACAAACTTTGTCAAATGCTTTCACAAAATCTGTATACACGACGTCTACTTGAATTCCCGCATCGAGAGAAGTGGTCACCGTTTTGGTGAACGACAGAAGGTTAGTAACAGTGAAACGGGCAGGACGAAATCCGTGCTGTTGGTCTAACAAACCTTGCCGAAAGTGATTATAGAGATATTTATGAATAATTATTTCAAATAATTTAGCAGGAGCTGACAACACTGCGACTGGTTTATAATTCCTTTTATATAATTTGTCACCCTTTTTATGAATAGGGGTGACTTTTGTGTATTTCCATAGATCAGGAAATAATGATGTTTTGAGAATCAGATCATTAATACATTTTAGAGGAGCAGCGAGACTGACTTCGCAACCCTTCAAAATAAAATCGGGAATTAAATCAGGTCCAGAAGTAATTTAATTTATTAAATTCGTATTTAAGATCTGAGTGCTCAGTTTCTTTGATGGTCAGTACTGAAGACCAAGAACATGAAGAAAAAGAAAGGAAGAATTATCACAGATTATCTCAGTAAAATCTATCACAGTTAAAAAGAGAAAAATAATAATTTAAAATTAAACGATATGAACCTGATAAGCTACTAATAGCTGACATAAGATATATTAAAGTGCAGTGCTAGTCTATGATTGTTAGTTAAATCATCTGAGTAACCCATGACAAACTTTGTCGAAGGCCTTCTCAAAATTCGTATATACGACGTATATTTAAGTATTTTATTAAAATATTCTTTGTCTTATTTAATGTCATTAATATATATATATATATATATATATATATATATATGTATATATATATATATATATATATATATATATATATATATATATATATATATATATATATATATATATATATATATATATATATATATATATATATATATATATATATATATATATATATATATATATATATATATATATATATCAATAGTACAAATCTCGACGTTTAAAAATGCGGTATATGCCTCTCGCAACGACAGTAATTCACCTTATATAGGATCCAAAGAGGCGGAATACCATCGAATATGGTTTCAATAAATACGATGTAATTTAGCGCTACGAACGCATCGACGCATGAGATATCTACCCTCGAACCCTTTGCAGTAGAATCATCCCAGTGTGCGTGAGAGAGAGAGAGCAGGGGTAGTAGATTCTTGCGAAATTCAATATGAGAGAAAAATCACATCCATTAGGGGTTTATTGAGTACAAGCTCGCAAACGTAGTGACTTGGGCTCTGTTTCAATAACTCAGCACCGGCAACAGATGCTAACGATGTTGATAAAGATGTTCTAAGTTGGCGAAGGTTCCTTAGACATTTTCATATATTTTTTCATTTTACCCTCTTACTTACCCCAAAAGCGCCCCGTCAATGGATTCCAGCTGCGATATATAAAAGATGACCTAGAGGCGAAAAATGAAATTTATATTGTAAATCGCCTCAAGCGATAGATGGAACACTAAATTCACTCATTCACGTTGTTTGATTAAAAAAATATATTTTATTTGAAAGCTTTGTTAATTTTTTTACAAATCGTAAAGTATTTTATTATTTTTACAAAACGATTTTTTACAAACGGAACATAAAAATCAATATCGCAGTTTTAAAATACGTGTAAATAATACGAACTGTGATACGACAAAAATTATCGTTGATACTAATAACAAATTAAAAAGCACAGCTGCATAAAAAACACGCATTCCGCCGCTTGACGTAATGTATTTTGAAACAAAGATATGAAGAGAGAAGCGGTGGCTTCCGCGATCTTCGCTGGTTTATAGTTCATTGTTGTTCAAGTTTACGGGGTCTTTGAATTTTGAAGTGGATGTGCATAGGAGATTTTGTTTTCAAGTAAGCGTTAAAGTGTGGATGGCAGATAAAGTATCTGAGAGTCTCAGAGGATTTTTCAGACGAAGTGTCAAAAAGAAAATAATTCCTGGTTGCCCGCATTACCATACTTATATCAATATTCCCTCTATTATCCGCCAATTTTACGATAGGACGACCGATTATAAAAAAGTAGCGAGTTTTTAAAGACAAATTGCAAAGAGAAAATAATTACCGATGTGTCATAACCATTGACAATGATTTTTTAAAGATTAAATATCGACCTACATATGTAGTATCATGTTCTTGGATTTAAATTCCTTATTTTTATATTTGTAATTGTAATTGAATTTTATTTCACTGTCAAATTAGCATTTAACCATTTAACTCATAATATATCAAAGTACCAGCAAAAGCTTTCCCCCTTCCGAAGTAGTTTGAGCGAAAGCCTAAAAGGTGGTGCTTTGGCTAAACGAATTCTATCGTCCCAACAATCAAGTATCATCCCGTGGATTAATAACGAATGTTCGGCTCCGAAATGAGTCGCCATAAATAGGGACAACGAAGCTGAAACGAAAATCGTTCCTTAAAGAAAGATTATTCAGCGCCGACCCCGGGTTAAGGTAATAAAATAAATCTGCCGCGCTTAGATGTGAATAATATTGCGCGTCGCGTTCCCTTTTCTCCTTTTCTTCCTAAATTTACTGAAAATTTTATATCTCCATTTTGTCTCGAGGCCTGCGAGATAAAAAATCTCCATGTTTAAAAATGCGATATAAAAGAGAAATATTTCCGTCGGCAAAAACCGTAATTCCTCTTTTATATAGGGTCTAAGAAGTGGAATAACATCGATTTTAGACTCAATATGAAAAAAGGTAGAAAAAAATCGGTATGATGTACTACAGCAGTGAAATAATTGTATTATTTTTAATGTTAAAAGTAATACTATTAGACTATGTTATAATAAATATATTTTAAATAAGGCACAAAACAGAAAATTAAAAAAAAATATGGTTTTATATACGCTTCGATTTTATTTTAAATAATAATCTATTTTTAAGCAACTTGTGTAAGGTCAATAATGTGTACATATATTCTAAGCCTTATTTTATCTTAGAATCGAAGAGTTTGAATTATAGAAAATAAATTAAAAAACAAATAATCAATAAGTTGATATTTCATTGCAGATTAATTATTTATGAACTAAATTTATGAGTGAAAAAAAAATGTTTTCCGCTATCAATTGTTATAACATATTCGGTTAAACTCTATGCGTAATTGCTTTCTCATTGCAAAGTAATCACGATTTTAAATCCCTCAAAGAAAAATAAATAAAAGGGCACTCTAATATTTATTGTATTTCAATCTCAAAATATAATGTATTAATAATATATGTTGATTGTATTTTTGTCGTTAAAGCTCTTTGTACCGAGAATTGTATAAATTTAGCTAATAATATAAAGGTCCATGTCTAAATGGATTTACTAAATCCTTTAGCTTTTGAACGTCGTATTCTCCGAACTGGACAAAGAGGCGTAATGAACGTGCTACAGGGTAAATACCAGAGACCTGTAAGGTTTTTTAACTTCCGTCAATCGTGCATAGATACGTGATCTTTGACTGTCGACTCTAAACGGTCCGTTTTCCACCGTTTAGATGGGCTCGAATTGATATAGGCCCCGGGCGGTTGATCGATAAAGGACGAAAGAAACGGCCCTGATTTCGATGTCGACAATGACGCGCACGTGCCTTAAGAAACGAGCGTTTAATTCAGCGGTCGGCAATCTTTTTCACTCGGTCCCGAGTAATTTCGATGCGACTTACGCAACGAGCTTAAGCAATCGATTTAAATTCGGTGCGATCTTTTCTCACGTGCTTTTAGTACAAAACGAGCTTAAATAAATGTGTGGTGACGTCAATGTACGGACCTGCTGAAACATTTCCACCGAGATAGTAGGAATAATCTGATGGCAAACGAGATCGAGAAAATGACACAATGTGGCACAAGGCAGAAGTCTGACAAAAGTCCGTCTCTAAAGAAAATCTAAATCACTTTGTTGAGAGAAAGAGTTCGCAACAGATCAAATGTATCTAAACAATTTTAAATCTATTGCATTCATAATAAAACTTGAAGTTGTATTTGGATCATTAATATTTAATGCAAAGAGCACAGCGCTCAAGTTGAATCGCTTAAATATAATCCAAAAAAACAAGTTTATTAATTTTTTTATTAAATTACTCAGGACAAAGCTTGTCGAATGCCTTTTAAAAATCCGAAAAAATTTATAATTTTTAACTTTATGATAAATTAATAAACCTTATTCAAACATATTATGTAATCTATGTATTTATAAACGTACTAGTATCACTAACAACACAATTAAAATTAAATGCGCTCTGTAATATATATTGCCTTCAATAAGTTCATTAGTATAATAGCTTTCGTAATTATTTCATGAATATTAAGCTATTACATTCATCAGTATCTAATATTTATGCACCATTGGCTTAATGCATGTAATAATGATGTTCATATTATATATTATACTAGTTTTTGACATCGGCTTTGCTCGTGTTTGGTTATCGTGTTTTCAGTCAACCACTCGTAACTTTGCGATAACATAAACAATGAGAGAAGAATTTAACCTTTATAAAAATATTCATATCACAATGAGTCGTCAATGTGATTTATTTTATAATGTACAAATAATCATATTTAATTAACCTAAATATTATGTACAACATAATTTTTTTCGAGATTTACAGTACTGTTTTTAGTATATTAAAATAATATAAAATCTTTTTTTAGTTAAATGATTCATTGGAAACGTCTTACATTTTTGAAACAGTTACTTTAATGGATTTCCATAATTATGGAATCTTTGAGGGAATGAGGCAAAGAGTTGTCATATATCTGTCGGTTAGCTTAGGAATCTATTAATCAATTTTGTTTATTTAAGTTGTAAAAACCGAGTCAAAAAATCTTTAAATTTTTAAATGACTAAAAAACCGGTAAATTGGTTTTGGTTTTAACCAGCTTGGGAGCCCTATATTTAATTTATTATTATATAGATAGTAATCGAAAAAAGCTAGGCAAACTGCTTTGACATTTATTGCATTGCTTAGCAAACATTTATGTATCTGAATCTTACGAAAAAAACGTACCAGTGATGTATTTTAATTGATTAGGCAGAAAGTACAGTACCCATTTGACGATTGAAGCTCGCTTCTTCTCGACGAGGATCCAGAGATGTTCTCAGCATCGAGATAATCAAGCCTGCGCGCATCACGTACTGATTTTGTGCGCACCTTCGCCTCTGCTGCATTGATCTCTTCTGAGCACGGTGTATTGATCGTCGAAATCCGTCAACTATTCGACGTTCTTGGAGTTCAGTCCCCTTACGTTCTGATAATACATCGAAAAGGGATCCACCACACCCTTCCTAGGAAGGTTTAATGCCTTTCCGAAACCTCCACTCTTAAAATGCACATCCAGATGGTCATTACTCAAAACCTCAAGTATTACATCAGGCATTGCAATCTTGAAGGACGCATAACTTGTGCCTTTTGTTACGATTTTTGATACTGACACTTCATACTAAGGGAGTTTTGCTTTCAAGTATGTCACAACTGTATTCTCAGTCTTTTGGGGTGCAAATAGAGAACATACAAATGCCTCATTTTGGTTTCTGGTCTAATTTGGTCGAACCCGCGAAGAAGCTGAGGGCGCGACTGTTTACTCCTCTTCTTAACCTCGGTCTACTAGACATCTAGCGAGACATCTTATTCTCCTCCACAGCATTGGATGGTGCGGAAGCACGTCGTCGGCGAGTCGGCGGGTATTCGTGGGCTGATGTCGAGCTGCAGCTTGTATTTTATTAATTATTGATTGCTGTTCCGTAATGTTTTTTACTTGTGCAGGAAATTTTGCGTCCATTTTTTCGCAATTACTCTAATTGCTTCTATTATTGGAGCTAATTTCAGTCGACGTCCGATAACGACGACCGATACGAGCGCAATATATGTATTATGTATTTTCAATAACCTCGTGTACTGTTAGTGTCATATAATAAAATATTTTTTTCGGATTTTAAAGTAAGTGTGACTTTGAGAGACAATGTGACGTTCAGTGAATTAGTATTATCTGTCAATATTTTAAAGGTAGTCAGATTTTATTTTTTAAATTGCATTTTTTATTTACTTGTGTTTTGTTATTTTTCTGATTGTTTGTTACTAAGGGAACAAGTGCATTAATTTTCGAATTAGTTTGTCGTTTCTTTTGTTCAAGGAAGGTGTTTTATTAATTTCTATCTCAACTGCTTCCCGTTTAGTTCGGAAAAAAGGATTTATATCTTGGCAAAAGTCCTGATACCAAATAAATTAATTATGTGGTCATCATTAAACGCATATTCGGTTAGTGTCGAGTTCGCATAGCCTATTTTTACCTCTTTTATATGCTCGGAGGCTATTTGTGTAATACTTTTATTTGTTTCTCCTATATTGGATTTATATCCAAACACCAATTGATAAAAATAATAAATTAAAAAATAAAAATAGTGATAATTTAAAAAAAGTGGTAACGTAAAAGTTTTAACCTGTTAAATAAAAAGTGGCGATTTAAAAGTGTTAGTGTAACCCCACGTGACCAGATCGAGGACGAGAGGCAGTTAGCCTCCGGAGATGAAGAGTGACAGACTCTTCGAAACGTCAGAAGCTCATCTAAAAGTAAGATCGCGATGGCATTCGTAGCCAATATTGATAAAAATATATGTGTATACTGTATGTGAGGAATAGGGAACGAAAAATGCTATCGGATGCAAAAACAATATAGGGCTCTGAATAGCATTATGTTTGTAAACGCATACTGATACTTGACCCATTAGATCCCATAATTGTTACTTGTTTAGTATGTGAGAAATCTTTTGATAATTATACCGTTGATTTTGAATTTTTTGGATAATAACTGGTTTGCGTTAGAACTGATTTAAAAATATTAGTAAGCAATATTAAATTTATTTGATATTGTTTACGGTATTTTTTCATAAAAGCTTTATATTCAATAATTATATTCGCTTTATTTCAGCAAAAAACATATTCTTAATAGGGTTCAATGGACTTATTACTTCACTTTTAAAAGCAATGATTTTATGAAAATCTTGATTTGCTGTTATCAATAGCTTAATTGCAACTAAAAAAATAGAATAATTTATTTCTATATTTTTTTATTTTATTTTAACATTTTATACTTTATTCTAATTGGTGTATTTAACAATAAACTTACTATTATTATATAGAAAAGAGAGAACAACAAAATAGAAAAATATATTAATTATAAACATAACACAACATCATAAACACAGCATAATAAAATACCTAAGGGAATATTACTATTAATTTTTTTAATTAAGAGAGTGCCAATTTTTAAAATATCCATGATGTATGGGTGATATATAAGGCAATAAATTCATCATATCTTTATATTCCTTTTTAATAATAAGCCTTGCTTTCCCATTTAAAGATAGCAATGTTATTTTGTCGAAAATATTTCGCTTACCTCGTTTTGGCGATGAATCAATAGTTGTAATTTGTGAATCACTTTTGATTGATGTTTTATAATTCAATTTAAGCCATCAATATTTTTGTAATTTTTCAAAATTACCTCTTTAAAAGGTCTGGTTAAATAAAAGTCGTAGTAAAAATGGATTTTGTTTGCGTTTGTATTAATTTGTCGTAAAAGTACAGAAAATCATTTGGCAAGAATGAATGTCCAGATAATAAGAATTTATGGTCAATATTATTTATATTGTTATTGCTAGACTTAACAATTTTCATTCACATTAAGGCCAACTTTATATTTCTATTTTGTCCAGTGCACATATCGCTATAAGCGATAACATGTTTTTGATTTGTCACATTTTGCAGATCACAACAAGAAGCTCTGGATGAAGTTGGTTCATACCAACTACATGTTTCGTTTATAGTATGAAACATAAACTGTCCGTTTAGGGTGAAAGTTAATTTCAAATTATCTTAAGTGAAAATAAATTTGTGTTTTTTACCAAGATTATCTATCAAGATTAATGGAATTGCATAGTGGCACCGTGGGGGATTTTCCCTAACGGTACGTGAGCTTCGACGCTATTCTCTCTCCCCAATTCTAGCAGGAAAAGCGTCGAAAATTTCAGCGTAGGTTCCAGGTGCATTTGGCAGATGGTAAAAACTGACAATATAAATAGACAAGACATGACAGCCGTATTGTCAACATCGCTGCAATCTATGAATTAAATAATGATTTTTAAATTTAGTTTAAAACTGTTTATTAAAAATTATACGACGAGTATTTGGTACCATAATTGAATTATGCAAAAAAGTGGAACACTTTTTCTAGTGAAAGAGGGAGTGAATAATTCAATATTTAGACAGAGCAATGCTTTTTAATCCATACAATCGTTACATTTTTAATGCCAAATTCTTAGTAGCAGTTGGAAAAATTTAATAAAAAGCCATCGATATTATTAAATATATTCTATCAGCATAGATATTATTACTATTTTATTAAATAACGACGATAGCTACATATTAAGCAATATTTGATATTTTTATTACAAGTACAAGAAAATACAGATAAAATTGGTATAACATTTTGTTGTACGAAAATACGGCTTTAAAAAACTATTATCATTTTTTTATATTGACAAAACCACACAATATCTATAAAAGTACTATTATTTAATGCGAAGCATTTATTATATTTTTATTCTTCAGTTTAAAAAATAGGGAATTTTAGTCAATATTGCCAAATTACATAAATATCGCTACACTTATTTTTAATGAGTTGTGAGGCACATAATTCCGCTGAAAAAATGTGATGCAATTCAAGTTCAAAATCAATAGTTTTCTGTTTAAAGAGCTTTCTCTTATTTTTGTATTAAAAGAGCTTTTGCCTAAAAAAAATTAATTTACATTTTATATTTTTACTTGTTAAATAACAATCATTTAAAAATATATTTTTTTTTATTGCTATTCACTATGTGAGCAGTATTTATAGGCCATTAAGTTTTATTACGTATTTTCTATTTTTCTAATGATATGTTTTATCCGTTTAAATAAATATTTTACTCAAACCCATATAACGAACGTCACGCGAATTTATTCGCAAAGCCCCTCAAAACTTTGAACCCATCCTCTTGCTACGTCCGGAACATATTTCATATTTTTCACTGAAAAATAGTAAATATCGACGCCTTCACATTTTCCGACGGCGTGCAAGAGACAATCGAGACCAGACCGGAACTGAACGGAGCACACCCTGCTACGTGATTTTCCGCAAAATGGATTTTTCATAATGTCACATTCACACGAGTGTCCACGAGAATTGAAATAAGCGCGTCGCTTGTTTGATATTCGAAAAATATGTTAATAGAAAGCTTCGGGCCCTTGGAAAGCTTTCGGTGATGCGAAAAGTATGCAATCATTCGACGAGAGTGCTTTCTATTTTAGCGTACAAATGTCATGTGGCACAAAGGTTCTTATTATCTATTGAATTTGAGGCAATATACAAGGTGACAATTCTGTTTCTAGACTCAATTGAAATTAGACCAAAAGCGTAGGATTATCTCCACCATTTAAAGTAGAAAAAGTATGCGAGAACTTTTAGATTTACCTAGTTATTTTTTTAATTTTGTGCAAATCGCACATTAATTAATCTATGTATATATTTTTTTAAATTAAGTTGTAGTAATTTAAGCAATAAATTAAAAAATATATTGTACGATGATATATATATAGGGTTGATAATTTTAGTATATATGTATATATTATAATACACCCTTCAAATGCCTTTTCCACTTTATTGCTTTACTTCTGCGAGACTAGCCAGACGACTTGAGAAGTTTTGAGGTTAAGCAATAGAAAACTATAATTATTCAACTCAACACAGCACACAGTTGGCAACTTCTGTCAAGCGTCGTATATCATCGACGTAGATGCAATAAAAGCTCTTGCTTCTTGCAATAACTCCGGCCGGCGCTGCAATATGCCATGACAACAGTTATATTCATCGGGACGATATATCAGACGACACCTGTGCTTACATCTTCGAGAGCTCCTCGAAAAAAATCTAATAAGGCGAGAGATTCCACTGTTCCTTCGTTTTAAAGTGTTTCGCACGTATTCGGCTCCTGCAGATGACAGATTTATGGGCCGATACAAAATGTTCCGGCCGGATGATAGAGGAGAACCGATTTTTTTTACAACCCGGGGTCCTGGTTTTTTTCGCCTTTGAGAAAATGCCACAGCGGAAGAATGTAATTATTTAGCAATTTGGCAATGGGAGACGTAGAAACTTGGAAATTGAACGTAAAGCGAAAAAAAAGCTAACCTTTTGTGACGTTTTTATTCTTGAACGATGTTATTAAATGTTTAACTGATGGAATAACTGGTTAAAATGTAAAATTGTTAATGGGATATTGCAGATTAATTTTTTTGGGGATTAACACCCATAAATAAATTTTATACATAAATTAAAACAATTTTTTCAACAGTTATAGAGATACTCTTGCATTTTATTTTAAATTATTTAATTTAATATATTAGTTGTTTTATATTTATTTTATTAGTTGCTTAAAATATTTTAAAATGTATAATACCAAAAACATTATACAATCTATTTGCTATTATTAAAAGATATCAATTATATTTTTTAATATATTCGTAAAAAAATTTACCGAAAATATTTTTAATGCACTCTTTTTAAAATTTTATTATTTTTTAAGTATCAGTCAATTAAATCTATAAATCATAAACATATAATATAAAATATATTTAAAAAAAAATAAAATATTTCGATTTTTAGTTTTATGAACTTCTTAAGACAAGAATTTACATAAACTTTAAAATAAATATGTTTTTCGACTAACAGAATTACGCGTCTTTTCGAAGCTCAAAAAAAGCACTTTAATCTTTAATCTCATTACATAATTTTGGTAGTTGCCGAACAAAAACAGAAAATATTTTGTAAAAAGAGACCATAGTTTTTTGCTAGTTGAATAATCTTTCGAGAGAAGAAATAAACTACAATATTTAGAATATAAAAAGAAAGTGACGAACTTTTGATAAAATAATAAAGATAGTTAAAACTTAATTAAATTTACTTGATTTTCAACCTAATCATGTATGAACTAAATAGAAACAGAACATATGTATATATTATTCGAACAAAATGATCCAATGAAAGGGTTGGCAAATTCTTTTTGTGAATCGAAAATATTAATAAAAACGGTTTTTAGATTTATTTAGAATTATTTTGCGCATACACTATTACAGAAATAGGTAAATTTGCAAAAAAAAAATGTACTTTAAATGTAACGTAATAAGCTTTTTTTTTGTTAGATAAAAAGTTCGTCACTTACTATTTTTAACATTTATAGCAACTGGTTATCTGTTAATTGTGATTTTGAACATAAAATTGTGTTTAATACGTACTTCATCTTTGAAAATGTCTTTTCTCATATTGCTATAATAATACAAATAAGGCTTCAAGCATTTATACTTTATCAACCATATTCGTTATCTGGAATACACGTTTATAGAATTAGATATTCAAGTATTTTCTTCTGTTAGAATTTGCTTCTCAGAATGTCACTTTGCAGATAAAAAACTTCCAATTAAAGGTTAGATGGAAATTTTTAAATTGTTCAGACAAATAGATTTTTTAAAATCGAAATGTATTCTGTATGATAAAAAAAACACTGCTGGAAATAATTTGAGCTCAGAAAAGATATCTGTCGTATTTTTTTACGGAAATAGAGATTTTTTTATTAGCATAGTAAATACACAAAGCAGTTAGACATGATTTGTGACTTAATTAGAACCAATATTTAAAAAATATTTCTTTATACTATCTAAGCAATAAAAAAACATGAAAAATAAGATTGAGAACGATTCTCAACACGAGAAAGGTTAGTTATTTTATATTTAAATTAACAAACTGGTTTTGCTTCACCCTGGAAAATTATTAAAATGACATCCCTGGTCAAAAATAATGTAAAATAATAAATGAGGCATTTTCCTTTTGCCACCCTTACTGATCAGTAATTCGCACCATCATATTATGCATATAAATATATTTATAATTTTTAAAATAGTTATTAAATTAATTAATGATTGAATAAAATAATTATTAGTAATCAGAAAAAAATATATACGGTAAAGAAATTACAAATATATTCGAACAATCAAATAGTTCATCCATTTTTTATTCAATATTATAATAATTAAGATCTCTAGCTGTGATGAAAAAAGTACCATTTAAAGCTTTTCAATCTAGTAATGACTACGCATATTGTATTATTTTAGTAGAACATAATGTTATTATACCGCCAGAAAAACTATTTAATATCTAATTCGATAACAATATAATCACACTTAATTTTACTTTAATAGTATAACGTAAAGTTCACTAAACTTTTTTTTTGGCTTTGCCAATGACATGATGAATATTCACGAGTAATAAAATAATAACGAAATATAGTCAAAAGCATTTTGCGGTGAATTATAACTACGTAACGTCACAGTTAAATTAAAAATAGATGATGTATTCGAATATTCGAAGATATTCGTATTTTTTTCTTAAAAGACAATCAATTAACTGTAAAATATTATTTATTAAAAAAATAATTATTAGTAAATGAAAATTATCTTAATTATTCATTAAAAACTTTCATAATCGTTTAACTTTTTATATTTAATAAAATATGCATTACACAATGCTGTGCGAATTACTAATCAGTGACGGTGGCAAACGAAAAATACTTAATTTATTAATTTACATACTTTTCGATAATGGCAAAAGCAAATTTACAGCGGATATAGAAGTGATTTTCGGAAAATATAAGTAACGACTTTTTTTATTGCTTTCTAGGTATATGATTTGCAAATGTTTGTCCGTGAACTATTAGCAAATGGATAGTAAATATAGGTAAAAAAACATTTTTTTAAAACAAATCAAAGGCGAATTAAGAACCATGTTTTTGAAGAGAGTGACTCTTAAAAATGACTATGTTGGTCAAAAGATTTTTTTATATAATTTAAATTAAGGAAAATCGGGCAAATAATTCGAATATTAGATTAAATAGCAGGACAAGTATAAAAATGGTTAATATATTTTTAGCTCAAACGCAGGTTTTAATAAATTAAACGTAAAAACATTATATCAGTCATCAATCATAAAAATTATATGCATAACAAGAATGTCGATAACTAATGAATACAGTTGAAATTAGCGTATATTAAATATAAATCAAGTAGTGTAAAAAATTATAATGTTGTACACTGTTATTAGAGGAAAAGCTTTATATAAACACCAGAATATAAATATTCTAATTTTAATTTATCCACTCTAATATTTAATTAATATTTTACCTATACATACCCACGCACAATAAATATTAGGCTTTAATGTTTTACTCCCACAGAGAGAAAATAAAGTTATAAACCCTAAACTTGAATGTGATCTGCTCCCTTAAAATATGGATTGGGTCTTCGATAAAGTTTCGTTTGGGTCGAAACACAATCTACGACTGATGTTATTTATATTCGTCCGATAATTGTGTATATATACATTATTATAAAATACATAAAGCACAATAGCAAAGTTACGCCGTTTCACGTGCTTTGACGCCAATATTGTATTATTAAATTGTTTGCACGCGTTTCACCGTTTCGATTGCTTATTGATAAACGCGACATATAACTGTATTTTCGATTGTTAGGTAATCAATTATTATAGCTTTACTTAAGTCGCAAAGCGTATTATTTATAATCAATATTAATTTTTATATAACAGACCTTGATTATCGTTCCAACATTCCAAGGTATAACCGTCTTATAAACGATAATATATACGCGGGATGCTGCTTCGATGATAACCCTAAACTTCTTATTTCCAGCACCTTACCAGCGTTAGGGAGCAAAGATAAAATATCTAATTTCACCATACCCACAAGTATGGTATTCAATTGTTCTTCACTATGTGTGTGTACTATACGCACACGTTGGTAGGTATGCGGTATCTCCCCGAAAATATTATTACGTTCCCCATTTATTAGGGTCCTTCTGAAGGGATTAGTTTTATGTTAAAGGTCCCACCTTTATTCGGCTAGGATCCACTTACGGACGGGGGCTAATCCTTAGGGGGGATATGGGCTGATTCTGGTAAATTTAACATTCCATCGCATCGAGTTATTTCTGATACTAATTGAATTATAACACGGCCGACGTTCGCCCTTCGGGCCGAGTTAAATTTGATTGTTTTGCAGCGGGATTAAAGTTAATTGCTGACCCTCGGAGAAAAGAGGGAAAAAATCACGGTTTCTATTGAATTGGGGCGCTAAGGAATTTGACGATTTTTTTTAATTGAACCGTTACATATTAAAAAGTAGCGCTTTAAAACCGAAAGTATCGTTGTCGATAAATAAAGTTTATAATATTTTTTGCAAGTTAAATTATTAATTTATATATATGTATATATTTTTCCGAGTTTCATTACTTAAATTATTTTTTACAAATGCAATAAATTAAAATATCGTGTACGATATAAAATATAATTTTTTGCTTTACATAATATATCTTTTATTGTGAGGTATTTCTCAAATAATTATGTTATTTATTTATTTTATAAATACTGTCTTTTAAATAGTTTGCAAGTTTACCTTAATTATGTGTTAATTATACTGAAATACTAAACAATTTAATTAAGAATGCAAATATTTCTCTCAATCAAATCAAGGTACTTAGCTGAAAACTTGTATGACATCCATCTTATTCTCCAGACCTTGATCCTTCTGAATACCATTTATTTTAATCGATAGAAAACATCCTAGTTAAAAATAAAATTAAAAAGCAGACGAAAAGGGGGTTATCGGAATATTTTTCATCAAAGCCTTCAAAATTTCATGCTCATAGTTAAAACATTTTATTAGGTGATAGAAAATGTTGTCTCTTTGAAAGTAAATTATATTTTAAATCACTAAATTAAAAAATACATTTAAATGTAAATTTTGTGTTTCTTTTAAAAAACCGAAATTCATTACAGAAATGCCTATTATTATAAAGTTTATGTAAAATATACCTTAATTATTTATTTTTATTTTATTAAATTACATAATACTATATATAAAGGGCGCACTGTATTACACACAATACAGCATAAACTTAATCGACTACACTGTTTACTAAATTAAAAATTTTCTTTATACATTCTTAAAGAGAGTCAAATTAAGTTTGTAGCCTAATAGCAGCACAATGCATATGAACGTATAAATTATTTTTTAATATAATTGCTGTTTTTTTTCTCTTAAAAATTTATGTCCCAAATCTCAGATTGACAATTACAGGCCAATAGCTTTGATCTCATCACCTGCAAAATTATTTTGAATTGTTTTGCATAAATACATTTTTAATCTTTGCAGGTGTATGCTTCTCGACCAACAACATGGTTTCCGTAAATCTCGATCCACTGTCACTAATCTAATGGTTTTGTCTAACTATGTTTCAAAATCATTGGACTCTGGTGTACAAGTGGACGTCATATACACAGATTTTGAAAAAGCATTTAATAAAGTTAACCATGCTTTACTTGTAAAAAAGTTATCTAATTTCGGGTTTTCTGAAGATCTCATAAATCTATCCTCAAATTACTTGACCAATAGATATTAATTCGTAAAGTATAATAACTCTTTTTCAGAACGATATAAGACCCCTACTAAAGTACCTCAAGGATCCAATTTGGGTCCATTGTTGTTTTTATTGTTCATTAATGACATAGAAACAGCAATAGAGCATTCAGATTTTTTATTATATGCAGATGACTTGAAAATTTACAAGAAAATGCATTCGATTTCTGATTCCCTCGACCTACAGGAGGATCTCAACTCTATATGGAAATGGTCTTGCTATAACCAATTGCCTTTCAGTGTAAAAAAATGTCACACAATTTCATTTGCAAAATATTCATACCATCTAGGCGGATATTTTCTGGAAAGGTTTTCTTCAACTAAGGATTTAGGAGTGACTTTCGAAGAACGTTGGAAATTTAGCCAGCACATTGCAGAGACTCATAGCAAATCCTTAAAAATGCTCGGTTTTATCTTGAGAAATGCGCGTTACTTCAGGAATACTTTAGTATTGCGCACTCTTTATGATACTCTAGTCCGCAGCATACTAGAAACTAGCTCCATCATTTGGATCCCAGGCGTAATGAATCAATGTAATAAATTGAAGCTGGAAAAAGTACAACGTAAATTTCTTCGATATTTATACTTGAAGGAATACGGGTATTATCCGTTCTTGTTTCCCAGTGCTTTTATTTTGGGAGCCCTGGGATACATTTCTTTGTCGACTCGCAGAAGTGTTTATGTAATTAAACACTTCTGGAAATTGCTCAAGGGCATCGTAGACAATCCTTCAGTGCTCGAGCAGCTTCAAATGTGGGCTCCTGAAGGTGGTTATAGTTCTCGGTCGCTTCCACTATTCTTGCCTGTTAAGTCTAGAACTGGAGCACTTGCCAACTCTTCTCTGGCCAAGGCTATTTATTTGCTCAATTCTGTCCATAGAAATATTGACATTTTCTCTTGCACATATGGAGTTTTGGTTCAGCTCGTATGGGACAATGCACACCTATTGAGGTGATTTGTGTCTGTTGTTTTGTCTTGTTTATATTTGTATGTATTATGATGTATTTGTACTTTTGACTATCGAGACGCATTGGGTTTGTCTGTCAGGTCACGATGGTTATAATTTTAATAAATAAATAAATATATTTAATATTTTTTGTATGCTTCATACAGGAAAAAATAAACGTACTCTCCAAAAGAGGCGTCATAGACAGTGCATAGTTTCAGAGTAGTTTTCATTTTAAAGACAATTAAATAAATTTCTAAAATTACATATCTGATTTTACTTATATTTATTATATCTGAAATTTTGAAGGCAATGCGTCAATGTAAACTAATGATAGAGTAGCAAATATTCTAAGATACAGTTGTCTTTTTTTGAAATCTTTAAATATATTCTATTTAAGCCATATATTTTTTCAGTTTACGTGGCTTTGTTCAGACAGCGTTTCAAAGTGGATTGAGCTACTTTTCTTATTCTCAGATAGGCACAGTTTCAAATGGCGACGTTGTATGAAACATTCAACGCAATAACCTGATTTTCATTTTGGAGATGTAATATGTTCAGTTTATTTAAATGAGCAGTAATATGCACAAGAATTATTAAATCAGTCATATTCAAATTCAAGTAATTATTTTACTGCAGTAAAGTACACAGTGTCTCCGTAGCTAGTTTCCAAAGGATCCAGAAACCTAAATTTTATTTTTAATATTATTAATTCTGGTAATGACATTTTTAATATTGTTAATTTCTAACGTTGCTTTATTGATGTAGAATGCAGTGATACTTCATGAAATGTAAATGATCGATCTTTATTGTTTCGATAGTCTTATCTTTATCTAACCGTTAGATTTTATATCAACATGTGATGATCAAACGAAAACTTTATTTTTACGCTTCGTACGAATCTATGAAAAAAATTGCCCATAGGAAACTAGTTTTTAAATAATATTAAATTCGTTGTAAATTCAATAAAATAAGTTGAGCTTTCGTCCAAAGCTATTAAGATTAACTGCTACGCTTTTAAAACATAATTTATTATAATTATCAGCAATAAACGGATTTGTTGCCTTTAAAAATTAAATTTGCCCCCACAAAACATACCTTGAATGAATGGAAAGTCATTTGTAATGGTTGTTATTAAGACATACTGTCTTTAATTGTTGTATATGGTTCTTAACATTGTAACACGATGCATTTTTTTTATACAAATTATTTAGGTCAGATTTTTTTCCATGAAACTTTTTTGTCGTATATTTTGCCTTTTAATTTCACTGGTTTTATCAAAAGATAATAATAAAAAAATATTAAAAAAATAGAAAATCATTTTTTTATGGTTGAGTGATGCATCAGTGGCCTAAATTTTTATTTTTATAAAAATGTTGGATTCTTAAAAAAAGTGTGGATTGACTGATTTTTAAAATATTTATATTTTAATTTAAATAATGTAAAAAAACTTTTTTACAGATGTAGCGGTAAAAAATATTTTTTACGATCGTGTCAGTGAAGCGATAAAAAAATATTCGCGTCTGATTATTAAAACATTACGAGTCTTTTTACTGCGCTTGCTTCATTACTGCGGGATCAGGAGTTGTTAATCCTTTCTCGTACCGGGGAAATTGTGTAATAATTTATATTGTACGCTGCAAGGGTATATTTTAATTAAATTACCGTGTTATGTGTTCTTGCTTATGGGAAAATTCTATTAATACGCGGATAAAAATATTTGTAGGTGTTGAAGCGAAATGTTCTTGTAAAATAATAAATTAAGCTCAAAGAAATTTGGAAGATTAATTTTTAATACAAAACTTCTAATAGCTTGAATTATACATTAAGGACGTTTTCAATTAATACTGTGCCAATTAGGCAAGGAGGTGAAACTTTAGTCTTGCTAAGGTAACTTTGGTCAAATAATATTATGAATAATACAAATATGAGCCAATTATTTTTAATAATAATAATAATAAATATTGATCGAATTTACAAACATTCTTTTACTTAGAATACACGTTTTTGACTTATAACCACTTTTATGTTCACAATTATGTTAATTAAATGCGATAAACTTAATTAGAAAAACGACGGTACTTAAAAAATTAAAAAAACAATCTAAAAACATTTAAGCCAAATAAAAAAATTAACTAGAAAAAAATATAAGTTTTAGTATTGATTTATATATAATTTCCAAAAAATATTTGGAACCACTGAATTGTATGCTGTATGTGCTTTCGAATTTTTTGCTTATATTTAAATCAAGTTTAATTTGATAGTAGTTTTTAAAACTTATTAATGGGATAAAATGGTTACGCAAAATATTTTTATAGTATTTTCTAGTGGCAAAATGATGTAATATTAATATATATTAGTATATTTGTAATTAATAATATTTTTTAAAAATTTAACCCTAGTGAACGCCTAAGTGCTTAATGTTAGATAAAAGATAGATATATCAGCTAACATTGGTAAAAACAAAGCGAAGTTATTTAAATATGCCATCTAAGTAACCCAACCATAAATTAGAAAAATAAAATTAAAAGCGTTAGTCAAAACAACCTGTTAAAATATAATATGATTAAAGTAAAAATGAGTATATATCAGTAGCTTAATATATTTCTAACCTAAAATACATGCGGCACGCGGGAACTGTCAAGAGATACTGATGTAACGTGTCGAAACATGTAACCGCTCAATACGAGCGCAATTCTGGCAATTTTGACATGTGCACCAAGGAGATCGATCGCGCTCCTTGCCACTCAAATGGTTAGAGTAGCAGCCGCTTCTCTCTTCACGTCAACCCTGGTTCATCTCTACGTACAAAAATTTTATAACAGCGTTTTCTCTGGTAAAACGTTTAAAACCTCTTTATTACTTTTATTAATTGTCAAATCATATAATATATTCTTTTGTGTATAGCTGAGATCGTGTAAACCAAATTTCCTAATAATAAAGATCTAGTAATTTCCTTAATGATTTGATGAGTCAATATTTTGCGAGATCCCTTTTGGCATTTAGCACTTAACGCAAGTTGAAGTTCTCTTTATTGACCACTTTTATTTTTTTCTTTCAAAATTCGATAGCTAAAGAAAGTTTTATTCAACAACATAATGAATTTGTTAGTGTTTTTTTACAGTCCACGAATTTTAATCCTTTGTTTAGTTGTAATTTATACCATTTATTATTTTTGATCTCGTGGTCCAAGATGCTAAAGATACACATTATTTTATCAGAATCAAAACTTAAAAATATAAAGTTTTTTCTGCAGCATAACTTTTCAATACATTTTAAATGTTGTACATTGATAATATATTACTGTAACTGTAATTTATTACATACTGAAAAATCGTAGTAAAAATGTTAAAATCCCATAATTAAAAATAGTATTAACCCTAACCATGATATTTTAAATACACTGATTTATTTTTTTATGCACAGACCACACATTTATATTATTTTTATGAATAGACACTTTTTCATTTTTTATTTTTAATCCTAATTATTATTAGCAAACTTCACTTTAATACCGCCGAATCATTGATTAGTCACTGAAACATTAAAATACCCTGCGATTCTGAAACCGTGCAGCGTGCAACGAACTCTGTGCACGAATTAATGCACGAACCAAGGAGCGAATGATACACAGCGGGGTCGTAAAGCAATGAGCGCCAGTAAAGCACTTAGAGCCTCGCAATACAGGGCGGGTAATAAAAACATCATAATCCAAACTTTTCCCGGGCCCTTCTAATTGTTTTATGAACACCGTGCACATTATATAATTGAAGCGAGACTTTACTACGTCTCGGATTTCATGACTTTTCGCGAATTGGATTGCGATTTATTTTTCGTTGGTACTTTTTTTAACGGTCACTTTCGGCCCACTCTGTAGCGGCTCTATTGCCACGCTCGAGGTGCATAAATTCGCTTTTATGCCGGTTGCTCAATAAAAATTTATGAATGCAGCAGATTTTTTTTTCGTTTGGAATATATTAAAAAATAGGATTTTTGTCACGTGTGTATTAATTGACGGTATAGAAATTAAATTCGTTAGGATTATTGCAAAGTAACGAAAAACGGAGGCGTTATTAATGGACATACGTTTCTAAATCACGCCGTTTAGCGGTAAACGGTTGCGGTTGGAACGTGATTCTAGTTTATATTTTATATACATACTACATTTTATTTTTTATTTGTAGAGAAACGTTTCAGAACATCGTTATTGATGTTTATAAAAAAATTGCATAATTTAATCTTATTCGTATCTATCGTTATGTATCAAACGTCTCAAGTACCAATAATTTTAGGCTATATTTGATGCAGCATACAATAAATATTCAGTCATTTTCTTGATAATATGGTTAATCAATATTTTGAGGGACTACCCTTTGGCTTATACGATGTACTGTTATATCGACTTTTATTTACTGCGCATGAGATTCGCAACAGAACATTTCAATGGACTCTTTTATGTTTTTTACTTTCACCCTCATGGTCCAAGAATACACTTGATGCATATTATGGATATTATTACTCTTTATTAAGGGTATATATATATTAGTTTTTATTTGTATTTTAAAGTATATTTGTATCCAAGTAGTTGACTTAGTTTCAGATTTCTGATACACTAAATATCACATTTACAACTTTCTCTAATCTAAATTAGTGGTTTTAAGTATATAAATTCCTAATATATAAAGATGTTTTGTAGAATTTTTTAAGAGTTCCATGAAAAATAGAATATACCTTGCAAAGGAAATTAGGAGTCGAACCATTGGTAAACTATGACTTGAGCAGCAGCTCTTTGAATATTTATATTACTGTGGGGGCTACAACCACCTTCCTTTAAAAAAAATTAACTTAATCAACAAGGCTAACATATATAAAAAACTTTTTAAGAAACAATATTTTATATTTATTATTGGAAACTTGAATATCAATTCGTGTCTTTTGTAATGTCTGAATTTAAAAAAACATTAAATAATATAAAGCTTAAGCACGTCTTTTCATAGTTGCTATTTTTTTATAGTCTAAATCTGATAAATATGACTAAAATATTTTTCGCTTTTTTAGCATCAACTTTTTAATCAAATTTTCTTTAATATTAAATTTTAATGTAGTGTCATTTGTACATTATATGCTAGATAGTTTTGCTCCTTTCATCGTAAGTAATTTATTCATTATAAATTCACCGTATACGTTGAATGGATTCGTAGAAAGTATGCAACCCTGTCTGACACCGTTTTTCACTTTAAACGATTTCACAGAATCTACAAATTTAAAAATAATTATATAGCTACAAATACTACAATATAAAGCTGATATTTTGTTTGTAGTTAAAGAAATGTTAAAATAACAAAATAAATATACATTATATTATTAATATATATTTTTTATAGCAGGAGTCAGCAAAATTATTTTGTGAAGGGACAGATTATTTCTTACAAAATTTTAAGCACTTGTAAGTTTAATATGTAAGCACTGTTTATCTTAAGTTAATTTTGTTAGGAAATGCTACGATATTTACAGCGAAATCTAGTTTTTAAAGCCATATAATATTCGATAGTATTAGCTGAAAAAATAAGATCCTTTGTCTTAATAAAACATTAATATGACTTAGCCATCTGAATACTCAGCTTGAGATAAAAATGAGCTATGAAACTGGCGATAGTTCGCAAAAAGTTCTTGAGAGCAAAAACAATCTGTGCTGACATAACTGACTCAAAAACACATGATAGATTGAGATGTTTTACTGTGTACCCGCTGGTGAATAAAACAATAAATAATCAGACGCTTTTAATGCCTTGAATTTTTACAAGCCATATATTTTTTTAAACTAAGCCTTATCTCGTTCTGATTATATTTCTTCCACCATCAGATGTGACACGTTTTCTCAACTTCATAAAAAAATGTTTTCGTTTCTAGTTGTTCCATACAGACTATTCTTAAAACATAATGTGGTTCAAACCAGTATCTCACTTAGTAATTAATACTTTACAGAAGCCTTTAAAAATCGTTTTTTACTGTTATTTGTTTTACCTGACTCTTTTATTTTGCAAAATATTTAATCGATTACGCTTTGTCGATTTGTCGATTTCGCAATTTGACAAAAACATGGATTCCGGAAGAACGCCGAAATTCGAAAAAATGGAAAAAAGTGAATTTCTATTCAATTGCCTATTGATGTTACTCACAATGTGCTCAAAACTGATATATTGAAATAAATATATTTTACTAGGCACATTTCTTTGGCTGCAACAATCAAACATATTTTAATTAAATAACCATCAGTAAATGGCTTTCTTTCATTAATTAATAATAAAAGAATTTTTTTATTTTTGCAAAAAAATTTGTTGTATGAAATTTAAAAAAAAATTGTTGTTTCAATACAAAAACATGGTCATCGCACAATAAACATATTGCTTTATCATCTAATTTATTAACAAAATATTTCACACTCTACTGTTTAAAAATTTGAAGTATATTAGTCTCATTTTTTTTTTGTTTTTACAGTGGCTTGATTAATATTTACAAGTTTTAATATATGAAAACGAAGTATCGCAAAAAGCATTACATAGATCACTGAATATACTTTCAAATTATAACTGCGTAACGTCACAGTGGAACGCGAAGCAATAAGAACACCACACACGTTCCGTTATCGCGTTTATTATAAAATTTTAGAGTCTGAAATGTAAAATTTAATTTTAGCTCGCAGGCAGAATTAAATTAGACAACGGGCCAGATTTTTTCCTTATAGCCGTAGTATTCCGACTCTTGCCTTAAAGTGTATATTCATACACATGTACCTATGACAGAATAAAAAAATAGTTTTAGTATAAATTGTTCTATCCACTAAAAAAAGTATATTAAAAAACATACACTTTAATGTGATGCAATAATTCAAACTCAATATTAAACTTAATATATTTTAACCATATATTTAGACTCGCTTATTTTGGGTGAAGGTAATTAAAAAAAAACAGTTTACATTTTAAGATTTAAATTTCAACCAAGAAAAGTTTTTTTTGAACATTGTATGACTAAATATTCAAATGTATTTTTAGCTTCGTGTATATCTTTAATTGTTAAAAAAGCATTTACAAAGTAAAATTAAATTAATTGAAAAGGTCATTATATATAAATTTTAATGTATTTATTTTATCTTATAGTCCATTTTATTTCAAAAAAGCGTATTTAAGATAAAAGTAACAGATTTATTTATATACTCTTAAACCCATATATTGAGTATATAAATCTTGAGACTTAAGACAGTGAATCAGATCACGATAGCGATTTGGCGCTGGGGGTTGCTTTTTATCCGGGTATTTATAATATTATTGGGGATATTCTCAGTTACGCAACGCGTAGATTTAACTATCTAGAAATATTTTATATTAAAGTAAATATATATTCTGATTTTTAACAGTTATATTAAATATTTATAAAATTTCTAATTGAATAATAAATTACTGTGGACTTAAAAATTTTATAAATGAATTAATTTGTTAAATTAAAAATATACATAAAAAAGAACAGCTCAAAGCTAAACATAATAAATTCATAAAGAGACATTTTATTGTAAAAAAATTATAATGGAAATGCAAAAAGTCGTTATTATATTCAAACGAAGTTGTAAATTATTTTTTAATGCATATTTTATTACAAATTCATCTATAAATATTAACCTATTTCATGTACAAGGAATTGTGTTATAATAGAATATTATTTTACTTCAACTATTCGTGAATTCAATACAACATTTTTACAATTACATACATATTTCAGTTTAAATACATAATTACTTACAAAAATTGTACATACAAAACTTTGTGTGTATACTATTAACAAACTGTTAAAATCTGAGGTAGAGATACCTAATAATTAATTGTGCATTAAAATTATGTTATTTAATTAGTATTTGCCAGAGGTATTTATGCTACACAAAATATCGAGTATACGTGCAAACATTTTTGTGGAGTGCTCCTTTCTCATTATGCAAGGATTTCATAATCGAGTTTATAAATTAAGCCATCAGTTAAATCGTTTACTCCCACACGCATATTTTTTCTTTCGGTTTTTGAGGACCCGTAGTCATCGATAGGAAACATATTATTCGGGCGGTCTATCAAATAGAGTTAGAAGTTAGTGCTAAGGGCTCGGGCTTCCGCCGTCCTAAGGGCAATATTTTCTCAAGGGGTGACGTAATGACCTTTTGTGCGAGCTAGTGACTGCCTATAAAACATTTTCCTTTGTCTCCGGGCGCAATCTTTTTTTCTCCCCTTTATTCCGGATAAACTACCTCGCAAACACGTAAGCTTACCACCCGCCCTACCCATCTCTATCTCTCTCTCTCTTTCGCATACCCACTCTTCCTGTAAGAAAATATATACCGAGACGCTGATCCCTCAGGATCTGTATATTTTCGGCGGCCGATCGAAAAGCGCTGCATTTGATCTCTCGTTATTAACCCTCATTTGTACTCGTGGTTATACAATGGGACTTTAGGGGTAAAAATACGACATCGACGGGGTACGTTCATTGGGGTTTGCGGTAGATTGTTTATCTGTCGGGTCTTTAGAAAATTATAAAATTAGATATATTTTTTATATATAAAAAAGTAGTAAGTACATATAGTTTATTTAATAAATTAAAGGTAACCAGCTTAAATGAAACTTGTGGATGCAAAGATCACTGATAATAATATGAGGTTAGAATAAAAACAACTCAGAAATATTACACTACAGAATGGTGAATAGTATTGTTTGCAAAAACTAATATTTGAAAATAAATTATCGTTATTTTAATACCGAAGGGGTGTGACTTTGCAGTCAAAATAGACGCCAAAAAAACTGGCAACAGTTTATTTTTATTATGTACAGACCACCACAGAGAAATAGTGTCACGTTGTTTTCCGTAAACTTAGTGCTAATGGAAAAACTAATTGTCGTCGTGATGTTCTTCGGACGATCCACTGATATCACTCGTATATATGCGGATATGGAATGCCTGTTTGAGCTCGTCTCTGATCGCCTACCGCCTTAAATCGTCTCGAATTGTTTAATAATAAAGTGTCACATATTTTTTATTTTTGATTCGAGATGCTCTGGCGAACCTCAGATGCGGATGCTGGTGAGCCAATTGCATTGCTTAATTATTCGAACAACAAAATATGTTAACGACTTTAATTCAAACTCTTAAAAATCATTATTCCAAAGTGTAAATGACAAAAGCGGTTTTTACGCAGGTTAGATACATTGCTTATCGCGAATTCTTTACGGATAAACATGTTGTTTTTTCTAGTGCTTACGAGTGGTTAATGTGGTAGCAGATAAGTGGTCTGTGAAATCACTAAATATTTCACAATCGTGTTTTCTTCTATTGTTAGGCCTTTTATCTGGTGAGTTGGTTATTTCCTTTTCAAAATATCGGTACGAATTTTTCTAGTAGTCTAGTAAAGTTTCAACAGAAGTCAATGCCGTATTATGATCAATGTAATGGTTAGTATCATCTGCACTTGAATTCTTACTGTCACTACCATCCTCTTCTGTTTTATTGACATTAAGAACGATATATGCATCATTTAATTAATAAAATTAAACCTATCATCGATGTTTTCCTGAGCAAAATTTTCAAAGCATTTGAATTTTTTTAATAATCTGCATGTTTCAGACATATCATTTGCCTCATTCTATTCAGAATCTAATACATTTTTTACGTTAAGATAAATATTTTTGCACGATCGTACAAGTGTTACTGATTCTATTTTTGACTGAGTTTGTGCTATTTAATAATATATAGCATCCAATGCCGTATTTTTTTCAAAAATTGTTCAAGCCATCATCTTCCTCGGCAAGAGTTTAAAGAAGTATAACAAGGTTAAGCCGTTTCATTTATGAGTTTGCACCTTAATATATTATTGAATTTAAGTTGTAAAATTAGGCGGTCAAAAATTTGCAACCATGAGATCGTCGTTCGTTTTAACCCAGTGAATAACCATTATCATTCACTAATACTGCTTTATGTGACAACCCCCTACTTTAAAAAAAAATATTTCTTAAAGATTTTGAACCTATATTTTAAGGTTTATTTTTATACATGCTAATTTTTTCACTTTTAATCACCAAAGGTATCATTTTATGAGTTTACATGCATTCAAAACAATTTAAAATTAATTTAAAAAAATGAGCTTATATCAAGTACGGATAATCCGCACCCGGATAATCGCGAGTACACTGTATACATATGTATGTATTAACATGTCAGACATTATATACATTATTACATATTAAAAAACGCTCAATTAAATATAAACATATTTAACATCAAAATACGTATTATCATAAACCTGTTACAGATAGTCAATTATCTAGATTTATTATTAGATGCACCCTTATAATATAGGAGTGTATTTAACATAAGGGGAATTAAGTAGGTCAATGGAATAATAGATGTTGTTTTGGTTATATAGGTTACCGATATTAATTCAATGGGCAATAATGCGACTGCTTCTATGTTAAGTCAAAGTTTTATTTTTTATTAGTATATGAAGTAGTGGTTTCAGTGGTATGTGTGTTTTTTAAAAGATAGTTTCAAGTGGTATCATTATATAATAAAACCACTATTAAAATGAAGGTCAAAGAGTGAATGACAATTTATTGGATTTTTTAAAGAATGAATCAGAGTATTATTAAAAAGTTTATGTTTACAATAAACTCATTAGAAAATCTATTGAAAAGTCGATAAATTATATTATACGGCTTGTGAGTTGTTACGTATTTGTAAATATTATTTTAAAGCAGACATTTTTGGTTATATTTACTTATTTTTTGTTTATTTCATGTGTAAATTCATAATAATAAAAGTATTTTTTTCTTTAGAGATACTATATTTTTATAAAGTAATATTCTCTACAATGCACATTCCTACCTTAAAATATACAAACTTTTACCCTTATACGAATGAAGCAAAAGGGTGTTTTTGATGTTGTTTAAAAACACTTTATTACATAAAATGCGTCTAAGACATGTACTCGTATAAAAAAAACTTATGAATTTAAAAGCAAGATTTAAGGATTCTAAGAAATAATTTTAGGATTCTCATTTTTTATGGGACCACAAAATATTTTTTTAACATATATGTAATTCAGAATAGTTTAACGATTTTATTTTTGACAGTATATTTGAAGTAATGTAATTTAATACATTACATTTTTTAACAAGAAATAATATTATTAAAATTGATCTAGTTTATAAATTGTTAATAAATTATTACTACAGCTTAAAAACAACATATGTCAAACAACACGACTTGGATCGATTTTAATTTGAAATATATAACTGCAATATTAAGAAAATATATAGGATAATCGATCGAAATTATGATAATAAAATAATCATTGATTCTGATCTTCCAGACACGATAGAAATTTTAGAATATTATTCACCCTAATATTTATCTGCAATATTAGGAAAATCTAATTTATGATAATTAATCGAAATTATAATTGTATTTTATTTACTAATTCTGATCTTTTAGATACGATACACATTGAAAAACACTAGATTCGAACGTAGAACTTTTAGGTATTAGTCACCTAATTATCGTGCAGTTATAAATAATCTAGACTATTTTTTTGTTATTGTATTAGTCAGTACCAGTAATATCTACTTATGTAGCTTAAATTTTATTTTATTGTGGAAAAATAAGGTTTAATAAAAAAATATAAAAAAATAATCTAACGGCCTTAGCAATAATTTTATTTACCTTAAAAAATCTAATGCTTTTGTAAAAAAAATATTTGGTCCTTTTTGAATTGAAATGATTAATCTGAAATTAGATAATTAGGAGTTTATTAACCTTATTTTTACGATATGCATAACCGTTATTTAATTTACAAGTAATTGTTATTAAAAATATTAATTAGAAGAAGCAGCAATTAAAACTATTTTTAACCTTTATTTTATAAATTAACTGTTTGAAATAATTAATTAGATAGAGTAGCGGCTTGTAAGGAATATTGGATTTTCAGTTTTGGCTCGCTGTAAATAAAGTTTCTCATCATTTTGTTAGGTCTTTCTTGTCAGGTTTTGAATAAATCTGAATCTAATTTTCTACGAATAAGATCATAATATTCAGTGCTTCGCATAAAATAAACACCGTACCAGACTGCCGAATCGTTAACGGTCGTTTAACGGCGTTAGCCGTATACGTATACATGTAGTGCGAGATACTTACTCGTGAGCGACACTTAATTAACCGCATTTTCGCCGGTAATTACCAATCAAGCTCACCTGTGAGCGCAGTGCACGCTTGCATAGTTTGGAAAGCTCTGATTTTGTTTTTAGGGGTGGAGCCAAAGTATCCGGAACATGCGCAACTCGAGTCCTACTTTACTTGGTGGCAGTTTTGCGGCGAGACTTTTAGTCAGGATTCGAACCCCGGGGCCGAAGGACATGTTGAACACTTTCGAAAGCGACCTCGTTTGTAAACATCGAAACGTACCGATAAAAAAATAATAAATAATAATATCATGTAAATACATAAACAAAATAAAATAAAACAATGAGCGAGGAAGCTGAATCTAAATCTAGTCTAAAAGTAGTATGTTTTAATTGAAAATTTTAGCGTAAAATGTTGCTATGTGATTATAAAGCGTATGCTCAAAGGACTCGCGTTGATTTAACACTGTTTTTTGGGTAGTTTCATTAAACTTTTCACTATGACACCCAAGAGGAGTTGGTCATGCGGTTTTGGTGGATTTACTGTACTCGTTTTTGGTATGATCATCATGTCTACTGCTGATGGTAAGTTTTAATCTTTATTAGTATAATAAAAATAATTGTAATATAGGAGTATTTAAAATAATGTTATCCAAAATTTAACGTTTTATTTAATTAAAAATAACTTATTTTTCTTTAATATGAAATATTTTCAATACTTTATTATTAAAGCATATTTTTAATTATATGTTCGATATAAAAAATATCAATGATTTACTCAAACCTCTTTCTTTTACTATTCAATATTACATTTTATATGATTTGACTTGTAAAATTAACAATCTTTCTTATTAATTTAATTAAATCATATTTGTACAATATATAATTTGTGCATTTAAACCGTAACACTTGGAATATTTGCTATTTTGTCAAACTGCATCAATTGATTATATCAAGTTTTTATTGTAAAAATATAAGTTTATAATCATAATAATAATTCTATAGGTTCTAAAAATTAGAAGAGCTTTCAAAAATCGAAAGTGTAGATTTATTTATTGTATTATAAAAAAAATATGTTGGGTTGTCATAATATTATATTATTAATGTGAAAAAATAAACATAGTTCTTAAAAACTTTTAACACATATCGTTCATAAAAATATATTTATAAGCGATTTCATATATTATGTTTTTGTGGCAGTTTTTCTAGTCAAATTTTGACTATACTTGTTAGTTCCAATTCAATGGTGTTACTATTATAGAAAGATAGACATATGAGTACAACATGCAGCATCTTTAAATCATAATCAGTTTTTAAAATAAACAGCTAGTAAATGAATGTTTTGTTATATGACTAGCTATGGTTATCTACATAGCCTATATACTAATATACATATCTAAACATACAAAAATGTCTTCAGACTATATAATTATATTATTACACAATAAAACTCTTTTTTCGTCTTTATTTTTATAACATATTTAATCAATGTAAATATCAATGGTTTTATTGTGTTGCTTCATATGATATAAAATATTAATTAAGGTTCCAGAAAAAATATATAAACAATTCGAATATATTGCTGATTTTATATACTTTATATATAGCTATCAATCACAAACATTTAGTTGCTAGGTCTTTTGATTCTTGGAAAGAAATTTTCTCATTAGCCACGAACTCCCTTGTCAAATATGCTCTCTTTACTCCGAAGTAATAAAAATGAGTTTCACCTCAAATAAAGGTTGCTCTCATATCAGACCCGCTGAAAATTCGCACGAATGTATCCTTCATCCTTCAACTGTTTGCTCACCAAGATTAAAGTCTCCTGGAATACGCCGAGACTTTCACTTTTTCCTACCCAAACATTAAACGCTTTTGCCTCTTTCACTCACATATACATTTTTCTTTTTCATACATACGTACGTGATTCGGTCGTATTTATTTCTGCCCAATTATGAACGATTCGATTTTGTGTGCTTATGCAAATTGGAACGATAAGAAAACTAAATCGACCGATACACGATACTTGTTCGTGTATATTTTATTTGTGTGTGTATGTTTTTGTAACGTACTTTTTTGTGCCTCGGTGAATAAATAACGAACGTGCGCGTTCACCGAAAGCGATTAATCATACGTAAATAATCTAAGCAGTTCATATTTCTGTGGGCGGGTAAAAAAGCGTGATGATGTTTGTATAGGAAGCGAAAAATCAACAACATATGGAAAACGGAAAACAATCAAATTCAATTTCTTTTCATTCCGTGCGTCATATGGTATATTTTTTATACACAAATGTGAACATAAATGTACATAAATTTTACTTTTTATTAACGAGTCATAATTTTATGTATTTTAAATTTTCGTTTCTAATTTTTCCTTTATTATTTTATTGCATTTACTAAAAGCTAATTATATAAAAAAAAATATATATATATAATTTTTATTTGTATATTTTTCTTATGATTCTTAACCTTTATAAAATATTTAATATTTATTATTTTTAGGTACGCAATTAGAAGTAAAAAAATCTAGTAACAATTAATTTAAGTCAAAATATTATTATAATATGACATATACATACAGAAAATTATAAGTATATTCATAGAATATATTTTATATTATATATTGCCTATAAATACTACTTCAGCTGAAGTGAAATATAAATAAATAAATATTAACTTTAAAGTTTATATTCAATTTTGAATACCAAATTTGCATTTAATAACAAGCGTGGGCGATGGTTTGTGTTGTATAAATTAATAATATTATATTTACATACAATACAACTATGCAATAAATAATATACCGTTTTATATTATTTTTAATGTTTTAGTTTATCTTAATATTTATGTCATCTTCATTAAATCAGTTTTGGTTCAAATCTGATTTAATGAAGATGACATAAATATGCGCCACAAAATTCGTTGACAAAATTATTATAGAAAATTGTTTGTTATTTGAATTTATTTAAAAAAAGATTTGCAAAAACGGCTTCTAAAAACATTTGTAAATAAGTAGGTGATTTATTAAATATTCGTAAATGTCAAAGATGGTTAAAAAATAATAGGATTTACTTCCATGTCATGGTTGCAGAAATGGAAGTAAATCCTACTCAAACTATTCATAATTGAGAGACAAACTAATCCGATTCTACATTAGAAAGATTGGGAAGGCTTGGAGACACGGTATATGGGTTCCACACGAATTAAGCGAATAAAGCAAGTCAGCACGTATCCGCATATACCAATAGCTTCTGGATCTTGAAGCTGAGTCACATTTTTTCAATCATTTGATAATCGAAGATGAGATGTGGGCGTCTTACGACAACAATTGTTGTTAAAGACAGTGGTTATCCAAAGGTCAAGAGCAACATCTATCTGGAAGCGTTATTTTGTGTGTATGGTGGGATTAAAAAAGGATTGTGCATTATGAAACTCTTAAACTCAACCAAACAATTAAAACAAGCTTTTATTGTGTAGGATCGTTTGCACGAAAAATAATTATTTGTTTATTTTAAATTTTTATAGGCAATATTAATATAATTCTAAATAAAATATTTATTAAAAAGTTGATTTCCATATTCTCATAAAATATTTTTAATTGTATTTAAGCATATTATCTTATAAAAGTTATGATTTACATGCTTCATTTATCTGGAAGAGAAAAAGCGTAATAATATAAATAATATTCAGCCATTCTTCTTTGTATTTTTATACATTTTTTACAAGCAATTGTTTAAGGAAGTTGAAACAAAATGTTTGATAATCGTCATTCCTAGAGTTGGTCATAAAACTTATATACCAGCACATTATACGAATGATATAAGTAGCTGATTATTGATCTCAGAGACCTGGGGTAGAATCTCATATTGACATTAGTGTTATTTATCGTATTTGAGAAATCTGAATTAGTGATTCTTAAATAAATATAATTCCGATTAATTATCAGAAATTATGTGCAAGTAGGTTTTCCTTATCTTACGAATGAATATTGTAATGATTATTAAAATATTAATTAAATGTTAAAATGGCGTAGTTCGAAAGTTCTAGACTTGTAACCCAGAGTTTTCGGGTTCGTGCCACAGCAGTAGCAGCAAATTTTTATTTATAAAAATGCACTCCTAATAAAAATCATGCCCAGCTGAAATGTGACATGTTGATTATAAATTAAAATATACATCTTTTTTATATGTATTTATACATATATGTCACTAATTTCTAGATTGAAAAAAATCTGGTGGTTAATACTTATAGGTATTCATTATGTCTGTTTGACAAACAGATTTATTCCGCTGTAACGCATTGGGCTTACGCCAGTCATATTACAATGATAGATTTAGTATCCTTAAATCGTAGCTACAAGGTATTCAAAAATCTCTAATAATGAGATATTTGGGCTTATAGAGAATATCTTATATGTATTCAATAGAAAAAATATATTTGGATAATATTTTACTCTTTTCTCACTACCTGCTTTGAATATAGCAGTTAATTTAACAGATTTGAAGCATTACCTATTTTAAAATAAACAACGGCTGTGAAGCGCTTTAAGATAGTAAAAAAAAAATTTCAAGAAAAAAACATTTATGATAATTCTTTAAAAAAATTTTTTAGAGAAATTAAAAAAAACAATAAATTTAATTTTTATCTAAAAATTCTTATGAAGAAAAACTATATATACCATTTTTTAAGATAAGCTCTGGCTAAATGCGTATTGTTCTTGAATTATCAGTAAGCAGAATATTTTTTACAGATACTGTGTAATCAGAAAATGTTTTGAAAATAAGTTTTTCATGAAGTAATTATAAATCTGTATTTAAGGAATTAAGTATCAAAATAAATTACAAAGTAACGAATATTTAAAAAAATATATTATAAAATAAAACATGTGTTTTTATTTTACTATTAAACAATTCCTTACAAAATTACAATCTGAGTATATTTCCTAAAACTAGAATTTAAACAATGTTTTATTTAAATACTTTAGCTTTACATTTAGTAAAGTATCTAACATTCCAAACACCGGCTATAGCAATTGTATCAGTTGTACAAAAAATCAAATTGTTTCCACATATAATTATTTTAAAGATCAGTTAGTTTAACAAAAATCTAGTAAAAGACTAATTTTATTTTAATTATGTTTTTTTTGGGATTTAAGGAAAGTAAGTGATATTGATGGCAATTAATAAAGCAATAAACTATATAACAACTTAATAATATGTTTATAAATATATTTTATATGTTTTTAAATTACTGTTTACTCACATACGTGTAGTAACGCAAACTTTTGCATAAAGTTTATATTGTGAGTTTTTTAAACTGAAGTTAATTAATATAAATAAGTGGCAATCTTTTAAGCTCAAGTTAAAACATTATAACTAAATTATTTATATACCTTATAAGCATTTATTGATTTTCAAAGTAATTTTATTATTTTATTACACATTTAAAAGGCACATAAAGCGAACTAAATCGGCCGCGCTGGCTTTGCAATGGCTTATTATTATTTTTATGGCGAAAGCCCTCCAAAGCTGCCTGCGTTTTGTCGATTATTGAAACCAAACAGATTATAAGTGTAACTACTGAAAGTTCACATTATATGGCCGCAATTAAACGTCGCGACACGAAAAAGAGTCGAAGGGGTACGATAAATTGAAAAGTGCCATAGAGCGGCACTTTTTTTTCATACCGCGTATAGGAAAATCATAAAAATACATTTAAGGCCGTAAGAAAAAGTTGTTTTGCGAATTTATACGAGGCAATATTCGTCGTAAACATAAAAATTTGACGTAAAACACGCGTATTTTTTTCCGCAGCGAAAGCTCGCGCGAAAGTTCCGAAGCTAAATTTGCATTTGCGATTTTTTTTCGCGTCGATAAGCGAGAGTGTTAAGTTGCGAAATAATAAATATTACGTAGGTAAATACTACAAAACAATTTTTAGGTGTACTATACCATAATACATGAAAAAAGATTAATATTAAATGCTGTGTGCTTATTATGTTTAAACTACGTGTTTCACAGTAATCGATGCTCTCAAATATTCACGTGCAAATTAACTGTGAACCACGTACGTTAATTAGTATTCGGTGAAAGCAATTTAAAGCAAAAAAAACATTTATTTAATAATATATAAACACTAAAATGGATTGTGAAACACATTGAGCCGATCTACAATATCTTTGTATTTATATTTTTAATATTATTTATTTTCAGTTTATTAAAAAAAAATTAAACTTTTAGTAAGGTGAAATATAAGCATTCTGAAACACATTTATAAATATATTGCAAAGTTAAAAATTTGACTTTTACGACTTTCCTCACAACAAACAAACCCTAGGGGCGCTTATAAAGTAGTTAACATTAATTTAAGAAGATTGATGGAAGAAATTGTTTTTGTTTTCAGCAAACTTGTTGATATTTCTGTGCGCGCTTAAGTTTTGTACTATTCTTATCTTATGCAATTTTTGTTTGGAAAAATATATTTAATTTAAAAATTTAATAACATATTTGGCTAAATAAAAACGTAAACGTTATTTTCTAAAATAACGTATGTATTATAGATATTTAAGAATAGTGCATAAAACTTTTTGCTATAGTTTATGTGACTAAATATTATATTGCAATATGCGAGTTAAATATATGTTTATGAATCTTAGGTTATTTAAATTTACTAAAAAAAAAAATTAATACTCTATTTTAAAATTATAATTATAAAATAAAATAAAAAATCTTTTTAAATTTAATCTATTTTTTACTACAATTTAAACAATGTTGTTTTTTATATTTTAGTATATTGCTTAAATAATACCATAACATATTATTAAATTAAAATGTTATATATACAAATACAATATAACTACTTTTAGCGTTTTTTTCTAGGATTTAAACAATTAAATCATTTTCATATGATGCATTCAATTTTTTTAGTATTATATTAAAATAAAAATCCTGTAACTAATCAATAGCATTTTTACTTACCTCAGCGATGATTTTTTTTGTAATCTAAAATATTTTGTAAGTGCCAGAACATATGATAATCAAAAAGAGCAAGGTCTTGAGATTATGATGGATGCATAATTAAACCTTGATTTATTTGATAATGAGGACTTTAAGAATTAATTTTGTTATATATAAAATAATATTTCGAACTATCTTTAGTAAAGTTAAAATTATAAATTAGATCGCAATTCGTATTTTAGATAGTTAATTAGCCATAATGTTACTTGAAGGCTTAAAAATTAGTGAACTAAACGCGGGTGAATTAAACCAAGATTTTGGTAAAAATCTGCTTATTAATACATAGTTGTCAGTAATATTTAGAAAGTCATAAACAGCAAATATAGTTTATTTAAAATTAAAAAGTGTTTGGGCTCATATTTATTTAAATTGCCATGATTGTGCAGCTTAAAAAATAGTATATTTCATCAATAAACAGTTATTCTGTCAAGAATTTGCCGAAATTTAATATTTTGATAATCTAGAACTTAAGTAAAATATTTAAGTTAATGTCAGTCTCATAAAATTATACGGAGTTCCTTGTAAAAAGTAGGAAAACTTAGTTTTGAGAAATCATTGTAACTGTGATGAAAACAAAACAGTCTATAACTTCCATCCAGGTATTTTGTGATTCGTCCGATATAACAAATCATTCGTAAAATTATACATATTTTTTTGTAGAAATATGTTTATTTGTCAACAACATATCGTTACTATATTTGTGTAATATTATTATATCTCTACTAAACTCCATTGAAACGATCATAATGCTTATTATTTTATATATTTCGCAAACCACAAAACGCTTACAAACATATCACAAATATACAATCTGACATGTTTGAAAAATAATAAAGAGCTGGTCCTGAACCCAGACCTCAACAAACGGTAATCCATCACTCTAACCGCCCAGTTAACCGACCGGTTAAACAGACAAATAGCGGCGTGCGCCCCTATGAATCAAGATAATCGTCCGGCGAGCACTATGCAAAACCGTCTTTGCGGCCATTTTTCCTCATTACAATAAATAAAGAAGGATCATCCTTACCTATTCTGTCTCTTATTAGTCGGACGCTAATTAATAATCTTCTTAGGGGTGGTTCGCGTGACCGCGGCCGTTTATCTCAGTTAGCGAATCGCACGGTTAAATTAACGATCGGATCGGCTGGTTAACACATAGAGGAAACCGCTTTCTCAATAATGTCTGAATAATACTTAATACTTAATCTTTAAAATTAATTACTAACAGATTAAGCACAAATATATTTGTATTTTTTTTTATACATGTTCTTGCTATTTTAAAATGAATTCCAATGAGTAGAAAATCTAAAAATAAAATTTTCGGTTATAATTAAAAGATCATTGCCAATAGAATACATTAATGATAATTTGCACTAATTTGGCAAATTTTTGTATAAAAAATTAGTTTCATAAAATTCTAGCGAATAACATTTAAGCCCATGTCTTCTAGGTATTAGTCACCGACCACTAGTCTATCGTGATGATTGTATGATAGAAGCTTAAACTCTAAGGGTTGGTTTTAAATAAATTTAATAAATTTTATATTTTTCAAAAAATATTATTTATAGAACTAACAAACAAGAATACAAACTTATGTCTTATTAACATTTTTAAACTTTGTCTCGTTGAAAATATTTACAATGTGAGAGTTTAAATTGAATTTTTTATTTAATCAATATAACGATCTAGTAACAATTTTGGGTTATCGTTATTAGACTCTTTTCTAGATATTTTAAGAAGCAAATCGCTACGTTTATAGATCATAAAATCATTCAAATTACCAGAAATAATATCGAAACCCTTCAAAGAAGACCCTTCTCTGCTCCTTTTAGTGTTAATTCGCGAAGGGCGCGTTGCGTCGAATTGTATCACAAGTAATTGGCTGATTAGAAAGTTGGGTGGCGGTGGGTGTGGGTGGGTTTTGGGTGTCGAATCGAGCGGGTTGCCTCACGCAACCGACCGCTCTTCGCTTTGATAAATCGATATGAATAAAAATGAAAAGCGCCCGCGGGAACATTACGCAAACATCTGCCGGTGAGGCTTGCCCCGCAAAAAGCCTTCGTTTCCACGTTAAATTAATTATGGCCGCAAATGGCTTTGTGTGTGCCGAAACGTGTGATACGCAACGTGGCAATAACGAGATTATGCCGTAATTAATATTATTTTTTTATTTCACTGTTCGTTCGCTCACGCAGTAAATTTCGTATCTGCCGCGTTCGATTGTTATGTAATTACGAAGCTTTCTATGCGCGGACGTGATAGTGGATTGAGCGAGCTTTATTTTTTTTATATTTGGTGGTTGTATTAATTATTAAAAAAATTCGAGCAACTGAAAAACTGATTTAGTATCTTTTTTATTTCAATCGTTAATTTATATAAAATTCTTTTGTACAAAGCAGTATTTTAATTTATCTAAAATCTCCTCTTATAAAGATCTTGATTTTGCCTCAATAATTTTTTAAACCAGTAACAGACCAAACCTTAATTTGATTATAGAAATTAACACGTTGAGCCTCAATACATAAAAAAAATTATTAGCTTCAGGTAAAATAAACTAAATAATTCATAATGCTTGTTTAACTGTTCTTAAAAGTGTTTAACTGACTTATTATTGATAATACTATTACTTATATTTTATATTGCTGTTGTGAACTAGAATATACTTTATGTAAATAATTTTGTAACATGAAAAAATGGTAGCAACGTTTTGAAGTTTGGCAGTAAAGATGAAAATAAAACGTTTACCATATAAATATTTTATATTAAACGTAACATATTTAAATATATTCGTAATGTTAAAAGAAAAATATGTTTTATGATTATACATTGATGAAAATAAATCAAAAGCATTAATTTTGATTTTAAAAATTAACCTTTAAATTAAAAACAAGATTATATTTAACTTTGTCTTATCTTTTAATCCTTTAAATAAAGGGCATATAAATATTTTAATGTCTTTAAGAAATATTTCATTAATTATTTGTATACAAATATGGGTTTCAGTAAAATTATTGAAATAATAATTTGTGAACTTCAATCTAAACATTTTTTATTAATATAAGTATATATGCTAAAAATAATTTTAAACTGTAAAACATATATTTTTTAAATATTTCAAAGCATTTTTAGTAATGTTAATAATTTTGCTTTTTAGCGTTTCGTTATATTTAAATTTTAATTTAAGTAATAAGTTCTACTCATCTGCCTCCCTATTTAATTTATAAAAATATAGAAAGAGGTATACATTTTTCTGCTTTTATAAGATCGTTTTCATGAATATTAATAAATTGTAGTTTTAAATAACCCTTTGACCGCGGATGACGCCAATAGAAGTCATAAAGAAAATCACCAGTATACTTTGAGCCTTGTATTTTTTTGTAATTTAATGATGAAAAACATTTTATTGAAACTAGCTTTTGGTACCTCACTGTCGTAAGGTACCAAAGCTAGCGAGTGTGCGAATACCAGACTCTAAACTTTTAGGTATTAAATATTATTTTTGCTTATATCAGCTGCAGTGAAAGGGTTAAGAAACAATTACATTAATAAACGATTTTAATGTCATATTATATTATTATTTTTTTTTCGTTGTTTTCGTTTCACTTAAATTAATAACTTTATATCATAATCTTATTTTAAAAATATTATGTTGTAAGAATACTATATTTTTTATCAATAACTTATTAAAACCTTATTAATTATAAATATATCACAAATAGTTACACAAACAACTTGGCCTAAAAAAAGCAAATTATTTATTTATTCGAAATAATATGCCTATTGTTAATGCATATGAGTCAGTACTAGAATGTTAGGAAAAAGTCTGAATAGGTAGTTATTTTAATCATAGTTCACTAAATCATATATTTACAATGTTTCTTGTGTTTTTAAAATATTACCACTGAATTCAAAATTTCAAGAACTACTATTAATTTACGCCATTGCAGCACTTTAAAGCAGAATGTAATGACTTTTGAAGAAGAATTGTTATTTAAGATGAAACCTAGGTACATGTTTATTAACTGGAAACTAAAAAAGCAAGCAATGTCTCTATTCTTTTGATTATGTTCTCTTTTATAAAGCTCAAGGGTTTGTTTTAAAAATATGCTAAGCAACCCAGAAGTGTGTATGGACTTTCAAGTGATAAAAACACAGAAAACTACATAGAAAAAAAAGTTATCTGTGTATTTATTTCGTTAAATAAATTTAAAGTTTTTATTTTGGGTATAAGTCACTAACTATATACCTAAAAATCTGGGTTTAAATCTCATATTCACCTTAGTGTTTCTGAATTTAATTTTCTCTAGAAAATCGAACTATTGATTATTGTATAACATATATTTCAATTGATTATCAAAGATCAGAATTAGCTAGATTTTTTCAATCTCACAAATATATGTCGTGATGATTAACACTTTCGCGGACATGTCTGCAATTGCAGTTATTTTTCAGCTGTTAAATGGGACACGTCTGCATATGAAAACCTCTGAATATACATAAATAATATTTAAATTTAGGTCAAGATATAATATACAATGAAAATAATTAGGTAATTAAAAAAAATATATTTTAGCTATATTAGTGTCCTAGAGTATTTCAATACGTTTTTTAAGTGTCAATTAAAATCACATATTAGGTATTGAAAATTCTTTAATAATAACTCATTACATTTTAAATAAAAAAGGACGATATAAAAAATTATATTTTTATATCGTTCCCATGATATCTTTACAAGATTAAATTACATTTAAAACGCGTAAAAACCGTACAGTTTTGCTATCACGCGAAAACTCGTGAGCGGACTTTAATGTGCTAAGCTACTTTAGTTCATGTAAAATATTTTATATGTATGTGTTTAACAAAAAAAAAATAAAAAAGGTTGTTTTGATTTGCTTATTTATTCACAAAATAATTTAAAATAGTATTAAAGGAAAAATTATAAATCGGTTCTATAAATATATATAACAAAACTAATAATTATCAGGTATAAAATAATTTTTTACAATTATATTGACCCTTGTGTTTAAACATCAATTATTTTTAAATTTGCAAAGTGTATGTTTTTATTTCTTACCTGTTTTATGACACATATGACGTTCTTAAGAAGGTCCAATTTTTTTTATTTATGCTGTTAGAACTATTTAATTAAATTTTTTTACAAACGGTTCCTATTCTATTGTTTGATTATTGTTTTTTTTTTCAATTTTTGCAATAAAATGGTTGTTGCAATTTATAAATAAAACTATTAATTGCCGTACGTGTCAATTCCACAGAAGTCCAATAAATTCATAGAATACGCGAGTGGTCAACGATTACATTTTTGTTTGCAAGTGTACTCATGTGCTTTGTTTTACTATTTTTTCAACGAACCTGATTAAAAGCAATAAAGCTTTGAATACGTGTACACTCATAGTATGAACGTGAATGGTACTCTATATAACTTTATTGCTTGTGAAATATATTTTTAAATATTCAATCAGTTTCAATGAAAAGACCGTAAAATTATATTTTCATTAGTTGTTACATATTTTTATACATATACGTAATTATATCTTAAGAAAGTAAAATCATAATTATCTGCATAATATTTTACAATACTGTTTTTTTCTGTATTTTTATTATGATGTACATTTTTTATATTAAACGATAAGATAATTCATTGAATGTGTAAACTTACAGACTGATTTTAGCTGCATTTTTTAAAAATTTGCTTTTTAAAAGTAAGGTGAAAAATTATATTTTGTCAGAAAATTATTTAAAAATAATTTTATTATATATAAAAATGTTAATTTATGCGTCCTACATAGCAGTATAGTTTCGGAGAATACTCTTGTAACACAAATAAAATGTATTTTTTCTTTGTTTATATATTGAGCTCCAATCTGATTCACAGTTAGTTTTAACCATTTCTCTTTCAATTGTTTCAGATTCGATATATCCACGATTTTCGGAGCCGATACCGAACGTAACCGTATCAGTGGGTAGAGACGCTCTGCTGGCGTGCGTCGTAGATAATTTAAAGAACTTCAAGGTAATGGACTTAAAATAGGCGTTATCGAATAGGCACGCTTTTTAAATGTTAAATATATGTACTTATAGTGTAGAGGTTAGTACTCATCATTATTATAGCACAGGTTAGTACTAATTTATAGATACAATGTACACGGTGTGACAAGGCAAAACTAGACACGTAATATTTTCCTAAAATTTATATTTCATAGAACACAGTTGTATAAATATACAATAAAATGGTTAAGCAAATTTTAAACGGTATTTGTACAATAAACTAGTGGGTGATTGGTATTTTATAAAGATTAGTAAAATATGAATTATAGTTTTTTGTCATTAAACGATTAAAATAATCAAGATTGACATGGTATTATTTAAAAATGCTTAAAATAAATTTAAAAACAAGGGCGCTTAAAAAATATATTTTTTATGGTATGGTATATTCTGCAATGATTAAAAAAAAATTATACACGTGTTCTTAAGATCAATAAATTGAGAAAAACAGACATATTTATCTTTTTTAAAATTTCTATTGTGAAGAAAAATATTTATAAAAACTTTAAATATGTTAAATAAATGTAATATACATTTATTCATATCAATACTATTCTCATATCAAAGTTAAAAGAAGCATGATTATTTTTAATAGCTGATTAAAAAGATAAATTAAAAACAATAATAAAATAATGTACCAAAAACTATGTTCATTCATGAGCTGTATGTATATGTATATACAACCATCTAAAAAAAGTTCTAAAAATATAAATGTTAGTTCCGCACGAGTTATAAAAACCAATCTCTGGCAACGAATACGATAGATAAAGTTATTTGATCACAAAAACCGAGATCCATTTAAGGGTTGAACAATTACTAGACACATGTTCACTAAAAATATATTGCTTAACTTCAAAGGATATTCATGAACCTACACCCAAAAGCGGATTACATTATACAAAAAAGTAATGTTATGCACATTGTGTGGAATGAAAGAAATAGTTTTTTTTAAATCTTAGAAATAATTCAAAATCATATACACTATTTAAAAATAATTTGTAAATAACTTCAAATATATTTTGAAAAGTTCCATATACTTCAATCTTGATTCCTTCCTTAAAGCTAAGCTTCTGCCCTTCTTTGTTTGGCACTGCGTATAAGATTTGTAATAGTTAATATTATTCATTTTAAAAATATTTATACAAGTTCTCTAGCGACAGTAATTCGCTGTTCATAAATTTATTTATCATAAACGTCACTTTTTATTGCTTAAAATTAAATAAACTAATATTTATGTTTAAAGCACAATTGATATTAAACTTCTTTCTAAGATAATAAGTCGATTACCCATGCGACTTTTGCCAGCTTAAAAGACCAACTATACACTAGTTTTATTTATCTTATTTCACTCATAAGTAACATTATACGTAGATTAAACACCGCGTATATGTAGTACTGAAGCCAGTAGTATAAAGATGACAAGACAAAAGTCTTCTGTTCGGCTTCGGCCAAATATCTTTTAATTATATCAGTATTTTTGTTGAGCATGACCTCAAAAAAACCAAATATTCTCTGCTATTTTGAATTTAAAATACAACTACAACTATATAAGAAATTTTATAAAAAAAAATTTTTAGTGTATTTAAATTAAGTTATTTATTTTATTATTTACCTCAGACATCAACATGATTTTACTAATGTTCCAGTAATTGCTTATCTTTTATAACCCTTGTGAAATTCACGTTATAAAGTATTAAATTTTCCTGAATAAATATGTAATATTTATAAAATGTTCAACACAGGTGGCGTGGGTGAAGGTAGACACGCAGACTATTCTGAGCATCCACCACAACATAATCTCGCAGAATCCCAGAATCAGTCTATCGTACAACGACCACCGTTCCTGGTACTTGCACATCAAAAGCGTTCAGGAGAGCGACCGCGGCTGGTACATGTGTCAGGTCAACACGGACCCCATGCGGTCGCGGCAGGGTTACCTGCAGGTTGTTGGTCAGTTGGAGCGCTTACGGCAAGCTGAGCTTGCTTTTGACATTGAAAATAAAAATACGTAACAGTAGTACGTGACAGTCGGTACATTTTGTACATTAAACGTATTTTTTAAATTTATGTCGAAACAAGTTTAGTTCTTAGATTATATTATAAATAATTAATTTATTTATTAAAATTATGAGCATTGTGACTTGACAGGTTAACCTAATGCGTCACGATTGCCAAAATTATAAAATATAATTTAAATATATACATACATATATACAAACTCATATAATATTTGTTTATGCTGTTTGTAAATGTAATGCTTATGCTATGAAAATATGTCGTTTTTATTCCGATTTCTTTAAACGCAAAATATTCATTAATAAAATGCGATATATAAAAATAATTTAGGTTTATAATAAGTAAGCTACGCTAACAAAAATGCAAGTATTTGAGATCAAAGTGCGAATTTAATTTACGGTCAGTTGGGTTAGGTTAGGTTAGGTTATGTTATGGTATGTTATGTAACGCTGACATAGTTATTACTATGTTAAGTAAAAAAGCATATTAAAAAAAAATATTACATATTAGTGATAGAATCTAATTTAATAAAAAATACTCATTCAATTTTTTTTTATCAAATATCACAGATATTTTTCTGTAAGCTTTTTTTATGTTTTTGGTATTAGTTTAACGCAAATAAGATATGATTTTTTTTATTTGATTTATTTTAACGCCAGTTGTTATTAAAGATTAAAAAAATAGGTTATGTAAAAAATATATTACTTCAAAGATGTATTAGCAATAAAAAAAATAATATTAACTGCTATATTTTTTTGTTCATTCTAAGTTGTAACCTGAAAGGCGTAAGCCTAATGCGTTACTAAGTAGTAAATCTGTACTAATTGGGTACGTCAATTAGTCTAAATAAATACCTAAAGCACTATACAGAAAGTTTAGGAATCAGTGACATTTATATAATTTATTTATAATTATTAAGTTCATTATATAATTAGAAATAAACAAATTTTACTGTGTATCTGAATTCGGTTTTAAATAATAGTGCGTTTTTATGCCAAAAAATTGAGTTTGCTGCCGTGACTTAAGCTCGCGGCCTCTAAGTTACTAGTCTAGGCTAAGGCCTAGACTAGTAACTTAGAGAACTTCGTTATTCCAGCCAATATGTTTTGAAGTAGAAGTTGCTAAAAGTATTGAAAGTTATTATTAAAAAAATTATAAGGCTAAATTATCAATTCTATTTTTTAATGATTAATAAAAAAAATATTTAATTAGGTGCAGTTTTACAATTTATTTTCAACTTTTGCAGTGACTGTTATTTATAATATTAATTTTTACTAACTTATTTAAAAATTCATATTAATTGCAGAAATTTTAAGATCAATTTGGATTATATTATTGGATTAATTTAGATTTGATCAAATCGGTTTTGTTAAGTTGGGATTTTAACGGCAAATATTGTATTTTTCAGTGAAATTTTCACTAGTTTAAATATACATACTTTCACTAACTTAGTCAGTTAATGTATCAAAAAATTGATTTTCATAAGCTGTATTGATATACTGCACGAATGTTTGGCAAGTTTTGGAATCAAAATGTAATACTTTTTTTTGAAACAATATTTGCTGGTAGAGTATAGAAAAAAACAGGTTATTAAAACTATAACCTAAGTCTCTTTTTTACAGCTTTCACGTCTATCAAATGACAGTTCACAACAGTATTCATTTTACTAGCACCTTTGCCTTTTTAAATTTTTTTCCTAAAAAAACTATATAGTATATACCGGTGAAAATGCGTTCCGATATAATTTCACTGAAATATTAGTGAAAATATATTTTTACTTGTAATGCATATATATTTAGTTTGACATACATATTATACTAAATTATTAAAATATTACAAATTTCTATTAAAAAAAATCAGGTCTAATTAGTTAATACACCTTTATTTATATATTAACACTATATGTATTTTTGTCTTATAAAACTTTTGAAATTTAAATGAATTTAAAAATTCACTATTTTAAATCTAATATGATTTTTTAAATGTTAAAGTATTACATAAAATTGCCGATAACTATATGAAAGGTAATGATGTTTCAGATTTACTTTAATATTTGTCCCTTATTTATTTAGATTATTTATGTAATGCTCTTTTATTGACCAGATATATAAACGCATCAAGTGAGCGATTTTTGGTTCAGTCATAGATGAGTTAGATTTTATAAATTTTAATATAATAATTTTAATTAAAAATATGATATTTACATACCAATAGACTCGTTTGAATGCAGTCGCCAGATCGCACTGAAGCATCATCCCCGGACACTCGGACGTGATCTTAAACAGTGTTCGGCGGACGTTCAAATGATCCCCCATTGCTATGCAAATTCAAACCAGCGATCGTTAACCATTTATATGTACAGTGCCGCCGTCAATTATCGACAACAAGACGTCGACGGACCTCGTGGTACGCGAGGGAGGAAACGTGACTCTGGTCTGCAAAGCAACCGGATATCCTGAGCCTTACGTCATGTGGAGGCGGGAGGACGCGGCAGAAATTAATTACAATGGCGACAACGGTGAGTTTTATTAAGATTATATACTAAGAGATGTGTCATGTGGATTTTGATGATGACGCATCTATTTTGAGAGCGGCAGGAAACAGTTAACTCATAGATAAGTATATGTGATTTGTATTGTCCTATCATTTAAAATAGTATACATATATTATACTCTTTCATATTTACTAAAAAAAATTGAAGAATGTATGAACATGCATCTCTGAATCTAAACTTAAAAATAGAGAATCCCATTGTTCTCGTGATTTTTTGCAGTAAACGTGGTCGACGGAGAAGTTTTGACCATCACCAAAGTTTCCAGGCTACACATGGGAGCTTATTTGTGTATAGCGTCTAATGGAGTACCGCCTTCCATCAGCAAAAGGGTTATGCTGATGGTACAATGTAAGTGAGACTTTTGAATGTGTATTTTATATAACTTGTGTTTCCGAATCGTTTGCTTCCTTGAATATTATACCAAATTATTATTTAAGATTAGCTTAAACCTCATCGCATTATTAATATATACCATAAGGCATGTAAACTATAGCAGCAACAATCTCTGCTTCGGGCAGGACGCGTTACATTAAATAATTTTCATTACCACTCAAAGCTCAGACAGTTAAATCCTTTGACGTCAGTTATTCATACAGCTTAAGCATCTTAAGACGTATGAATTAGTTTAAATTTAATTTGATACATCGATTCAAATCAGGTTTAATACTATTACTGTAAATTCGATTACAGTGTATTTAGATATAAGCACGAGATTTGAATTTTATAACGCATATATATTTTCACTATTCATAAAGTTTCGATCAAACCACAGAACTGTAGTTAGCCTTGACAACATTCAAAATATCTACGTAGCTTTATATATACTCTTTTTCACGTTAGTTAATAAAGCAAAATGTGAAAAAGCTAAACATTTTTATTATTTACGGTATAGATGTTTTTGAAACTGAAAATCTAGAGATTTCACATCGATTGATAAACAATGATTTGTGTGGCACTTGAAGATAGGTTTGAGGTCATATAATACTGACTCAAATCATTATGATTAAAATTAATATGATTTAACATTAACAAATTTAAGTTAAGAATATACAAATCCACATACAAATAAGTAATATATTCAAAGAAAATTAATCGCTCAAATAGTTACAAAATTTAGATTTACAAATAAATAAAAACAGTTAAATTAACTTTCAACTAACAATTATTAAAATTAAATTTTGTCTTTAAATAGAAGGTAGAGACCTTAATTATTAAAAAAATATTTTCTCTTATATATGCGATCATAATCAAAACTACAACTGGTTTTTATTCTGATCATTCCAAAATGTTCTGAGCAAAATAAAAATTTATTTAAATGAAAACTTTCAATATTTTAAAATTTTTTATTATAACTTTACGTCAATCCAAAAGATAAAAAATCGCATATAATAAAAAAAATATTATACAAAGTTAATGTATAAATTATATTTAAAAAAAAATGTTTTGATTTACTTATCTGATTTCTATTAAATTTATTTGTAACATAAAATATTTGTAGTTCGTTTTAAATGTATCATAAATTATATTGTAAACAAACTTCCACACAGTTCCACCTATGTTATCGATCCCGAATCAGCTCGAGGGAGCGTATCTTGGTCAAGATGTGGCTCTCGAGTGCCACACGGAAGCTTACCCAGCCTCCATAAATTACTGGACTGCCGAGCGAGGAGATATGATAATAACAGGTATGTCCCATGAATACATGATAAAGTTGCTAGCGATCGCAAAGTTCAACGTCTCAGAATAAAGTTGTTCTCTTCGCCTTCATGTTCTTCTTGCTCCTCTTCTGCTCTGCAGGGGACAAGTACGAGACCTCTTCGAGAGAGAGCGGCTACAATCGGTACATGATACTCAAGATAAAAAACGTGTCTCCCAGAGACTTTGGATCGTACAAGTGTGTCGCCAAAAATTCCCTCGGGGAGACAGACGGCGTCATCAGATTGGATGGTAAGTCTCATTCTTAGCTGTAAAAAATATATCGAATAAAAAATATTGAGTTATGCATGTTGAAGGAATTATAAAGTTGTTAGAAACTTGTTGAATGCACAGACGCTGTGGGACTAATTCAATGCTCTTATGCTTGAGATTTTACGATAGGAATTAATTATCTTGTATGCTAATGAATGTGAGAGGAAGTTCTAATGTTTTTGCTTCTGGTGTATAAAACATAGATTTTACATTCAATTTATGTTATTGAGTTATGAGTAACATAAACTATAAATTATGTCAGAAATTCTAAATAAATTATGATAAAGTATTTATTTATATAATTTTATTATTATTATTATACGAATATTAAATTTTTAAAATAAAGTTATATTGAACTTAAACTACAATATAATACTTTTGTAAAGATCATTTATAAAAATATACATAAAAATTGACTTTTAACGAGATAAATTAAATATTGCAGCTTTCTAATCGGATATCAATTTTAAGTGGTTTTGTTTTATTTTACTATTAATAAATAAACATATTATTTATTAGTTAGTGCGTTTTTATAAAAATACAATATTAAAATTTGTGAGTAAAAATTCAAATGCTTTGTTTAAATGGAACAAGGCCTTTCTTTTCAGCATAAAAAATAAGTCAAAAATTTGCTCTGCGTAGCCCAACAAAATTTTTGGAAGTATCAGCTTAGAAATTTGTTTATATTTTCTTAAAACAAACTCTTACAAAATATGTATTACTAAATATTTAGAAGCAAATGAACCTTAAATATTTTTTCTGGTGAATTCAAAGTTTTATGGAAAATATTTTCCATAACATAATATTTAAAATTGTAAGCTAAGTTTTTATTAATTATCTTAATTTTAATATATCTTTATAATTGCATAGATTATTATGTTGTGTTTGATTTTTTTTGTATTTGAAGGTCTTATTCTTAAAACTAATCTCGTTCTCATCAATAAGGATTCATCAGCGTTTCTTTGTTAGTATTACTATAAATTAAATGTTAAAAAAATAAAAAAAATAGGTAGAATATAATTCGAGTAACAAAAAACATGACAAATTAATTTGGTTGTACTTATAAAAACCTAAAATTAATTAAATAATAATATTTAATGCGACGTAATATAATTTTGATTGGAAAAAAATGTTTTAAATATGGTTGTTTAAATATATTCAATATTTTTTCAATAAAAATAAATTAAAAAGATAATTTTATAACGATAAATAAGAAAGCGGCAAAACTTGGCGTTAAATTAAATTATCGCCAGGGCCGAATCGAACTTCCGAATAATACATATATTTTCCATCCAACGAAAAGAAATTTGTATTCAAGGCGGCGCACGACTTCGGTCGGGGAAAAGTTATTTTTAATTTATTTCTCCGGCGGCCAACAAGGGACGGCTAAATGTTTTCGATAGGTTTTATTCTTCTTTCTCTGGAGAAAATTTCTCCATTTGCTTCATACATTTTCGTCACTCCGCAGAAATCCCGGCGCCTTCCACGACCAAACCTCCCACGACGTCGTACTGGGACTCTCCAGTTTCGGCCAAGAAAAAAGGTCAGTTCATTTGCATAATTCGATAAGGCAAACGAGGCCAGGACGAGATCGAAATTGGCCATCGTTCCCCATCGTTTTCGCCTTTGTCAATCGAAGGTAATGGACTTTTATTCGACGCCAGACAAAAGCCGCGGGGCGCGAAGCGATTGGAAACGACTGTCATATTTTGAATTGGTGGTTCGATTTCTGTGATGTGCTTAATCTTTGATTTTGTGAATAGAACACAAGAACAAGACGTGGAAGCAGCAATCATCGTCAGACAATAAGGTTATGAGCGACTACGACATGAAGGAGTGGAAAAATGATGGTAAGTTATTAATATATTTATTACTATGACAAACAACATTTATATGGAATAAAAAAGTAATTAATTGCTAAAATAAAATAATAATTTTTTTAATAAAACAGTGGTCCCCAATTACAGTAAAACATATTTTAAATAATAGAAAAAATACTATAATTTGCAATGGTATTTGCCTCACTTGATTTTTTAATGATCTATGCAACGATTATATAAATAAAACGTAAAAAAACGTACTACGTATACATAAAAAATAATGATAACGTCTAATTTCTCGCTATATAAAAGATAATGTGTAGCTTATGCATATTTAGTGAAGCACTTTTCTAATTTTATACTATAAAATGATAATAAATTTCCATTTTGTTTTTCTTTTTTACACATTATTGAGGTGACTTTCTTGTAATTCTTTATTTAGTTGCTTAAACTTGGATATGAAGATAAGGTTTTTTTAAGGTCATCCTTTTTAACTTAAGTCTAAGTTACACGACCGTAATTTGCTCTAGGCGCTTGCATATTTTTCTAGGATAACGATCTCCGATTAACGATAAAATAAAATCACGTGAAAATCGGTACTCTACAGTTTTTAAACTGTACAAAAATTAAAAACAAACTTTTGCGTCTCACGGGTGGCTTAAATATCAGTCAAGAACATGATTAGAAACTACAATTTTTCTATATGGCAGATCAAAGAAATATTACATTGTTGAATCACATATTAATAATTTAGAAAAAGCATACGTTATATAAATAGTAAAGTCAAATGTTAGGTTTCTTGATAGGATTAAGAAGTCAGCACAAAACGAGGCTAGGTTAATTGTTATTGGATCTGAAAAAGCTATTAAATACTCCAGGATTGACAGCTTATTGTGATTGCAATGGACAGGTTACGTCTTCAGGATACAAATAGTCATTCTCAGAAAAAATCTAATGGTCTAAAAGTGACTAGGAGCTGATCAAACAGAATGAATATTATCCTTGGGAGAGGAAATGATCACAATACATTGTAGCGTTGATATAATATCTGGATTCTGTAGAAAAATAAACTTTATAAGCTGTATTTTTGTTATGGTTACTCTGAATTTTTTTTATTCGGTGATTGTTTTGTAACCACTTTCCTTTTTTAGTATTTTTTGGAGGACGCGAAATAGTTCAATCATATCTTATATTAAACTAAAATCGTTCTATTACTTTTGAGTTAAGACTTTTTTTATATGTATTGGGAATATGCGTTATTTATTTTTCACAAAAGTTAGGAGACCACTGGTAAACATGAAATAATATTAAAATAATCACTAGATATTCTTTAATCTTTAAGTGAAATGTTTTATTTATTTAACATTTTCTTTAAATTATTTTAAAATTATAGATCGTCACTAAATTTTGCTAAATTTAAAAATGTTTCCTTTTGTATCCTTACTCGCTTTAAACTACTATTTTTATACATTAATCTTAACATTGTATTGATTGATTTTATTCTACATGCTATATCTATCATTACATTTACTTTAATGTAGCTTCTAATTTTCTATATCAATATTTTAGTTTAATTTTTTATAAATACAAATCAATCATAGCTTATTTATGATTCAGTATGTACTACTATAACATATGGTGTACTGTCATCTACATAAAATATTAGTAGTTTCATTATTATATAAAATAATATAAATTTACCATACCTATAATTTTATTTTCAATTTCTTAAATAATATTTCACCTCATGAAACCGTCTAGAGAGCATACTTCTTCATCATTTAATTTTTAGAGTGTCACTAAAATATGAACTTTTAATATATTACCTTACATGTATTTCATACTATATATATACACATGTATGTATCGTAAAATATCAATATTAATTCCACTCGCTTGTAATTACCTCCAAAGGTTTAATTGAATAGCCCAACTTCGACACGAGGTGACTTGTTTACTTTGCATCGTTGAACTCAGTCACTTAACCATCAGAATTTCGTATATACCAGTGATTCGATCAATATGAAACTAATCAACTATAACGCGCCGCCAAGACACGCGTACCTAGAATATTATACACACTATATAAAATATACGTTTCCAAAATAGATTAAGTTTTAATACAATACCATAGCACGTGTGTTATATGTTCCATGTATGTAATTAATTTTAATTTTCGCAGAGGGCGAGTATACCTTGGAATCAGCGGGAAGCACGTTCTGGGGTTGGTCGTCTGGATCTCGTTTAGAACCGTGTATGTGTGTAATTATAGTGATATCGTTATTGTTAAACATAGAATTGCTCATTGTAAGAATTTTATAATAAAAAAATATCAAATTTAAAAAAAATATGTATTTAAAACATGTATTTATTGAAGAGAAACCTCATTTAAAAAAATTAACGATTCATCAATTTATATAATATTGTAAAAATATCAATTAATAATATTAATGTAAATATGATTTAACATATCATGATAATTATTTTGCCACGGTTATAAGATTACTAAGACTGCTAAAATAGTATACAAATATATGATATATTTATGGTATATATAAAAAAATAAATAAATACGTGTATAGTTGCTTTTTATATATCGGTCGGATGGACGAGCAATTAAAAGCTTGTTAACGTTGAATTGTTAATAAAATATTACCAAAAAAATATGTTTTATTATTTTACTTAATTATAAAATCCATATGTATAATCTATATATAATTATAGTTGAATCAGAATAATAAAAAAATACATACACAAATATTTTATATTTTATATTGTGAGCAACTTTGACCTATTGCTACAATTTTTATAAATATTTTAAATACATATTCTGAAATTAGTGTAAATTTAAAAAATATAGTTGTAATGTTTGTAGTGTGACAACTTATTCTGACAGCTACTTTTATTTTAAATATTTACCTTCATCGATTTTAGCATTATTCGTTTTATAAGTTATCTAATAGTTGGCCATTTTTGTAATATTTTATTTACGTAATTCTGCATGAGTAAGAAGTTACTCATTTTTTGGCTACAATTTAATACATATACATTTAAAAAAATATAAATTCACTTAATATATTTATTATTGAATATATTATATTTTTTATTAATAAAATGTTTGATTCTATTTTAGGTTAAAGTCGCAAATATTATTCTAAAAAATATTTACATCAATGTTTAAATAGCATTTTTAAATGCCTCGGTTTTGGCATAATGTGTTTTTATTTCAAGTTTTATCTGGCTATATAGTTTGTGTCATTTGAAGGGTTTTGTTATATTTTACAGTCTCAAGAGTTAATATTTAGCAATTTTTTATTCTAATATCCAGGACTAATTATTAAAAAAATTCTAGAATCATTCCATGGGGATATAGCATTTTTATTGTTATTCCTACTAAAGAATTAAACCTTTAAATCTAAAATATAGATAATGTAACAATAATACATTTTTTTACACTAAGATCAGAAAAACAAAGAGCAAAATACTAAATAAAAAACGTAAAAAGCTACTAGTTTAGGATAAAAATAGTTTTAAAGTATCATATTTGGCGAAAGTGTGGCAATTATATATATTTCTGTAGTATTTATTAAACAATGTGAATGATATGGGATATCTACGATCGGGGCTCTGCCGGTCGTCGTCTTTCCGCCGCTGTCACGCCAGTGTTACTCATGTGCCGCTTAGTTTATTTGGCTACAGTTGATGAATAAACAAGTCTTCTACTAATGTATATGTTTTCATACATTTTCTTATATTTATTATTTATTAAAATAGCAATGCAAGAATAATTATTATTGACTGAATAAAATATATTTATTTAACTTTTTTTATATAAATATTTTTTTTACAAATATATTAATTTTATTTTTTCAAAAAAATAACTAAATGTATTAATTGTGTGTATTAGTGATAACCAATATTTAAGTTACATATTATGTACATAAGTAGTAGTGGAAAGAGCAGCGAAGTTGCAGTGGAACGAGCGCGTGAAGGTAAACACAAGCAGGTAATCCTCATTTTAAATCATATTTTTTATTTAAAATGCAAATTAAATCATTATTTATTATATTAGCGCCGTTAAGTTCCAGTGGCCATAATAAAGGGCAAAGGGTCAGATGAGACGAATAGGTGATATAATAACGCCGAAACCGTTGAACGCTTTCGCAGCACATTATTACAACGCACTAACCCAATTCACGCCGTCCTCGCAGTGGGGTTTATGGCCCTTTGTAATTTGTACAATCCTACAAACAACACTTGGCCCTTATCATCTTAATAAAATAAAGCGATCTAACCGCTGCGGGATAAGGCTTGCGGAACCCATAAATTACTCCACCAATCCTACGGAGCCACCTGAAATCGGCGCACTGTGGTCGATTTACAATATTTTTAGAAAAATAAATTAAAAAAAAATAAATATCAAGGTTACATCTCTTCATATTAAAAAAAAGCCTAAAACTTTAATATATTCAGTTTACGATCTGATTTTCTAAATTCATAAACGACTGTTTAATTGTTTTAAATATGTCAAAAATTTTTATAAAAATCATCGTTTCATTAGATGATGCAATAAAACTCTCTTTAAAGTATCTTATTTGCATATGATTTTCAGGTGGAATTGTATAGATTTTTAACTTAATAATTTTGCCTTATATAAAAATAAACTCACCCTAAATTATTTTTTCAAACATCCTCCATAAATATTTTAAAAAATAGATCAATTTTGAGGTTAAATCAATCCGAGTTTGCAACTCAAGTCAATTTATTAGAATTAATTTTTATATATATGTTGATTTTTAAAATTGGTAAGTACAGTGGTGGTGTGGGCAGAAATAGTAGTAAAAAGGCGACCGGCAATGCAGTAGTACGGGGCGACGTTCATCGGTTGGGCATTTTTGGAGCACGTCCAAACGTTTTAGGTAAATTAAAAATAACGGGAAAAAACGCAAATAAAGCGCTTGCAGAGAGCGTTGTAAGTTGTAACGATCGTAAAGTAAACGTGAAATATGACAGGAAAATAGTTTTGAGTATGAAAAATTAAACGGGAAATGAGTGTATGCAATGAATGGGTAGCATAAAGTTTTTACTTCTCGTCTATGAATTGTGCTATATTTACATTAACGCAACGCAGTATTTATATAGACTGTCACTCGTAAGATACATCTTTTTATTATCTAAAATCATTTCGCTAAAATTGCGTTTACCTGCTTCTAGGGTTACAATAAAGTTAACAGAGTACCTTTGGGTTAGTGGATTATTTTTATTAGAAAGCATTTGCGTTCCGAGAAAAATAATCCACGATCTACACTATATTTGTATGTTTAAATTCTAGGAATCCATCGAGTCAGTCAATAATGCTATACTTCGTACATGCATCGTCTGTCCCAAATACACAAGGATCAATAAACAAATAGACGACTGCAATATTATATTAATTTATTTAAAATACACATATTCTAAATCAATACTGCGCTATAAAATGGCAAAACATATTTTGTAAAAAAGTTCAGGAAGTTCATTTAAACACGTACGGACATAATCAATGGTATCAAAACGTTTTCCTTTCAACACCCACTCAATTTTTGCGAATAACCAGAAGTCACATTAAGCCAAATCATGTAAATATGGAGGGTGGCTATGTACTATGATGCCTTTATTGCCCAAGAATTTGGGTACATCTTCGCTTTGTACGCTGGTAGATTGTAATGTAGCAATATACTTGGGCTCGGTATTCTGGTCGAACCAGATGATTTAGCGGCAAAATAATTTTGATGGTGCATGTCAGAACATAGACATACTAAATTATGGTACTATTAAAACCAGAGGTATATAAACTGACCTGCCAAACTGCACAAAACCGATACCATAACAAAAGCGCACAGGACAAAAACGCGCTGACAAAAGCGCGCGATCAAAATAACGCAACAACATAGGCACGCATGCCAAAAACGCGAATATAGTCTTGCATGTTTTTTCGAGAAAAAATATCAACGTTTAATGAAAGCAAAAAAAAATCAGAATTTATCTATCTTTATAATACAAAAAAATATTTGCTTTGATACTATATAAGACAATGATGAAAAGTTATTATTTAAAGTTATAAAAATAATTTAAGGAATATTTAAGTATACTTATGAACTAAATTTTTTGAAAGTAAATTAAAAATAAATTCGGTACCTAAATAATAAAAAATTAGATAATTAAAACATTTAATAAAATAAATATGAAATTAAATTAAATAATTTAGCGTTGTAAAAAAATTGTTTTGTATAATTTTTATTGTCTAAATTGTAATTTGTTAATTTTGCTTATATTATTCATTTTTACTTCACTTTTTTATATTATTTATTTTTCAGGAACCCTTGTATAGACCGAAGCATAAGTTTCTTGCACCTGCTGCATGGCCATTTTAAACGCACTGTGTGTGTGTGTCTTAACTTATAAAATAATGTAAGTTTGTACCTATTCTTTTTGTGCTTAGACTAGATTAGTATATATTTACAATATAATACGTAAGATACTTAGCCTAACACAGCCTAACCCAATTTTTTTTATAAACATATTTTTCCTTAAAATAATATGTTAGTATATATATATTTATAAAATTATGTACACGTGAACCTATTTTTTTACATATTTAATACTACAAATATATTGGGTTAGGCTAGGTTAGGGTAGATTATACTGTAGCCTAACTCAGCCTATCTCAATCAAACATAAATTCTTATTCCACATTTTTTTATTAATTTCTTTGTACTGAAAAAACTAAATTTATAATTTTTTTTATTTAACATATTATTTTTTATAAAAAAATGTTCATATTAAAATTAAGGTTTAGACCGTATAAATTAAAATATGTACCTAAGTACATTATATAATTAACACTTTAAAGAGGGTATTTAAATATTATAAAAATGAGCTGAATATAACATTGAAGTGAAACGAAAAGAGCAATACTTTGTTTGGCAAAGAGGCGGGAGAAAAACTGTAATCATGCTGTGCTTTAACGTAAATAAATATTCTGCAGCGGCTTATCTGTGTCTCATTGTTAAAACAGCTACCACCAATTCGCTAAAAGCCTAATATTAATGGGGACAATAAACCAGTGGTAAAAGTAGGTGACTAATACTTAAAAGACATTTTAAGTTTGTTGTGTTGTCTATTTTAATTTTAATATTCTTTTATATACAAGATAAATACATTTTTCCATTTAAATAATTGGCTATCAATAATCGGATTTTATTAGATTTTTTTTATCTCACGGATAAATATCGACATTTAATGTCGTCATAGCGCAGTTTGTAACATATCAGATTAGTAGCCCTAAGGTTGCAAGTTCGAACTTCAGCAATAGCAGACTCAAGTTCTTATTTATTTAAAAGATGGTAATAATAAAGCTTCAAAGTGACATTTATTAATTATATATTATATTTAAACATCTTAATTAACATTTTTTCATTAGTTTATATCTAAATCAGTTATCTAACATAATTAGTACAGATTTACTTCGTTGTAACGCCATACATTTACGCTTATTCAGGTTACAACAAAAGGTTTAATAAAAAAAAATAGTTAAAATAAAATTTAACCATAATAAAATTTATATTTTTTAATAAAATTTAGGCTTGCATTTATTAATTATAAATAGTAATAAAAGATGTCACTAATTTATATACTTTGACTTTGATGTCTCAATACTTGCTTAGTAGTTGTTGTTATTTATATTTAAGATTTGATTCTTTTGCCAATTCTTAGTTTGTTAAGTGATGTTTTAGTATTAATAATTGTAAGAAAAAGATTTACGATTGTACAAATAAATGTAATTAAATTTAGTCAGATAAGTGATAAACTTGATAATAATCAACTTGAACGCTTAATTAAAATTTAATTAGAGTTAAATTAACTTTGACAAATTTTACTTGCCAAAACAACCCTTATAAAAAAATGTTTTATTTGAAATATATAGTCAAGGTGATTGCTCTCTGTTATTAAGTTTAATTTTACTATTTTTTTATGGATTTGTAATAGTTGTATTATAGTAATTATTGAGTAAGTTATCAAAATGATTTTACTGTGCAGAATTATTTTTATTTTTGTAATCTAATACAATTTTTGCATTTATAGTATAAATAATACTAAACATACATCTTCCATAATAACATCACGTATGAATGTGAACCAGATAATAAACATTGTTTTAATTTATTAATTTAGGTCTTATATTACATTTTTTTATTTGATTTATTTAAAACAGGACAAAAATAGTATAAATCGAATTATTACATATTTGTTGCTCACACAAGTTCAAATTTGTTGTACAGTGTTATGAAGTAGCTTTGAAAACCTACATAAATCCTCCTACGCACCCATTTAAATATAGCTCAAATAGTCGATTCCATTGTTGTTTGTAATTTATATATACAGCATCAATATCCGCAATTCAGTAAAAATTTTCACAGAGACCCGATATTATTCAGAGAGAGAGACCCTCAGGAAATAATTCCGCAAAACGGCCCCGACAATATTGGGCCCGGGTCGGCTTAAACGTTCGCCGCCGCAACAACATAAATCATCGGCAAAAGTCAAAAAAGGATTCGCGGCGAACAAAGACGTTTTGAATAATTTATGTTTTTAATACGTTTTAAGCGCGGCGGTTTCGTTTATATGCAAAGCTCCGGCCGATCGGAGCACTTCCGGTTTGCGGTCCCCAAACAACGGTTCAACTTTAGCGAATCGCGATGCGCGTTTAACCGCGACGCCGGACGATACGTTGGATTCGATCAGATTTGTGCCAGATTTGTTCTGGTTGACTTTCTGACAAACAGTAGTGATTATGGTTTTTTTTGTTTAAATATACTAAACAAAAGTCAAACGTGTAAATATCCTAGCTCAAAAAAATGTAACTTCACAATAAAAAGATAAAAGTATATATTATTAAAATAGTAATAAATTAGACATAATTTTTTTTAAAATATTTACATAATAACTATACGTTTTAGTAAGGTTTCTATATAGTCCATATACTTAATAATGTAAATGCAAGGCAATATGTATGGCAATATTGTTTGATGGAGAGTATTTTTTCACAGTACTGCAGTAATTTTAGATTTGTGTAAAGTGAATGGTTGTAAATAATTTAATTCACTATGTTCTGCTTTATTATTTTGTAGTACATATTGCATGTTTTGCTTCTTAACCGTATGTCAGACTGGGAATATAAGAGTTTTTTAATGTATGTACTTCATTTAGTTTATTGTTCAGTTTTTTTTTTGCCAGTCTCGTAGATATATATATATATAATTTTTCAATTAAAAAATATAATTTTCTCAGTTTCAATATTTTTTTAAACAATAAAAAAACATCGAAAATGATTTTAAGGTAATACTAGCATACTACACATAATAATCCGATATTTTTATTAAATTTCAAATATATGTATTTATATGTTTTACATAAAAAAACTAATCGCGTAGTTCTTATATCACGCGAAAATGCGTGAACGGATGGTAATGTGTTAATAAGTAAGTAATATCATCTGCAGAAATTTTTAGTGAATAGACGTAATTTAAACCTAATAAAAATTGAGCAAAAAATATTTTTATTTTCAAAATAAGACTTTGTAATTAATAAATTAAAATACAAAATTTTAAAGAATATTATCTGAAGGCATAGACTAGGGTGCGTTTTAATGTCAATATCCTCAGTAAAAAACGATGGCGCAGACCCTCAACCCTAAAAAGAGGTCCCCACTCTATGAATGTAGCGTATCGATGGCCTTGATAGGGGTTAAAATGAGGTCTTCAATAGGGAATGCCGTCTAAAAATGAAAGCTTAGAAAATAGCGATCCGCTTTAGTGTACTTAATATGATAGCGATCTGACAAGCCAATTGCTTAAAAAAACTATGCCGCCAGGGCAAAAACTAAAAATAAAGTATCTTCTCTGCTCTGCTTGACGACACAAGATCAACACTTCGGCGTGGATCAAAATTGTTGGTATCCCTGGCGACGGAAAAAATGAAAAGAAACGTATGAAAGAATTTTTTTCTTGAGAAAAATCTTTTTCTAAAAACAGTTTCAAAATAGTTCTGTAAAACCTTATATTGTTTAAAAAACAGTCGTTTTATTTTAATTGATTTAATAAATTTTAGGTATTTGAAAAAATGTCTTTTAAAAAAAAAATTTATTATTTTTTTGGTGATTATTTCGCAAACGAAAATTGCTTAAAGCGAGAATTAATATTTGCATATATTTATGTATATTTAAGAATACGTCAATATATATAAAAAATAATATAAGTTTATTTACCATATGTTTTTATAATTTTAATTTACAATATCTCGTTTTAAAAATATTTAACAATTAAATTAGTATTTTACATTACTTTGACACATTTATATTTCCTATAATTACACAATTTTTTTATTAAAAAAATTAAGGTAATATATAATATGTATATATGACAATCAAGCAATCACTTATGTTCAGAATTTTGCTGTGTGGAATTTTTGCGTGCGTATTTTTCGTTTGCGCAATAATTTGGTCATCGTTCATCATATACAAAAAAATTCTAAATTTTTTAAAATTGTTTCTGGTATATTACTCAGGATTTGCTCATATTAAAATCAATAAAAGCTATCACTCTTCATAAATTTTTAATGTTTATGTAGATCTGCTTTAAAAATCGGTTTATCGCTACAATATATTATATAAATTGGATTTTATAAATTTTTTTAGGTTAGAATTTTTCATTTAGAAAAAAAAACAATTAAAAACAAACAATAATACTTTTAATTAAAAAAAAAATAAAATCGCAAAAAAGCAACTTTTTAAAAATGCTCAAAACAGTAAATAAATTCTCTAAAAAATACAAAATTTTTAAAACCAACTCAAATATAAGAGCTATAATATACAAAAAAAAATACCTCTAAAAATACTTACTAAAAACTTGATATATTCCTAAAAATCTATGCTAGTAATTAATAAAAAGATATTAATTAAAAATAATATAAGCTGTAAAATTAAAAACGTAAATTGTTTGCAAGGCCAAAGAATTTTTATATAAAATCATATGATAACAAAATTTAGAGAAGTAGTAATTGAATGATTCGCCATTTGAAAATGTTATATTTACCGTATTATTAGAAAAAAAATATTAAAAAAATTTGGTATCATACTATGTTTTTGTCGGCAGTGAAAAAATTTTAGGCTCAATACGTGGTTAGAAAACAAACTAAATTTTATCAGCAAGTAAACAGATCTTTACTTAGATTAATATTTAAACGTATTCAAAATAAATAGTCATATAAAAAAAATTATCATAGCAACAGGATAATAAAATTATATTTATGAGCTGTGATATTTATGTGTTTGCATATTAAAATCGTGATCAGCTGACAAACTAAAATAAGCAATATTCTATTATATTGAAGTGAGATTTGTTTGGGCAATAACAAGTGGCAATGTTTGGTCTATTTTTTGGAGTTTGATTAATTAGTAAAGATTTGGTTTCAACAGCAAATGAACGTTTATATGTAAAGGTAGACCTTAAAAAATCAAGGTTAGTCATTATTACATTATTAATTAATAACTGACAGCAGCATAATATATGCGTACATTTCTTGCTGTACAAATAAAGTTTATTATCAGAATAAAATAAATATTACGGCTTGTCAAAATTTTGATAAATCTGATTTACATCTTATATTACTAAAAATGTATTTAATTAGCTATAGAAATAACTTTAGAGTTAACATTATTTACTGAGCACCTGCTGACCACAAATGGCGGCTCAACTGACAATATTTGCCGGCATAAAACATTTTAGAGCTGACCAAAACCTCAATATTATGCTGACTGTTTAAATAGTAGCCAACTTGAAATATGTTATACCCGCACTTCACTCTCCGAAAGTTGTCCTAGTGGAAGTTCGACCGAAGTCGGTCAAGGTCGCCGTTTCGAATAGCGTTCGCACAGCCGGGAATTTCATACGCGGGTGCGCTTTCCGACATGGAGGATGTGCATGCCGCTGCTGTCATCGCCCTATGTGCTCTCGCGTATTACAATTACGTGCGTGTTTTAAGCAAAACAAAAATTAAAGCCAAATGGAGAAAAAGGAGATGGTGGATGATTGCAATGCACCGGAACAGATCAGTGTTAGTAAATAAGACATTTTATGTTGAATCGAGGCTTCACTGTCACTAATAAATAATAAACAGGAAACGTTCAAGTGTGCAACTAATGAATAATTTCTATTATTTTTTAAGGAAAAGTATGGAAAGTCAATTTGCTGAATTGACACAAGAACCATCTGGGGAATTCGAAAATTTTCATCGAATGTCTGTGAAAGATTTCGAATTTTTGCTGTCCAAAGTCTTACCCATGATCTCCAAACAAGATACTCAACTAAGGAAAGCTATACCTGCCAAGATTCGTTTATCAATCACCTTGAGGTTTTTAGCAACTGGTGATAGTTACAGAAGTCTGCATTATTTATTTAAAATTTCAAGCCAGATAATTTCCAAAATCGTACTTGAAGTTTGCAAAGCTCTAAATGAGGTTCTCAAGAATGAAATAAAGGTATATATAAGTAAACTACATTATTTATGTATTTATTAAAAAAATCCTTATTTCTAGTTGTATAATCATAAATATTACTATTTCTTATTATATAATTATTAAAATACTTTGGTAACAAATTTTTATCTAACTTATATATAAAACACAAAAACATAGATCATCAATCCCTTTCTTACATCAAATCAATTTACATTATTTAATATACAATTTCGAAATGAGAAAAATAACATATAAAAAAGTAAAGTAAGTAAATTTCTTAACATTATTAACAGTAAAATCTAGTAATGAGTTTCTGATTACATCTATCATGGTAATGATTACAATTAATGGTATGCTTTACTTTAACTTATTATATTATTGATTGAGTTTGGGTCTAGGTAGTATTGAGTTGAGTTTCTATAAAACACAAAAACATAGATCATCAATCCCTTTCTTACATCAAATCAATTTACATTATTTAATATACAATTTCGAAATGAGAAAAATAACATATAAAAAAGTAAAGTAAGTAAATTTCTTAACATTATTAACAGTAAAATCTAGTAATGAGTTTCTGATTACATCTATCATGGTAATGATTACAATTAATGGTATGCTTTACTTTAACTTATTATATTATTGATTGAGTTTGGGTCTAGGTAGTATTGAGTTGAGTTTCTATAAAACACAAAAACATAGATCATCAATCCCTTTCTTACATCAAATCAATTTACATTATTTAATATACAATTTCGAAATGAGAAAAATAACATATAAAAAAGTAAAGTAAGTAAATTTCTTAACATTATTAACAGTAAAATCTAGTAATGAGTTTCTGATTACATCTATCATGGTAATGATTACAATTAATGGTATGCTTTACTTTAACTTATTATATTATTGATTGAGTTTGGGTCTAGGTAGTATTGAGTTGAGTTTCAGTCGGGGTGATTGTTGATGTAGTAATAACTTCATTGCTTAAATGATGTAACTTCGAAGTATTCTCGTTACCGAGAGCTTTAACGTTTGAAAAAGTGTGAGTATCTGGCACAGTATTATTTGTGTTTGGAATATGTAAGTTGTATGACTGGGTTTCATTTGAAAATTCTACAAATGGGTTGGGTGGCTCTGATAATGAGGAATTAGGTCTGGAAGATGTATTTGTTGCATTTGAATATGAATTGTGTTCTGATGAAGGTCGCTTTAAGGTATTAAAATATGTAGGGTTGAAATGCTCTGAATATGAGGGGGGTCTAGATGTAGAAGTGCGGAATGATTCAATAGATGGGGATCTAGTATTATTATGTGATCTATGAATTAATAAATGCATTTCCAACATTATATCTTCCCTTTCATTTCCGGGCATCTTTTTAAGAGTTTTTGCAATCATTTTGCAAAACATGTCGCATTCATCTTCAATTTCAGCTGGTTTTTGATTGATGATATTGCTCAGTGTCTTGAATGCTTCGGTCATTTGCATGTTGGCTTCATGCAGTTCTGGTGGGTGTAGACGACGGCGAATGGTTTTTTTTTGATTACCTATTGTATCAGGTGTATCCGTTAGATCGATAGGCTGCGACAACTCATTGTTTCCCTCTTCTGTATTTATCTGTGTTGTATTTTGCTCCTGAAAAAAATATCTATGGTAAATACATTTTATTGTTCACAGATTCCAAGCAATACGACGCAATGGTTGGAAGTTGAAAATGGTTTTGAAAAGAACTTTCCACATGCTATTGGTGCGATCGACGGGAAGCATATTGTTGTGGAATGTCCAGATAACTCTGGATCTGAGTACTATAACTATAAAAAGACATTCAGTATAGTACTCATGGCTTTAATTAACAGCAACTATGAGTTTATGTTTGCTGACGTTGGTAGCCAAGGGAGGATCAGTGATGGAGGTGTATTTAAAAATTGTTTATTGTGGCAAAAAATTTCTTCTAATACTCTTAATTTGCCTACGCCGTGTCCATTGCCCGGTACTGATAATACTGATATTCCCTACGTTTTTCTGGCTGACGGAGCATTTGCTTTACATACTAATATAATGAAACCATATCCCGGTACTCATAATATTGGATTACCGAAACGAACTTTCAATACACGATTGTCGAGATCTCGAGTTTTAGTTGAAAATGTTTTTGGTATATTGGCTGCAAAATTTAGAGTTTTTAAAAAGCCTATTAAATTAGATATTGACACCGTTTCTGTTATTACAATGACATGTCTCTTGTTGCACAACTTTCTCAGAAAAAGTACAACTTCATCACTTATTTATATGCCTGTCGGTACGGTAGACACTTATGATGCAAACGGAAGTTTACTCCAACCTGGCAGTTGGCGGCAACAGGTTGATAATAACTGTGCTTTCAGAAATATGACACAAACACCACGTAATCCAGCATTGTCAGCTGTTCAGATAAGAGAAAAATTCACTGAATATTTCTTTGGAAGGAATTAATTGTACTATACATTATTAATTAGGCAAGTAAAAGCCTTGGGGTAAACTTTGTCCTATCTGGGTAGAATAATATATTTAAATAAAGATTAATAATATAGGATTTACTTTTTAAACGAGTGTTAAAATGAAGAAAAAAATGTTATACGCAAATATATAAGTGTGATGATATTTATTTAATTATATATCTCTGATGTTCTATCTGCTATGTTAATTACTTAATTAAATAAATAAATAAAAAAATAAGATATTACTTACTGTGTTTATTGTATCCTTGCATTTGAACGATGGTCCCAAAAAGCTGTCCATAAATGCATATGCAAACCAAATCGGACGATAAACATCGTCCACCCCACTTCCAGATTTTAGCGACGACACAATTTTCCTACTGTAGCCTCTGTACGTCGCGAAAAGGGAATCTTTTTTTTTTTTTAAATCACCCAATCTTAAATTTTCCATTTGAGTTGATAGGTGTATCTTCACCCAGGCGTCGTGGACTTTTTTTTTATCTTTATGTGCGCTGTTTGTTGGGTCCCAAATGCATGGTTCCGATTGTATATTTTCTAAAAATAACATTGTTTGTTGCTGTGACCACATTGTAGCATTCATAATACGTGTTAATCACAGGACGCCTATGCGCATACTGAAATTTAATTGGGTCACTCATTCTCTCAGTTTGCGAAGCACGATATCATTATCTCTCTCTCTCGTCACTTAACACGCGAGAGAGCGAAAGGGGAAGTATCTCACCGCTCGCGCTCGAAGCGTTTTCGGGTATGACTTTCGGAAAGCGAGGGAATTTTCGGAGGCGACGAAGTCGGCCGCCTCGACCCAAATTACCCCCATTTTACCTCCCGTTCGCGGTGACCTCGGAGAACTTGCGAGAGATTTTAGCGCGGGGACAACCGATCTCGACCGAAGTAAGCCCGAATTTTCACATTATATTTCCCGTCCTTGGCCAACTGTCGCCTACTTTCGGAGAGTGAAGTGGAAGCTTTAGGATTTATGATAGGGAATGCGAGACAGCTTAACAGTGTACTCATACTTTGAATTTTATATGACAAATTTATTATAAGTTTATTGAAATATGATTTATTTTTATGTATTTTTAGTAAGATTTATTATTATATACTATTAGAATGGATAAAAAGTTGTTAATGTGTTTATATTAAAGTTTGAATAGATTCACCATTATTATATAGAAAAATATATTTTAAAAGTACGAATATAGGTATAAATATTTATATACGAATATAAGTATAAATAGTACAAATATAAGTATAAATAGATAATTGACGGGACGTTTAAATAGTTTTCTGATTACATTTATTATATTATTAAACGAAATATTATATTTTATTTTTTTAATAATGAGCTAATTAATTAGGCTCATAAAGATTTTTTATATGTATTAAAAAAAATTAAAATCACTCATTTGCGCGTATGAAAAACGTAAACACATGCTCTTAATTAATAAAACTGGTTTAAATTAATTTTGTGTAACATATTTTTAATTTTTAATTAAAAAAAAATAAATTATAAAAAATACTACTATTTTTTATTATGCTTTTAATTTTACACATTAAAATAATTTAGGCACTTCATATATTTTTAAATAAAAAAATATTTTTTTTAGTTGGGAAATATAAAATAAATATTTCAATTTTAACCACTACTGGTTAATTAAATTATGCTGCAAAATTTTTAATGTACAAAATAAGTTTAATTAGGTGATGATGTTGTATAAATGTTAGTAATTTTACCAGATATTATATTTGTTTTTAATAAAATAAAACTGAGCATAGTAAATATAAAAACTTTTAATTTTATTTGTCAGTTAAAATTGATTGTAAGATTATATGTTTCATACATTTTTAATGACTATACTGTCGATTAATCAGCTGTTTTATTATATTATTTTCACACATAAGTAATATGCTTATATAAAAATATTGTAAATACAAAACATATGTATGTTCTAACTAATTTACCTTTGTCAACTTAAATATACAGATATTGGTTTTTTATTGTCATATTTAAAATTTGTTTTAATGTAAAATTTTCAGTATTTTGTGCATCAAAGCAATATATTATAGATACAAGCTTACAATATAATCAACATAAATAAGATTTAAGATGAGGAAAAACGCCGCAGAGAGTTCTCTTTCATATCATTCGTGACAATTAGTGTCGTTCAAAGGTTCCGCAGCCGACTGGGGAGTTTCAAGAGAGCCCTCCTGTGACGTCACGCTCTCGTAAAACGAGACTTGCTTCTGAATTTAATAAATACAATATCAACGAGCTGTATTTTTCGCGAGGGAAAAATAATTTTCCGATTCGAACCCAAGGTGTAATGATGTGTTTCTGCGCTAGTTGCGAAAAATGAGCGTGTCCCGTTGAAAGGAGCCGAGAGAGGAGAGATAAAAGGGACGATAACGCTTTGTGGGTGCTGAATGATGGAGAATTGAGATTCACGCTGTCTGGAGGAAAAGTGTTATTATTAAAATTAATTATAAATGATGTCGAACGCGTTTTTTGTGCTCTCTTTGCTCGAAGCAACGCAACGTTTAATTCTACACCGTGCGCCCTTTAGATTACCATCGAATTTTGTAAGGGTCGGTTTTGGTAGTAATATCAGTGAAATGGATCGCTCGCGGGTGGTTAATTACTGAATATAAAATAAAAATTAACAAGCGCTGGTATTACGTGGAAATAGATTAATGATTAAAATAATTTACATGAAAAATAAAATAGACGTATGTATATTATCAATATAGTTCGTATTAAAAATATATTTATTTACTGTTTATAGCTAAGCATAATACTGAAAGGTCTATCATATATATTAAAATATTTTTTTTAGCATTGTAGTATAATTTATTTTCAAATCATATATAAAATAAAAATTAACAGCAAAATCTTAAATATTTATATAAATTACTAGATGATAGATTTTTGTCATTTACTTTTTTATTAATATATAATATATGATTTTTTATTAATATATATGAGTATTAAATGGTTGAGGTGGTACAAAATTAGGAATTAATGGAAAGAATGAGGGTGTAAAAAAGTACTAGTTTTTAAAGACTCTCATTAAAAATAAATAATTTATATAAAAAAAATAGTTGTTAGAAACGCAGGGAACAATATAAAGTCAATTCTGTTATCTGATAATGCAAGGCTTATAATATACAAAAAAAAAATGGACCAAAAATAGTGGATTAAATGCTAGTGTGTTAGTTAAGAGATTAATTAAATAAATAACGTGACACTCAGACTTTTTTTAATAATACGGGGATATTTTTTTTCTGTGTCACATGACTTTTTTTTCTGGACCAAGAGTACCTGCCAATGCACCAAACAACAAAGGATACATCAGATTGAAATCAACACTATTGATATAATCAAAGTATCTAGTGAGCATTGTGGATTTTAGCGTACAAGAGTAATTAGACCACAAAGGTATATGAGCGTCAAAGGAAAGTGTCATACAAGAGCATGCTCTCTGCAAATGTAAGTTTACAACAAAAACAAGTGGATTACTAGTGAATCACCCATCAAGATGGGCGATTAGTATACCTGTGTCAAAAGGGCACTTATGCCACAAAATCATTTGGGTAATGGATGTGCATATAAATGTACATCATAAAGATAAGTAGATCAGTATAGGCCAAAAAAACCAATAGTCACAAATTCCATACATCGTTTAGAATTTCGTCCATTTTAAGCGCACATTATGTGCTTACAGAGATCTTGTCATTACAAAAATTACAAAAGTTCCCAAAACAAAATTATCAGTAATCCTAAAGCGTTCTAAAAATTTATTGACACTAAACACACTTCTCATTCAACACTAAAATTGATACATTTTGATGAAAAAACTTTGGATGGTTCACGAAATATTGCTTGCGATTTTTCACCCGTATTTATAAAAAAATGACAAATTATACATAAAGAACCGTCACATTTGTAGCGATCAGCTGCTTCTAAAGTATTTCAATTAAGATACGCCTTCAATCACTTTCAGAACGTTTTGTTAGATCAGCAGTATGGGTTTTGTCCTGCCAGTTTCACTGTTACTAACCTTGTTATTAGGCAAAGTATAAAAAGCAGTGACAAAATATCTTAATGTGGGAATACAAGTAGATGTCATATGTCGTACATAGTGAGTTTAAAAAGACCTCTGACAAGGTTTGTCATGGGTTTTTAGTAAAAAAAAGATTAACCATAGTTGCTCAGATGATTTAACTCGGTCATTTCGAGGTATTTGAGTTTATAAACTATGGCGGTCGATTGTCAAAAAAATATTTCACCGCTATGGGTATTCTTCAAGGATCCAACTTGGTCCCTTTGCACTTTACATAAATATGCCAGTCACTAATTTCCGTTTAATTCTGTATGCAGATGATATAAAATAGTTTAAATGCATGGGATCTGTTGCAGACTCTATTTTTTTACAATTTTTTTTGTCAAAAAACGCAAAAAAAAGTACATTTTTAATAATTCTTAACACAGTTAAGAAATACAAAATTATTAAGACAACCTCGAATACAAAAACTATAATATATAAAAAAAAATACCGCTAAAAGTTTTAAATTTTTTTTTAAATATTACCTAAAAACTTGATATATTATTAAAAAAAATACTAGTAATGAATAACAAAATATCAATTAAAAGTAATATAAAAAAATAGTAAAAGCTGGAAAACCATAAATAATCAAAAAGTGACATATTGTGTCATTTTTTCAATCTCGTTTGCTATAAGATTATTTCTACAATCTTAATTTAAATGTTTTGGCTAGAAAAACATTTACATAAGTTTTTGCAATTACTTTTGGGAGCAAGCGGAGATTCTCGTATGACGTCTTTCAAAATAATTTTAAAGATGCTCGACTTTGCTATGAAGAACGCGTTTTACTCTGACGTCCGTTATGACACTTTAGTTTGCAGCATTTTTAAATCGAGATCTATAATTTGGAATCTCCAAATTACTAACACTACCTTTTATTTGAAAAAGTTCAGGAAAGTTCCTCGTGATACATTATTAAAAAAATATTTAGTTGTTATCTGTTTTTTTATTCCAGCACACTTATTTTAGGATCATTAGGATATGATTCGCTTGAACTGATTCGCGAAAAATTGTTTGGATGCTGTAAATAACATCATTCTTCTCAAGAAATTTAAATTTTGGGTTCTTGATTGTCTTTGCGAATCACGTCTATACTAGGTGATTCATCTATGGTTGTCATGATTCAAGTTTTTATTATGTAGCCATTGGATTTTAATGTATGTAATGCAAGCTACGAGGATCTGGTCTGGTTCTTATTATTTAATTTTAATATTTTATTTTTATATATTTTAAACATAGGTTATGTATAGTTTTTTTACCATATTAACGCATTAGCGTAACCTGTCAGGTCACGATTATCTTAATTTAATATTATTAAATTATTGGTTAACTTAACTTAAGGTCATCGGTACAATGGCGTCTTAATGTACATACGTATATTAAAGTGCAATGTCTTAGATAGGCCAAATATTTATTTTGCATTAACTGTTTAAAATCTGTAAAGTAATAAACATTATAATATTATATAAACCTGTGGGTAAGTGAACCATAAAATTATTATCTACGAATCCTCGGCGGTGCTGCGTGACCCAAAATAGAGCGAATAAAATAAGTACTGTGAAATGCTTAGGCCAATCTTAGACTGTAGCATTATAACGAAAATGACATGTGTAAATGTATTATTTAATATTATTGAATGCGATGCATGTGTTGTAGCGTAAACTTTTTTTAGTAATAACTAAATTTTAATTTTAAGTTAGCCCTTAAATATTGACTAGAAATACTTTATATAAATAAAATTGATTGTTTGTTCACATTATATAAATAAAAATACATACAAAGGATCAGTGAAGGCTTTTCGCAGCGTCTGGTAGGCGTTTTTTCTATTCAATTTCATATTTGGCGAAATAAAAATAATTTTCAGATGTCGACGAACGGCGTAAAAATCGAATCCTCTCCGGCAGGCTAACAAACCGTTGCCGGAGCGTGTGCGTAAGGGGCTTAAAACTCTTCCTCAATACCCTTTAAAGCCGCCACGCCATTGCCCGGGATTTCCATATGGCACAAAACCAACAATGGGGTGAAAGAATTCAATGGCACTCCTGCTTGTCTCCGGAGACCTCTACAAAAGCAATAGAGCGCGAAGAAAAACTCTCGCGGGTCCACAATTCCATCAAAGAGAAATATTTACATGAGACCCGAGGATTTCAATTCTATGTGCCCCTCACTTTGAAAATGAACGGGTGGGTATTTCTTTTTCGATTTTTTTTGAAAAGCGAATTTTCGGTTCTACGCGTACACATTGCATCGTTCGCTTGTTGTGTACGTACCGCGCTGACTGAATGAAAGGCCTTCGGGGTTGCTAAAAAATAAACAAAATTCCTTTCGGCCATTTTGCTACAAGGGCTGCCTTAACACATTGCCTCCTATTTATCGTGCGTGTTCGTAAAGTGAAGATATTTCTAGCTACGCTACGTTTTAGCAACAAAAACATTTTCGTATATAAAGATGATAGATGTTTAAAAAACATATATTATAGTATTATTAAAAAGTGACAGAATTAATTTAGAACACAAATAAAAATATTTAAAAATATAATCGAAAAGAAAAAAATAAATGCAACGAATAAAACACGCAAATATTTTTACCCTCTTTTAGTTGACACATTTTATTTTCACTCAATTTTTTAATACGTCTTGTGACTATATTTTTCTAAAGTTGCATTTTTTTTGATCAATTATACATCCCTTATTCTTAAAATCTGCAACAGCCAAAAACGATTCTTTAATAAAATTTTCATTAATTAATGTTTTTTTATTTTTCATTATTAATTAACACACTATTAAAGACGCAATGGTTATTCTAAGTGGTTTATTAATAGCTTTCACTAAATATTTTACTGCAACGATAAATTAACCCTTACCTCTTCAATTTTTTTCAAATATTCTGTTTCATATTTGAATTGTATTGACTGAAAATGTCATTAGATTTTTCTATTTTCGCAATCGCTATAGTTAATTTGCATATAAAGCAACAGCATTTATTGTTATTTATAGTAAAAAAATATTCATGTTCTCATTCTTGATATGTCTTGATTTTTTTTCTAGAGCTAAATATATTTTAAAATTTTTTTATAAATTATATAAGAGAGGTAGGTAAAAGTGTTAACGAGGATAGTAATTTTGAAGTGTTATAGATTTTTTTCGTTGTTTAAGTGGTCGTTAACGTGACCTTTTTATTAGTTATAGGGCATTTTTTATTCTAAAACATTTAATTACCCTTCTGAAAATATATATTTTATTTATAACAAATGATCAATAAAAGTTATAGGTATATATAAAATCATCTGATTCAGAACAAAGGTTTACTTTGGCCAAAAATAGCTTAAAAAATGTAAGGGTGAATCATTTTTAGTAACTGATAATAAAATTGCTCACTATGTTACGCATCTATTGAAAACAAATATTGATAAACAAAAATACACATTAAAAGGGCATCTGAACGCAATATTGCTTTCATATTCACTATATCAATTGAAGCTGACCAGACGTAAATTATTTTGCAGAAAATTCTATTTATAAAATAAGTCTTAACAAACTTTTAATAAGCTAAGTAAAAAATCAATCTTTATGTAAATATTTTTTGTGTGTGAAGACTACATAGTAAAAAAATGGGTTTTATTGCAGATACACATTGGCTGTGAAAAAGGTATTTGTCGCATTTACGCGTTAAAAGCGCAATAAACAAATTTGTTATTAGTCTTTACGATATTCCTACATAGTTAATATTCTTTATAATGTTTTAAAAATGCTGAGGTGCGTAATGTAAAATGCGATGCACATTTGTGATAATGAGATTTAGAATTTTTTAATACATTTTTTAATTGTTTAATATTTTTGATATAGGTGTGGTTGTATTTTAAAAACTTCATTGCTATTGTAATTATTTATTCTGTGATGTTTATCATAATTAAAAACAATAGTTTTAAATCAGAGCTTGTATGTTATATTATGTACAAAATATTATACATCTATGCTAAGATTTCTACTACCCTATTTCCGCGTCTAGGTACAATTCTAGTCATATGAATAATTACGTAGGTTCGGATTTGAGCGATAGTTGGTCGGCGCAGCGCAGAGTAAATTAGCCAAGCTGTCCTCGTATATCCCTTCCGGTCTATTTGTGGTCTGCCGGCTTACGTTTCCGGTTATGACGCAGTCTGCGCCCGGACCGGAAGTACGTTCGGCGCACAACCTGTGCCACGACACCGGGAGAAATTATCGGTTTTGCCCGCGGCCGGAAATATTTCTTCGGCAAACCTCATTAAAGCTAGATTGCCGACGTGGATACCGCTAAAGTTTTCCTTGCCCGCGATATAATCAACAGGGTCTGTTTTTATTGGGTTGTTGCGAATGAAATGTCGCATTTTGATGTAGGGCAACCAACATATCGAGTCTGTTAAATGTTGCCCGATTGATGATTAATGTATATTAACATATACAGCAGCACTCTCTAGATTCTATTTTTTATTTGCAAACTTCGGGGGTTAAAAATTATTTTGCTATTAGATGCTGACAAAAAAAATCAATAAACAAGCCTGATAAAAAAAAAATGTCTAAAGTGATTTTTTAAATTTCATTTTTAAAAAAATAATCCTTTCAGTAAGATATAAAAATATTGATATTAAATAGGCAATTTTGACCCAATGGTTTCGCTACCTGCTGCACAAAAAAAATTTACTTGATTTTTGTGTTTTAGCAAAACTTTTTTTTTTATTTAATAAGAATGCATTCTTAAGTGTCAGACGTTTATACAATTTGTTTTAAACGTGTTTATTTCACCTGGGAGAAAATTTTAGCTTTTTAATATAGTTTTAAAAATAATATATTTTAACATTTGAAATATTGATGTTTCGTTATCAAGATTTTTTTTATTTCACAAATCTATGTAAGAATTAAGTCATACATGAATTTATTTACAATAAATTTTAACAAAAAAAAAAATAGTATAATATTAACGTTACAGGTTTTATCCTGTGTGATATTTATTTTTAATTTAAAATATGAGCTTTTAGATTCAAGAAAATTTGATAACGCGTCAATAATACTTTGGTAAAAAAAATATAATATAACTATAAACATTTTTAAGCATTTTATAAATATTTCAGAATAAATAAAATTGTGCTTTTTATATATAATATTATAAGTAAATAAACTATTCACTAATAATTTATTTAATAAATGCCCTATTTTATATACGTTTCATCAAGATTTTTTTTCAATTTTCTCACGCGTTTATCGCGATGATCGTAATTAATGCGATAGTCTGATAACGACATTGAAAAATCAGCAGAGTTGTAAACTAACCTCGTTTAATCTTTAAACGGGACGTTAACGGTTATCTTAGATCTGGTCTACACATACATAAATAGCGTGCGCCATTCAAGGCGGAAATTAGGTTCCGACTGAGACTGTCTAAAGACATTTCGTCCGTCTGAGGGTTGGCTTGCCCTAGAATACTATAATACGCTACCTACCCTGTTACTAAGGGTGTGCAAGTGAGTGCTCGCGCTGCAACCAGAATGTTGATACGAACCACAACCGAGTTGCCTAACTTGAACCGTTTATTCGCTTCTGACCAAGCATGCTAAATAATTCAACAACTCAAACACAAAAAGTCTTGTAGCAGACTAGAATATATATATTTCATAAGCTCTTAGCAAATACACTTACAATCTCAAGGAACGATTTTCATTGGCTGTGATGTCCCGTTTACATTTTGGTCGCCGAGAGCCAAAGCTAACATCGTTGTCGGTCTCCCAGTTTCGATATATTGCAGGATAAATAATAATCACAATCAAGATTACGTTACTCAATCATGTTATAGCGAGCAAAGCTCTAAAATAGATTTAGCTGAAATTGAATCCATTGTTTGGGATTTTGGTGTAATACATTTGCTGGCGACCGTGCATTGAACTCATTGGTGTGCTAATTTTTGAGCAGCTAATTCCAATAATGAAGTAGAAAGCTTGATTTAAATTAATTAAATATAATACGATTTAATTTTATACTAACAATCTATTCTTATGATTGAATATAAGTTACACTATATTGTTGCTTAATCTCGTATACTAAGAGAAGAACCTTATCCTAGACAGTTTCAGAGAACGCTCAAATCATTATTATTGCACAACACCCTCAGCGAAGATAATCGATAGCATGTTAAGTGCAGCTTTGTTTCCGGTTCCTTATTGTATATGCACATACATGAATCATGTGTGTGTATGTATATTATTAATAGAATGTATTAACGTTAGATTGAAAGCTCGAGCGGGCCCACGTCGCAACTTAAAGTGCATCTCGCGCAATATTTTCCCATTAAACAGTTTGCGTTATGTTCGAGCACACGTAGTCTACTGGTATAACGGTGTAATATGGGGTCGAAGTTCGAACAGTGTTTGCCACCACTACGCCCCATTGATTTATTCAAATAACCGGCGCAGCATCCACATCGGATGGAACGAACCAACCAACTTGGGCAACAAAACCAATAACGTAATATAACCAGTCCGGTCCAGTCGGCGAGTTGGTGTTTGCGTTTGTCATTATCGCCGTTTCAAAACTATCAACAGAGTGATATGAGTGGGTTGATTATATTATGGGGAGAGGCAATGCGCATGCGCAAAATACGACTAATTAGAAATCAGTTAATTTGTATTACTTCGAGGAAACTTCGTAGTAAGCTAAGATCGGAGCAACTTTTATTATGAATCATACATATAATGTATGCCCAATATTTGTTACCTTCCGAAACATAATTGTACGTAATATTTATTAGGTTTTACTTAGTAATGAGCTGATAAATTTTAAGATGTAGTTTTGCGACAACAAAAAGGAGAATACTAACTAGTACCTATATATCACGTCGTAGTTTTACTTTCTACAGCTTTGCAGGTAAAGTCAAAGAAGGGTTGGATATCGGCAAGTCTCAAGGTCGATCAGACTAGAGTTTTTCAATCTAAGTTACACATTGTCAATGGTTGACCGGTGACTGCAGCTTCTAGTTATTTTTTTTTAGTCTTCGTTATATTTTTTTTATTTTTGAATAGTGATTGAACTATAATTTAAAAATTCTATCACTTTTTATTCTACTACTAACGTCACAGTACATGCATAAAAATAGTTATATAACGTCAACAGTACATGCATAAAAATAGTTTTTATCATTGGTACGGATTCAACTTATTTATTTTGTCTTTTTTATAGCTGCGTAATTGCTTTCTCTTTTGAGTAAATAACTTTACCACATTTTGAACTGTTGTGCGTATAGTGATTATTAAATGCCTTGTGCTTAACGCGTATTATTTATTAATCGGATTACTATCTGTGACCTCCATAAACTTTTATTTAAATAAAGAATAAAAAGCATACCTAAGATTTATTATTTATTTATTTTACAGTCTATGCCCCGCCGCCGCTATCCATGCTATCTACCTGGGCGCGTACTTTTCACAAGGACATCACTACGCCAGATCCAAACCAGCCATCGAAAAAGCGCAACTATCTAGGAGGATCGTCAGCATCAGCTCCAGCACCATCAGTTCCAGCACCATCAACAAGACCTCCCAAACTGGTGACTCCCGACGTGATCAGCATCACCTTCCAAACTGGTGACCTCTCGACCTGATCAGCATCACTTCTCAAACTGGCAACACACCGACTTGATCATACAGATCCCCAAACTGGTGACCTCCCGACGTGATCAGCATCACTTCACAAACTGGCGACACCACTACGTGATCATGCAGGATTTAATTTTATAGAAAAATATAAATAACTAACAAGAATAATATGTAAAATACTTGGCAACTATTTAATTTGTTTTAAGATTATTCTTTTTTTTCGAAGTGTGTAACTATTTATATTGGTCAATACTAAATTTTATTATATTTAGGTATGAATCCATTTGCAATTATTGACTTTTTATTTAATTTATTGATTTTTGAATCATTGGCGTATATTTATATTTAATATAATTAATTATATAAAAATTGTCTTAGGTGAGACCTCGTAAAAAGTATTAAAAACTACTGTGAATTGGCTTGTAATTTTAGCCTATTTTAACTGTTACAATGCCTTTTAACATCTTATTAATTTTTGTGGTAAGAGTTGTTTTATCAAATGCCTTATAAAAATCAATACATCTGTATGAATAACATTAAACTGAAAATTTAAGTTTAAATAAAAATATTATAAATAAAATTTAATTTTGTAGATTAAGCTTAGAAATCTGAAAAACACAAATAGTGATTATTTGTATATATTTTTTTGTTGCTTAAATACATTAAGTAATTGTCATGTTGGTTAACATCATTATTAACGTTATTTAATTTTCTGATCCAACTGTACTTTAGTCGTGGCATTCATTATATAACAACGACTTTCCATATCGACCCTATGAAAACGCTCTTCTACTATCTCGCACTTAATTCTCAATGGTTACATTCGTCTTGGTGTCAAGTATCGATTCTTTCCCTTATCTCTAAGCAGTTATTTTCCAAGCGACAGGTTTAACGTAAACCTCCTTCCATCGAGCCCACCCCGTCGAGATTTGCCCTTAATTACACTCTTTTCAATGCCTAAATATGGCCGCGTTCATTTCTTGCGATCGGTTCTTCGCCTGCAGTATCCACTTCGCTTTATATTATACATGGATGTATGGATGTTTTGTCACAAAGGTAATGTCTTCATCAAGAGCGCTGTGCTCATTCACGTAGCACACTTAACGGTGATTACAAAGTTTTTCTCCCTTGTAAAACTTGATTGCATTCTATAGTGAAGGCACGAGCTTTTCGTGCCGTGAAAAGCTTCCATGGCCGCCGTCGCCGTGCATCCCGGAAGAAAGCTTCAGACTTTAGAGGGATATTTTCGAGGCCTCATTGTCATTCCCATACGAGAAGTTTTGATTAGCAATAGTCTGGCTCTCGGATGAATGGCGGCCGTGGATGAAACGGGGACAAATTGGATGACCAAAAAGTTGTACGTACAAAATGGAAATGAATAAAAATGAACGAAAAAAAACCCACATTGCCTCTCTAAGGGATAGAGCATTTCTCATCTCTCCTCGATGCCCAGCGAACAATAAGAAAATCCATGAATAAAGACTGAATTTTAACCGTCGTTACTGTGAGTATTATATACTTTTAGTATGGTTAAATATAACGAAATAAATAAAGTACATCGTATATTTAATCAGAAAATAAAATAATAATATATTTAAATATAAAGAAATGTATAATATTTGTATGAACATTTTTTTTTTATACATTTAACGTAAACTTTCAAATAAATCAGAATTTGTCATAGCAATATAAGTATATTATAAATTATATTAAAAATATTATATTGCCTTTTTCTATAATAATTAATCTTAAATCATAATTTATTTAATCATCTTTTTCAGAACGATATAAGACCCCTACTGGAGTACCTCAAGGATCCAATTTGGGTCCATTGTTGTTTTTATTGTTCATTAATGACATAGAAACAGAAATAGAGCATTCAGATTTTTTATTATATGCAGATGACTTGAAAATTTACAAGAAAATGCATTCGATTTCTGATTCCCTCGACCTACAGGAGGATCTCAACTCTATATGGAAATGGGCTTGCTATAACCAATTGCCTTTCAGTGTAAAGAAATGTCACACAATTTCATTTTCAAGGTCATTAATGCCAGCAAAATATTCATACCATCTAGGCGGATATTTTCTGGAAAGGTTTTCTTCAACTAAGGATTTAGGAGTGACTTTCGAAGAACGTTGGAAATTTAGCCAGCACATTGCAGAGACTCATAGCAAATCCTTAAAAATGCTCGGTTTTATCTTGAGAAATGCGCGTTACTTCAGGAATACTTTAGTATTGCGCACTCTTTATGATACTCTTGTCCGCAGCATACTAGAAACTAGCTCCATCATTTGGATCCCAGGCGTAATGAATCAATGTAATGAATTGAAGCTGGAAAAAGTACAACGTAAATTTCTTCGATATTTATACTTGAAGAAATACGGGTATTATCCGTTCTTGTTTCCCAGTGCTTTTATTTTGGGAGCCCTGGGATACGTTTCTTTGTCGACTCGCAGAAGCGTTTATGTAATTAAACACTTCTGAAAATTGCTCAAGGGCATCGTAGACAATCCTTCAGTGCTCGAGCAGCTTCAAATGTGGGCTCCTGAAGGTGGATATAGTTCTCGGTCGCGTCCACTATTCTTGCCTGTTAAGTGTAGAACTGGAGCACTTGCCAACTCTTCTCTGGCCAAGGCTATTTATCTGCTCAATTCTGTCCATAGTAATATTGACATTTTCTCTTGCACTTATGGAGTTTTGGTTCAGTTCGTATGGGACAATGCACACCTGTTGAGGTGATTTGTGTCTGTTGTTTTGTCTTGTTTATATTTGTATGTATTATGATGTATTAGTACTTTTGACTATCGTGACGCATTAGGTTTGCCTGTCAGGTCACGATGGTTATAATTTTAATAAATAAATAAATAAATAAATAATTAAAAAGTTATTTCGACTAGTATTTAATCAAAAAATTTTATGTCAAGATTTAATATTGTAGAAGCATTAAAAAATATATAAATTACTGGTGGATATATAGCGTGATGCATTTTAGTTTTTTTTGTATTTATTGCCTTTTTATTCTTACGTGTTTTGATTGATTTTTAAGATGCGTACTATAATTTTCCGCGTTTTCCTATATAAAGTTAGAAATGCTGGATAAATTGCATGTATCTTGGCACTTGAATAATTACATAATTTATAATTAAAGATTACCTATAATCATTTGCCCATTTTTTCCCAATCAATGTATTTTTTTTAGTTATAAAATCGCAAAAATGTGTGCCACACAACCCATAACTGGGTAATGCATGTAGCGCTACATACTTATACAGTGAAATATCTTTGTAATGAATACTGAAATAACGAAATTTTCATTATAACGAATCGTTAATCTGCTCCCGAAAAACTTTCATACAAAATGTTTTTATTGTAACGAAGATCGATCTCAGTATAACGAAATATTAAATTTATAAAATAAACAAGAATATTTTATCGGTTAAACGTACAAATTAAAATATAAATAGTAAAGATTTAGGTATAAAAAAGGCGCCAAAGCATTTTGCTTATACAGCAAATAATATATAATATGTTTCAAGGTTTATAAAATCATTTTAAATAAACATAAAAGTGCAAAAATATATTTTTACTTTTATTGTTGTATTTCTAACCAAATCCAATCAAAAACCTTGATTTGTAGAACTAAAAATGTACACATTCGCACGTACATAAAATTGATTTTTCGCATAAAAAACAGAAATAACAAACAGAAATAAAGCCGAAATACTGCCCGCGGTCATTTATTTCCATATAACTCAAAAATTACATATTTCGGACCGATTTTTTCCATTCTATATCGGAGGCCAATATTTCAATTGCGATTTTCACTAGCGTCCGTTCGACCCTTCGTGTTTCGTTTCAGTTTTTTCAGACACAAATATTTTCCGTGCAAACAAATTGACTCGACAAACAGTCGTAATGGGAATTCAGACTTTAATTGCTCTATCACGTGTGTCTAATGTTTGTTCTGTACTACTACGAATAATAGGTCGAAAAGTTGTCGATCCATTCGACGACATTAAGCCCGAAACGACCCGACCGGCAATTACCGAAAAGATTCGTTTTTCTAGACTTTACACTTGAATTATGTTTATAACTCGCGAATAAGACTCGGTTTCCTAAGGGAGGGAGTTGATTTTTTTGGATTGGACTTGCGTAAATCCTTTACGGGATAAAACACAAAGAGGTGGAAAAAAACGTTTAAAGACAAATAGCTATTCATTATAGAAACAAAGTCGGTATGGGTTTGTATTCCCCAGGTATTCCCTAAGGTAGTGCTAATTAATCAGTGTCCACTGCTCACCTGAAAAGATTTATCTCGACTGCCAGCACTGGACCAGAGCGAACCGGAACTAACAAAAACGTACGAACCAATGAGTTAACAAAAAGAAATATTCATCATTCGACCGACACGGATTAACGGCATCAAACGTGCATTAAGCGATTATATAAAGCTCTAAATAGATATAACTCTATATCATATTTGTAAATAATATTTCATAGTATATTTAATAAATATAGATATACCTCTATTGAATTTTAAAAATACCTACATACCATTATATAATAATATTATTAATTTAATCAAAATATTTTGAATATACATTATAACAATTTATATTTAGAATACTAAGTTAATTTTAAGAACATATTATTTAACGTTTGTTATTAATTTTTAATCCATTGCTCGGCGATTAAATAGTTAATAGTTACCACGGTTAAATCTGCCGTTTTCGCTCGTAAAACTCTTCGCTAAGTAACGGCGCAAGTCTTCTTGTTCTTTAGTGATTGTATTTCAACTGAACGTCGATAGTCTAAACATAGTGCCTCGCGTATTATGCAAACTAGTACAACACATTGTTGTCTATTATGACGCTGTTGGGATGCGAAGTTGGCTTCAGCATCTGTTCACCAAGTTTGCGATTCCCATCAGTGTTAATTTAGCCTAACTTGTACCAACTGTTAGCTCCTGAAGGTGCTGAGGCGGTTCACATTACACCTGTTATGCGGTCCTGTCACTTTACCGGTTAAATCGGCTTGATTTATCATACTATTTAACTCGATGATGTAGCCATCCATTCCTATGCTATATTGTTTCAGTTTAAGTCTAGTAGTTATAATTGATAGACAGTAATATTACCAATTATTTTTTGAACTTATAACATTACACAAAATCACTAAGCGTAATATCATATTATTTGTATAGATTTAAAGTTAAATTATATAAAATATTTTATGTATCATATCACATTTAAAGACTGCGTTGTTACTGTATTTCAAATTTCGCATTGAGCCCTGGTTATTTTAATAAACCTCTTATACGATTTAACATAAAGCGTTAAAATTAAAATTACCAAAGTTCCAAAATAAATCAAAGAATTTTAAGTTCTAATAAAATCTGAATTATTAACTTGAAAATCTTATTAAACTGTGTACAAAATTTATGTAATCAACGACTGATGACTCTGACTAACAGCACCCTCACCAAATCTATTTTAAGATTATAAAAGGGATGAGTAAATATTTTATTAACATTATTATGCATAGAAAAACTGTTCATGTAATAAATACAATAATTTCCGTTTTCCGTAAATATTCGACTGATAAAAATTTAGCTACGTGATATAAAACATTTTTTTATATATTAGGTCATAATAAACTATTTTTTTTTGTAAATGCATTTAGCTTATGTACATTTTTAAATATTTTAAAAACAATGTTTTTACAAATACATTTTTTATCACAATCATGATACACCCATACCTCGCTTTACGGCCTAGATACGTTCCACGAAACTTGGCCGCTAAGCGAAAAGCCGTATAACGAATCAATTATTCTAAAACAAATTCATACAAATTCAATGAGATCGGTTCCAAATTTGTTGAATATGTAACATGGTTTATCATTTAAAATGCATTTTATCTTTTTATTTCATTTAAATCAAAAATACATACATAACAAGTACATACATTTGTACATAAAATAATAACAGACTCCAAAAACCAACAATAATCCATAAACAAAAATGAAACAACTTCATGCTACATAAAATATGTTTATGAATAAATACATAATTTTTTTTTAAATGGCTTCAATCTGAAGACGATGAAGAAATGGTAACCTGCAGATCACTGTCGTTCTCATTTTTCGCTGGTAAGGATGGGCCTGGCTTAAAAAATGGTCCAACGTTGTTTGTCTTGCCTTTTTGTCTATTTCGTTCTTCAGTGATTAATAACAGCTAATGGCTGAGTTAATTCCTCGAGAAACTTTAGCGCTACGTTCGATGTCAGGATCGTTTTCAAGGAAGATGTTTATTCCTTGTTCGAAATAGGAAAAAGCTTTTGACAATTTTTTTGATGTTAGCTGTTTGGATACAACAGCCTTTGTCTCTTCATCAAATGCCGGTTCTGCTTGCAATTGAATGAGTTCCTCATATGAAAGGGGTTCCCCATCAGCTTCAAGTAGATCAAGCACATCACGTTCGTTCAAACCTTCAAAGCCGAGATCATGTGCTAGATCCAAAATGTTTTGCCTAATTTCAGGAAGGCAATTAACTTCTGCATCAGTACTTTTTACACATTCTGGCCATATTTTTTCCAAACATGGTTCATTGTTGTTAATTTTAATTCCTTCCATGATTCACTGATGCTGTCAACAGCATCCTTAATGTTATAGTTTTTCCAAAATGTTTTAATTGAAGATTTACCATCGGTTTTCCTTATAAGTTGTCGGAAAGTTCGGCGTAGGTAATATGCCTTAAAAGTGGCTATTGCACCCTGATCCATTGGTTGGATCAGAGCTGTTGTATTTTTCGAAAGGTACTCAATCATGACATCTTCAGATAGTTCGGATAAATTAGTAGGATGCCCTGGTGCATTATCCAAAATTAGCAAAGCCTTGTTGCTTAAGTTCTTGTCTCGCAAATATTTTTTTCACTTCTGTGCAAAAGTGATTTTTGAACCAATCCTCTAAAGTAGCTTTAGTCATCCAAGCTTTCTTGTTGGATCTCCATATGACGGGTAATTGATTTTTATTTAGTCCTTTAAGAGGCCTTGGATTTTCGGACAAATACATTAAAAGTGGTCTTAGCTTAAAATCACCCGCGGCATTTGCACCAAGTAGCAAAGTTAATCGTTCTTTAGACACCTTATAACCAGACGCAGATTTTTCGGTTTTTGAAATGTACGTGCAATCCAATAAAGCCCTGTTTCGTCTACGTTAAACACTTGTTCAGGTTTATAACCACCTCTTTTAATAATTACCTTAAAAATGTTGGGATATTCCTTAGATGCGGCCTAGCTGCTTCACCTTTCATTTTAAAATTATGCAAATTAAATCTATTTTTAATTTTTTTTTTAAATTTTTGCCGTTATAACGAAACATTTTAGGCCGTTGATCGAAAACGTGCCTTAATTGAAGAGGGCCGTTATAGTGAAAGGCTGTATAAAGAGCGGCCGTATAGCGAGGTATGGGTGTATATTGTAGTTATATGCCTTGAAAGATCTAGGTTCGAATTAGATTTTTACAATTTTTATCCTGTGTAGAAGATTGAAATTAATGATTAAAATTATTATTTCGATTAATTATCCAAAATAAGGTTGACCTAGCTTTTTAATCTTACAAAGGAATATTTAACATTTAAGTCGAATTTAAGCTTATAGAGAATATAACATAATTATGCATTATTAAAATAAAAAAATGGATGACATATCAGGATTTGATATATAAAATCAATAACATTAAAAAGTAAAAAATAAGGACCGTATAATATTGATACTAAAAATTACAAAAATTAAATTAATATTGATAACAAATTAAATAAGTTTCAAGTTTAATTTTTTTAAAAAACTTTTTTAGAGCCATCATTTCAGTTTGATTCTACCACAAGTTTTAAATACACTTAATTTTAGAATTGTTTTGGAATCAGAAGTGAATGAAATGCGGCAAAAACCATGACATTTTTATATTTAAAAGTTCTCCGATATTTGTTCGTCATATGATTTTTTATAGAATATTTATTATTATCTTAGAAAATAGTGTTGGTTTTATCCTATGCTATTTATTGCTAGCATATATGTATGTACATGCATACAATATATATTGCCGATATACGTGGTGAATATATAATGAGGAAATTAGCGGATGGATATGAAAATTAACTACCATTCCATCGGCAGTGACACCACATTAATAGCATATAACAAAGATATGGTTCAACTTATCCTTATAATAAAAATTATGTTTATTAAATCAGAATTCTAATCATTTAACTAGTTTTATAAATGTAAATATTTTTTATCGTAAGGTATCCAACTATTAACAAATCAGTATAATTATTATAAAAATATAAGTTTATGTAATGGACATAAATGGCTCAACGTAATAAAACTACGGAGTAAAATTAACCGCCGGTAGTTATTTTTAGAAATTGTATTTTTACGATCGGTTACCACGATACTATATCTGATAAATGCGAGTGTCCATAACACAGCTTATTTGAGGAAACTTTAAAGCCAAGTCTCGTAAATTCCTTAACTACTTTCATATATATATAATTTGTATTTCATACGAGACTAACGTTTAAAACTGACCACAAAGTAAAAAATAAAATCGAATTGATTTTATTGCAGTATAATGTTTTATTTTTAATTTAATTTAATAGTTTTTAAATAATTTAAAATTATAAATACTACACTACGGAATATTAAAGAGTAAAGACTAGTAAAAATAAAAGTGATTGTGACAGTTCTCTGTTAAATTCCACAAAATGTAACAGAATTTACCAAGCTTCAGTCATATTTTATAACGTTGTCTGTAGTTGTTTAATCTTTAACCCAAAAAAACATTTCTTTAAAATAATATAATATATATGAAGACATTTTCATTGATTAGTTTATTTGAAACAAATAAATAAAATATAGCAAAAATTAGTTTTGCTGGACCCTTAAGAATTTATTTACTTTACGTACAGTATGAAAAAGTAATCCAGAACTTTTTTTTGGAATAAATCAAACAAAATTTTAGTATGTATATCAAAAATTGCATTTAGGTTCAATGTTAATTAAAGGTTTTTCACAAAGTTAGTACTAAAATAATGGCTTTAAAATATTTTATAAACTGAATCTAACGCATTTTATTCTGAATACTGCTATGCTGCAGCATGTGCAGTGTTAATTATATTTTATTTTATATTTGTTAATAATACGTTTTATAGTGAATTTCCATTTTGGTTAATTTTCAGGTAAATATAGATTAAGCTCTGTTCTTTAGACTATAATATATTTGCTTTAAAAGCCTTTAAACCGAATAACACGAGAGGTAAAAATGTCGTAAAGAACATAGTGTTTGTTCCAATTTGCAGTTTTACGATGATGCTGCAGTTAATTGTATAAATTTATGTATGACAAGGGAGTCCCAGTAGCAATCAAACCCGTTACGACTTTGGGAACCCGTTTCAAAACTCGCGTTTTGGATAAAATTTAACCTACAACACATTCTGGATTACACTCACACATACACGCGTCAAAGTTCCTTATCCCCCGCAGGCTCGTCGAAGTGCTTAAGGCATGATCTAATTAGTGTATCATTCGCACGCTCGCAAAATTAATTTTCATAACAGTCGTTCTCGTGAGTTAAGACTTAACGAGAAAATCGGCGGTAATTTAATTAAAAATAAATTCAATTAGGAGTGATATTTTTTGGGGCGAATGTCATACGCTCGTTCACGTGCGACGTTCACTCTATACAAGTTAGTTGATTAATTAAATTAGTTTTTATATATTATATATTGTTAAATTAATTCTCAAACCACTATTAAATTTATAATATTAAAAAAAATATGATTTGCAGAAATTTATTTAAATTCATTTTTAGTCTGAGCGGTGGTGGAGAAGCTGGCGAAGGGATGATGACATTGGATGATTCTCATAATTATTGTAGACGCCTGCAGTGAGTGTCTGGAGGCAGTTTCTCTTGCTGCGTTGATCGTTTTCGGGAGTTTCAGATCGTATCATAATCGATTAATATTAGAATAATATAATACTCACTAATTAAGAATTAACATGAACGATTCAGTATTTACTACTATATTATACTCAACAACTTATTCAGTGGTTACTGCACCACTTGACGAGAAAATTTCATAAAATATATGCACACATATACACTTTTCCGATAATAACATTTTTCTCGGCAAGCACATAAGAATACGGATCACGTGCTAACAAAAGTTTTCCATTAATCCCCATACAAAAAGTTAGGTTATGTACCTATTTAACCTGTCTATCTACTCTCGGTGTATGTGTGTGTTTTTTCTCCTTTTTCGGGAAAACAAAGTTTCGGGCTTCGATTCATAAGCTTGGACTATGGAAAGGAGATGGAAGAAAAGACATCACGTCCCCGGCACGTCTTTTATGTTATTATTAACCCCTTGTGTACTCGCATTTGTGTTAATGCGTGGATGGAATTCTGCCTTCGGTGGCATAACCATATTTAAACAAGACTTTTATTTTGATCTATCAATATTAGAGATTTCTAATTCTGATTTTAAAAGCGGCACTTGGACCATCGCTATTTCTTTTTATTATATTAAAAGATTTTTTGGGTAATCCAATAGAAGTCCAATACATCACGTACAAAACGTAGAAAAATCAATGACGATACTAACCATCTTTAAAATAAATTTGTAGCTATGTTTATTATATTTGTTCTTTGCAAATACATTTACCGTGTGTGAGTTTGTAACTATTTCGCAACTACTGAGTTGGCAGTATGCTACTACTGTTGTCAGAATAAAATTAATTAATCTTAGAAATTGCATAAATAAAAAAAATGTAACATTTAACATTTTTAACCATTAGATGAATTATAGCATATAGAAAGAAAACACCCGAAACGTCGATTTAAGATTCATTGTTATGCATACCGTTTGAAGCCACTGTACGTCAATGGAATACAGGTAGTAAGTCTCGCAATTAAGAGCGTAAAGGCGCGTCCTCTTGTACTTACGTCAATGAGCAAAAAAACATTCAAGAATAAATAATCGTACTAATAAAATTTTAAACAATGTACCCGCAAAAATATATTCATATACCAATTCATGTGGGTCCATCATTAGGCTTCGTCATAAGCCTGCCTCTTACATACGAGCGCACTTCAAAATGAAAAAAGACAAACAATAATCAAGTCCCTTATTTTTATTTTAAGAAATAAACCCGTTCTGACCCTAAGAGATATCGACGTTAACGTCCCAGAATTTGACCCTTGTCTGCAAGGCTTACCTTGCTTGTCAGACATATGTCGACACGTGTCGCTCACTGCCCAAGACCAGAAATGAGATTTTCTACGCGACATTTGATTTTTGCATTCCATGTCTCGCGAGAATCGTGAGATGACCATGCGGCTAGTAAAAATCGAGACTGTACATTATTTAAATAAAAAATCATCTGATTTATTACAATATTATTTTATGCGTTTTTCGAACCATCTTCATATTATTTTTAATTTGCTTTAAACTGTTTAAAATGCTTCATATACTTTGTCTTAATGATAATAAACGAATCAACTTCAAAATAAAATTGCAAAAAAAAATATTTTTTGTACCTTAACTTTCTAAATATATATTGCTAAGTTGAAAAGTAGTTCAAAAACTGAAGTGACGGTAATTTGTTAAGCAGATACATGTGTGTGTATACTCTTGGGAAATTAAAAAAAAATATTTATACCAGATGCTCACTAGATAATCTCGAGAGGTTTTGAACGCAATCATTTAAGATATATTCAGTATGATTTATGAATGTCGCTCCGAGCGACTTTTGAGCCAACCAAGGGTAATGCTTTCAGCAAATTGAACTGTGTAGTGATACGGCAAAGTTGCTCTGCATACACTCGAGCATCCGTCCGCTCAGATCCGAGTGGAAAACTGTTAAATGGTCTTTTCCAAATCCGCCGAGCAGTTAGAAAGATCAACGGGATCAGGCCGGGGATGGAAAACTCGAGTGTTCTCAGGCACATTCGGTAAATACGCATTGTTGAAGTATTACGTGTTCGTGATTGTTGTTTACTGTGTTCATTGTGTAACCGATATTCGGTTTCTGCTTATCTCATTGTTTGTTTTTGTGATGTACTATCGTATCTTATAAACAACGTTTATATAATTGTATTTACAATTAGATATTAAATTTCTATAGATATATTTTGTGAAATATTTGTTTTCGGTTTCTCACTTTAAGGAAAGAGAATATCCAATCTCCGGAATGAAAACGATACCAGGCTTGTTAATAAAACGGAAACTGAAGTACAGCTCATTAACCATGACAGGGTAGAAAACTGCCTTCTTAAAACCAATATTATACCTGAATAATAGCGTTTTAAATTTTATTTCTCGGAAGTATAATATACTTTTTAATGCTTGATATTGATTACAAACCACTGTTGTTAAAATAGCTAGAATACAATTAATTATATTTTTTTTTAAATATTTTCACCAGCGCTATTTTAAATGTTAATTTACTGTTAATAATTAGTATAACATCAAAAATATTATTTATTTACAAGTTTTAAATAAATTCAACGTTAACTTTTGAGAACGCTTTTATTGTACGAGACATCCAGATTTTAACGAGTTTTTCGACTATTTGATGTGTGCACCATTAGTTTTGTTTTTAATGTTTAATTGTATAATTATTGTATTGATGATCAGATTTGTAATAAAAAAAGCAAACTAAATTCAAATATATATGAAAAACTTAGATTCGAATTTCATATGCGTAATTGCTTTCTCTTCTCAGAATAAAAACTATAAACTAGTCACTAGTATGTCATTCATATCAAATAATGAAATGAAAAATATCGTAAATTACAAATTTTGAGATAGCGTAGTCAAAAACTTTATTTGAAAATAATTTTCTTTGACATCAACATTTCATGAAATATTTTAAAAGTCAAAATTTTCTTGAATAGAAATTATAGTTTGTTTTAATTTAAATTAACTTTTTTCTGTACATTTTTTTGGCTATTATTTAAAAAATTGTATTACTCACGTATATTTCTATGTATTTATTTTTTTTTTATATTACCGTCACCTGTTTCTAGTGATAAGTAATTGGTTAAATTGATAACGGTCGATAATTTAAAAAAAATATTTATTTTTTATTGCAATGCTCAAAAATAAACTTTAAAACATATTATAGTACTTTTTTTATTTCAATAAAATTTAGCTAAGCAACGATACGATTTAAAACAACGTTTTGCTTTTGCCCAGTTTACATTTCTTTCAAAAAGGCAAATCAAATATCATTAATTTTAAATATTTAAATCAAGTTGCTTTCGCAGTTTAAATTGTGACAAGTGTAATTCGGACCATAACATTCTTTAGTCCAGTCCTTTCGGAGCTCATCTAATTGCATCACTGTACAATAAAAATCAAAAAAATTAGATGCAGAAAGTGTTTTTCATTTTTTGAGGAATAAGAAATTTGATTTAATTTTTTTTCAAATTTTCGGAAAACTTAAATAAAACATGAATTAATAATATTTCCAAAATGAAAAATCTTTAAATAAATTTATTTAAAAATTTATGCATGTAAATTTTAATATATTTATTACTTAAAAATTAACTCTAAAGATATTAAAACATCAATTAAAACATACAAGTGCCGAATAATTACATTATTAATTTATTCCAAATTTTTATAAAATATACTGATTAAAATATGTAATTCATGTTTCAACAAATATTGTAAATATTAACAATACATTATTATTATTTAAATAGCATTAACACATAATATTTAACTCTTTTTTTATTTAGCAATTAAATAAATCTTTCTCAAAAATTTAATAAGTCAATGATTTTTAATTAACTGAAATTTTTGCTATTCGTAATTTCTAGAGTTTGTTATAATACTTATATTGTCAATGTCGGCAGTCCCTGTCTCTTCTCTTACTACCTGCTCTGAATACAGCTGTTAATTTTGCGGATTAAAAATTCTACTGGTTTTTTGGTTTTTTAAATTGCAGCGGTTGTAAATCATTGCTTAATATTTATTTTAATCAAATTTTAAACAAATATTCTTATATGCTAAGTTTTGAAAAACTTGAAAATAGCTTGAGAAAAGAAAAATCATCATTTTGTAGTTTTTTTGAGGATTTTTTGAAATAATTATTAGGTATATAATAGTCATAACTTTAATTTTTTTATGTCTTGGAAATTAAAAATGTGTTGTAGAAAACTAGATGAATCGTTTTATGCAGAAAAAAAATCTGATTTTTTATCAATTTTATTCACACATTATTATCACAAATTTTCAAGGTCACGCGTATCTACGTCTTGTCATGTCTGCAGTGTCAACACAATTTTCATTCAAACGCTGTGCCGAGTCGTCTGCAAAAGTTTGCTCACGGCGGTCTCTATGTTTTATTCAAATGCCCGAGTAGTGATCCATGTCGGTCTCGACCGCAACTGTTTACATAAACGGTCCGTTATGTTTGTTCTCTCTCCACAGTCCGAATACCCGGCTATTCACTCTTTTTGGACAAGGATATACACAGGGCAACACGTTTCAATTGTGCTCTCATAAAACATAAATTGCAATTCATGCCGGCCCGAATTAACCGACACTGAAGAATTATTAAAGAACAGAGCGACGTATGTATGAATCAAACGATTCATCATTATTTTTAAAATATATTTTTCTGCACACCTAAATGTATGTATAAGTTGATTAATCAATTTCTTGATTTAAGAGATACTGGCAGTATTTCAATGTACAATCCATATTTTTGATCATCATATAGAGACGGAAATCAAATGCGGAGAAATATTTTATTTATTTTTTTTGTGTCTACGGACCAGCCTGTACGTATAGAGCGAGCAACTATGCAATTCCTTTAAAAAATAAAATTACATCTTCGCAAGATCGCCGGATAAAAGAAGACTGGGGATCAGCGTCGCGCTGGACCATCTTTCTTCCCGCAAAGATTAGCGACACATGGCGACACGTAGCGGCCGAGCAAGAAAACTGCGGACAAATGCACTTGACACTTGTTCGAGCTGTAAGAGAAAACGAATGTAGCGAACATGACCGCCCGGAGGAGCCGAGTGAAAACTGCGCAAACCGAGACCCGTGTCAACTTCAAACGTGACTGAGAAATAGATAGATGACTGCCTTGTGCCTTGCCTTGTTCTCGGCCCCGGTTTAATATCGCTCACACGTAACTTGTGGGATCTTTTTTCTCTTCCCCCACCGGCGGCACATGTTTGCCGTTGATTATCTGGCAGATTGCAGATTGACTGGCGGATAGAGTGAATAATTCAGGTCTCCGGGAAAGATTGTGGTGGCGAAACTCGTGAAATAGCATGTCGGAAAAGAGGACAGCGACCGGTGGGTGGTCTCGAGTCCCAAAAGTCGTTTTGAAATGTCCACGGCGAAATTCAATACACAGTAAAATGTGTCATAGAAATAATTTTAAATATAAATTCGGAACTGTTGTGAATGTTATGGTCAAAAAAAATATTAATCGTTTATATTTATAGTATATTGAAACGCTTATCAATAAATAACTATATCATATTTATTTACGCTATTATTTTCTATAATAAGCTTTCTATGTAAAAAGCCACTTATTTCTTCTCATAAGATATAAATCATGCCATGACAATCAGTGTTATTTTTATTAATAAAATTTGTGTGAAGTACTCGCATTAAATCAAATCTACGTTTTAAAAGATAGAGTAGCATGCAAAAAAAAGCATTACCTTCAAAATCATCATATTTCATATGAAATTTAAAACGTATTATACTTAAAATAAATTAATATTTTTTTCTAACTATTTAAAAGTATTCAACATTAAAATGTAAATATAAAAAAATTAGAAATGAACGAAAAATATAAAAAAGGATTAGATAACATTCATTAGTAAATTCATTATTAAATTCAAAAACTATTTTTATTAAAGAAAACTTTAAAAACAACTTGCATTATTACTTATATTTTTTATTTATATTTAGTTGTACCCCCTTTAGCCGTCAACACTGCTAAGACAGGCGACGGCATAGAATTAATCTAAGATTCAATCCATTTATTATAAAATTCTTCGTATCGTATCAATGGGTCATTGTTTCAAACCCTAAGCTCGCGTTAATGACTGTGAACAAAAACGATCATTGATTAACAATGAAAACAAACAACATAATAACGTACAGGATTTGGGGACCGCACCGAACACGAGTTCACAGTGAATATTCTCCGTCGTTAAGAGAATCCCTTTGTGGCGAAATGGTCACGGACATCATAAATCATGCATCAAAAATGCAATACGAACTTAGACAAGCAAACGTCGCTTTCCAAAGGCGTAGTTCTACGAAGCGACTGCAGCGATTGGCTGGAAACATCTCGCCGATAATCGCCCGTCGCACACATGTAAATATTTGCAATAAAAAGTCTTACTAGATTCTAAGTTGAGTCTAATTAATATAAACTAATTACAATAAAATAAAATGGCACTTGAATTGAAATTAATATTGAGCAGGAATGGATCTACTTTTTGTTGTTCATTCGTGTTACATTTGTTATGAACTACACATTTACTCAAATAATTATAAACGACTAAATAATATCATTTACCAACTCAATCAATAAACATTAAATAAGTAAACAATACAATTCTATAATTTTATTTAAAAACTTTCAACTCCACGTAATCGGACACTTCAAAATTACCTTTAAACAAATCGTTTGACATTTAGAGTACTTATGTATGTATTTGTTATGCTAAAGTTTCAAGGAATCTACGGGCCGGAGATCTTCTCAGTATCCATTAGTGACCTGATTCGTTCAATAAAAACACTTTACCAACTGCGCAACTTTTTAACACGCAGTACGTACAAACACAAATCGAAATAGATACCATAATTCTGTGATGTTTTATTCACAATATTCGGCGAGAAGGGTGTGTGTGCATCGCCGAGCGATGGGGTGGGAGACTGTTGACAACTTCATCCCCTATTTGTTTTACTCGCCCTTTCCGGGTCTAAAAAGGAAGCTGAGGGATAATATGAACGAGACGCTTGATGCAGTGAATTTACAAACGGACCATATTCCAGATAGGACGCGCAGTCAAACCCTTTCGACTATAAGCAGGGACTTTATGGTGCCCTGGGCAAATCACGATTTCGGACCCTTTCATATTTAAAAATAATAATTTTTATTATTCAAAATGCTTTTTACCCTTTTGGATTATGCGAAAAATAGCTTATAAGCGATTGAAGGATAAACAGAAGTCAAAAAATAAATTATAGAAATAGTTATATTTTGATAACTCAAAATATAAGCAGTAATCTAATACGTATTAAATTAGCCACAATACGTAGTCATCATTTTACTTAATGCTCTAAATCTTTACAAACATTGATATCAAATTGCTATTTACTAGATAAATATACTAAAAACCGCTAAGGTTTTTGTAACATAACATTAATGCTTAATAAGGGAATGAGCTGCTCCAAAAAGTCGAGTGGTTTAATTAATATATATGGCGTCTCTTTTTTAATTTCGGCCTTACCTGCTTCTTTTTTAATTACTTTCTACCTTAAATATTAACTTGGCAATTTACTGCGTAAATTGTGTACACTTTATCATCTCGATGTCTGCGCATTAAGTATAAGGAACGGATTAAATTATAGCCAAGATTCCGAAGCGTAATATGTTTATTTTTTTTGACAAAAAAATTATACGGTTATATCAACAACATAAATGTAATAGAATAAAAAGCACTATTTTTATTCTAGTCGAGGAGGTAAGAACAAGTTTTCAGATCGAAAATCCTGGCACCGCAAACCGCCATGGGAAATCAGAGTCAAAATTGCTAATGTTCTGGGCAATGACGTTAAAATACAACAGAGTTGCAGATGAAATTCGCGGAGTTGTTTGATTATATATGTTTGTTTTTTACATATCGAAGCCTTACAATGGAAAAAATAATAAATTTTGATTAAAAACTTATCTGGTCCGCGAGCCAATTCGCAATAACAATTGAGCATTAGTCTCTGGTTTTTATGACCTGGGGACAATTCTATAGGGAACTTACACTAACAAATACTGTTATGGTTGAATTCTGGAAGCTATATGTATGATAATAATAATAATAATAAATTCATGGTACACTTTGAGCTGCATTCGTTATTACTAAACAATAAAATAACTCTACTCGAGCATAGCTCTTCAAGCAATAATAATAAAGTGTAATATAAAAATGTAAATTTACTATGGCAATATACATAATAACTTTTCACATAATTTCACTGCTTGACACTATTGCTGCATACATAAAGAATTGTATACGATGTTGATGCATAAGTATATAGAATTATATATGAAACACATAGTTCCGCATAGAACGCTTTTAATTAAGTGTTAATGGTTTTAAATAATTTCTGTTTAATAAGATTGTATAAGAAGTAAATTTTTATAACGTTTTTGTTAACGTATATGATTAAAATATGAAGAAAAGTAACGAAATCAAACCCAACTATGTGAAGAAAAGCATAAAGAAAATGAGAAATTTTGAAAGTGGAAAGTTTCAGTCGCTCAAGAGCTAAAGTTTTTTATTTAAATTGTCTCCTATTTTGATTGTTTTTAAAGAAAAACAAGATCTAAATAAATACCAGTGTATTCTAAAAGTCATTACATAGATAGTGAGACATCTAAGTGTCGTGAATTAAAAATAAATTATTTTTTCCATGTTCCATGACAATTTTAACCATAACACAATAAAAAGTACACGACCCATTTATTTTAATATTTAAAATTTTCAAGATACAATAAGTTCAGGTTACTCAAAACGATTTTTAGAAAAAAGGTGTAGCACATATTATATTTTATAACACAAAAATACAATTATAAGTATGTTAAAAAAGAAGAGGATGATAACTCCTGTTTTTTTCTAAAATAATACATAGGTTTAAGGAATTAATGAAAATAAAAATAAATCAATGAGAAAATATTTTTTTTCAATTACGTTTCAGATGAATTCCTGAATTTAAAAAATCTTCTTGAGAAACATCTTCATTAAAAATTAAACTTCGATTTCTTTAAAAGTGTGTGAGCTATGGTAGTCGTAGCTCTGGTCAGAATTACGTTAATCCAATTTGAGTCTGCTCTTTTTGTACACTAAGGTAAAATACACTAAGGTTCAAATGTAATTTGAACCCAGGTTTTTCAAGTCAGCAATTTACACCACTTGTTTTTTTGTAATATATTTTTTTTTACTTGGCAATATAAAATAGTTAAGAATTTTGGAAAAATTATAATTCAAAATTATTTAAGGGTTTTGAAACTCTAGGGGTGATTGACTTCGTGGCAAATGAGTCTCAATGTGAAGTCTGGTAAGAGTTTTTTATTACAATATTTACATATGTGCAACGTATATTTTCTCCGAGCGGTGGTGAAGCTGGCGTATGGATGATGTCCGTGAACGTTCCTCAGGGTTATTGTAGCTGTCTGCAAAGAGTGTCAGGAGTAGGGATTCTGAGGTCTCGGGTTTTTTCGATTCCCGGGACTCGAGACCCAATTTTTTAAAGTCCCGGGAATTCCCGGGACTCGAGACTTTGATTATTTTTCGTATAATCATGAAAAAAATTATGTTAAAAAATTAACTTACTATTATTAACTTTAATTAACTTATTATTATTAACTTTAATTAATTTATTATTATTAACTTATATTATTTGTGTTATAGGTACGATAGGTGAAAATTTATTGAAACAAACACTTTATTCGATATTTATTTAAATTTAATTTATTACAATTTTTTTAAACGAAATATTTATATCAATATTAAGTTAAACCCTTTACTTTTGTAAGGAAAAATATGTTTTTAAAAACACCAAGGCGTTTAATGATGAATCACATAGCCTGTTCCTGGTTTTTGTGGCAAATATTCCAGATGTAGAAAAAACTCTCTCGCTTTCTGTAGATATTGGCTTAATTGTAAGCAATGATTTGAATAAAAGTTCTAGATTCGGAGTTCGCTTGATAGTTGAATCTAATATCTGAAACTCCTTTTTAAAGTTGAATTTTTTATTTCTAGTCGTTGAAATATTTTGGTGGTTCGTGCGACAGAGTTGTGTTGATTTCAAATATTTTTTTTAAAAGGAAATTAACAATAATTTCGGAAGTTAATAAAGTGGCATCTCGACGACTTAAAGCTTCAACTGACAGTTTTATAGGAGTGAGTACTTTACAAATATTTTCCAATACGTGAATGTTCGATTCATTCCAAATTTGGCCGTTGCCAAGATCAATTAATGATTTTCTAATGCAATTTCGTAACTTTCAAAATCTCGAGATCATGGGTAACAAGGAATTCCACTTTGTCTTCATATCGAGACATAAATTAAGCTTGACATCAAATTCGCTCTTTACATATTTTTGTAAAATTGCACTTCGGAAAGTCTCGAGTCCCGGGTTATTAATTTTTAAATTCCCGCGACTCGAGACAGCAAAAAATCTTTAAATTCTCGGGAATAAATTCCCGGGTTGTCTCGACACAGAATCCCTAGTCAGGAGGCAGTTCCTCTTGCGGCGATGATCGTTCGGGAGTTCCAGGTCGTTTCTTTGCGTCTCTCAGTGGACGCGGCTGCTGGTCTCTTCGAGTATGACTTCGACTTGTGACTTCGTGACTGACTGCTTGACTGGAGTCCGGGCTTATGCATCCAGACATATAAGGCTTGCTGGACAGTCGCAATTATGCAGCGATCATCTAGCCAATCGCTGCAGTCGCTTCGTAGATCGGCGATACTAGTCTACGCCTTTAGAAAGCGACGTTCGCTTGAACTATTGTGTTGTTTCTCTCAATTATTGACGAATGATCATTTTTGCTTAGTCATTAACGTGAGTTTAGGGTTTGAGACAATGACCCTTTTAAACGTGGTCATCTGTGTGTGATTGCTACACTATTTTTATGTAAATTTATTAATTTAACTGACCAACAAAAATATTTTCTAAAACAGTCCATTGAATAGGAGAACCAGGAAGACAATTTGCCAGCGGTCAGTGATAAGATACCCAAAGGAGTTAAAGTGTACAGGTCGATAGTATTTTTTCGGTTGTATTGGTAGGTTATTCTAGAAGCCGTCAGAACTTCGCAGATATGCAATATTCGTCCACACAGCTGCTAGGTTCATGGGAATGGTTCGCGGGACTTTAGATTGATGTGATGTGTGTGTCTTGACAAGTGTTGTACATGAATCGTTACAGAATATAAATAGTTACTTAACATGCAGCAGTTATTAAACTTGAAAAAAGTACATTAATTAACTGAAAAAGCCTTACAAGAATAACTTAAGCTACCTCAGTCCTGCATTTAAAATTTTCATCTGGCAAACTTATACGTTATAAAAAAGCTCAGTTACGTTACAGTTGAATAAAAATAATTTGTGTTTGCAGTAGTGAATAAACTTTTTGCAGGGAGTCCGATACAAATTTATTTATTTCTTATATGATACCATAGAAAATCGCGTTTTATTTTAAGAACCGGTTCGTTGACTGTATTTCTATTATTTTGTGCTTATGGGGAGATGAAAATTCAATATCTTTGAATATAGAATCATTATATATAACGACGATATCGAATGAGTAAATATTCCACACCGTTTACGCCCCTTGCGTTTCTCCAATCCGTTCATAGATTAATAGATATGTCATACCATAATTAATGTAACATAGAAAAAAATGTTTGCACGTATGTGTTAGAGATATGTTCTTGCCGGTGTATGTGTGTTTGCAGGATCCCCTATCGCAGTGGCCGCTGTCGCCCCATCTGCGCACTATTGTTCGGCCATGATTAATGTTTTCTCAGTTTTTGCAGGCTTATATTACGGCGGCGGACCTGCGCGAAAGCCTCCGGAAACGGATATCAACTTTCGAATTAATCATTGTTTTTCACGCAAGCTCACACGAGCGCATGTTGCTGTATATGTATTTAACCCTCCGTTAGTCGCAATACTTAACCGAATTGCTATGCATCTGAAATAAATAATAACACACATTGAATGTACTTATTTGGAGTACAATTCAGAAAGAAGTTAAAACCAAACTGAAATCTTATTCTTAGTGATAAAATCTTTAAAGAAGTAATATATAATTATAATAATTTTATATACATTTTATCTATTATCCGCCACAAGATATTATTTTAAATATTGGCCGGCGGAAATTATATTGTATGCTGGCTGATCAAAATTTTGTTTTATTGTGATTTTATTGCGATTCCAAGGATACAATACTTCTAGAATCGCTAGTCTGTGTAAAATCAGCTAATTTATTTCAGCTGTAAAGAATCTGGACTAGATATTTATTAAAAATTACAACATTATTGAAATCCAAAATATATATGAATATTGCATCTAACAAAGGGTTAAGTATGTGTAGTCAAATAATACCGGAAGAGGGAGAAAACGACCGAAAAACAGGTGCAACGTGAACGATTAGTTTTTCACACGCCACGTAGATAATGGATGGATGGATGGATAGATGGAGTGAAACGCGTTAAATCTTGCATAGCTGTATGCATTAGCCATCGATTTGCGGCCATTTGTCTAGCTCGATTTATTCGTTCGAGTGTGGTGTTTTAGTTTGTGAAGCGTGCAGAAAAAGCTGATAAATGTTCGTTACATCCGCTTTTTTGAAAGCACACGGATAAATTTTCATAGTAACTCTCAATCGTAGGCATACTGCGTAAATTAAATAATATACTTAAAATTTATTTTACCAGAATAAAAAAATATTTTGTTGTATATTAAATTGATATTATTATGAAACATTTTTGTTTTAGTTAAAATAAATATTTTTAAATATAAGTAAAGTTCTAGCGTTGTGTCTACGTATAAAAAATTTAGTCATCTCGGAAGATCGGATTGAACTTGAGATTCCAGACATCATAGTTGGATCAAGATTTACGTGAAGAGGGAAGCGGCTGAATTATTTGTTTTTTCCGTATCTGACAATGGTCTACATAACTCTCTTTCCCCTTAGTCCAAAGGTATGAGTATAAGGTAAAAGTTTATTGTGTAAAATTATTACCGAAAGCAAATCATGATTAAAGTAGCAGTATGTATTTATGCGCTTTTATACGCAAACACTGCTTAGATGTCACTAAAATGTCACTGAATTTATTAATGTCTTATTGTTTTTTTATGGAAACATTCGTATTGCATAACCAGCGATTTGACAACCCCGCACTTGTTATTTCGTATTACGATGTTCGCTTAATACGATATAATTTCATTTTTTAAAGGCGTATCCAACATATATTCTCGGCGGGTTGAAAAGAGTAATGGTATTTGGTTTATGGCGCTTTTAACGTGCGACTTTGAAACCAAAATAGACGGAAAAGCTCGTAACAGTTCATAATATTTATGTACTATTTACCACAAAGAAATTGTGTCTATTTTTTGAGTTATCTAATAATTAAAAATTAATAAAGTGGTAGTCAAACGTTCTGTTTAAATTTATTATCAATTATTGTTCAATATAATACTTACACGAGAGAAATAAAAATAATATTCGAATTCAAGCATTTCTATTTTACTGATTTTAATGTTTGTTAACATATCCACAGTTAATATTCACTCATATTAAGCCGTTAATTACCTGAAAACTAAATAATAACTAAAACGCTATCACCATTGCTTTAACCTATTTGCCAAAAAACATATGTTTTGTAATATATTTCTAGCTATGTATAAAGAATTTCATTTAATCATATATTTTTTCTAATAATAAAGACAGATTTACTTATCTGTAATGATTTTTTTAAGTAAAAAACTATATTTAAAACCGTTCTTTGACATACCTTCAATTGTAAATGTATTTTTCTGTGCTGTTTTTTTGGCTTTTATCTATTATTTATGATACATTTTTCGTTATTAAAACACGTGTATCTCAATAACAGTATATAGTAATATATATAAATTTGACAAAAACATTTATTAAAATTGTAATTTATTCGAAAAAGTATAAAGTTATTCATTCCTTGATTTACAATAGTTAAATGTTCAAGAAATCGTCTTTCCCTTTGTTATTGATAAAGTCCTTTTATCCTTTATTTGTCAACGATATTTTTGTTGTGATATTGTGACACAGTATCCATTTTTCATCACCTGTCACAATTATGCCGATAGAGGCTTTTATATACAATATTTGTATATGTATATAACATCAGATATATATATATATATATATATATATATATATATATATATATATATATATATATATATATATATATATATATATATATATATATATATATATATATATATATAAGAATACATTTTTTATTGATCGCGTTAGTGTGTAAAAAATGAAGTAGCGGATTTAAATATTTATTAAATTTCAAAAGCAAATATGTGTATCAAGTAACTTTAAGGTATAAACAATAAAGACAATTTAGATGAGAATCATTATTAGGTTGCTTATAATAAAAGTGTTGACATAATTATGTTTGCTTGCAATTGAAGTCATTAAACGAAAAATTAAGTCAGGTAAATAAAGAAAGGTAGTTGAGCATTTAAAAAAAACAATGAACATAAAAAATACAAAACTTTTGTCTAATAATTAATATCATAACGTACAGTTATTATCTGTTAGTTATACGTAATGTTTTACTTAGGCATCTCCAAAGTTCTGGATTAAGGACGTCAAGCTCAACCCAGAGACGCGAAGAGAGAAGCGGCGGCTTCTGCGACTTTTGATGGTTTAAAGCTGGGTAAGCCTCCTCTTGGTTCAAATTCTAATTTAATATTGGGTGATAAGAAAACAAATGGATAAAAAATAATGTATATAATAAATATACAAATGTCAAAAGAATGATTTAATATAGTTAAGTATGAATAAGATTGCTGACGTTACTGGAAATTGGTGTGTTAAAGCTTCTGTAGCAACCACTTTCATAGCTTCAATACCCTTTGATCGCATAAAGATTACAAATACTAGTAACATGAGATATTTTTTTTTGCAATTCGATTCATCGTTTGTCGTGGTTCAGCGTATGAACGACATTTTTGATTCTTACTATAAAATATGTTATGTTATGCTATAAAACTAGTATTTTTTTGAGACCCGTTTGTAAATTCGTAGTATTCAATCAGGATAGCTTTTTCAGAGCTTTCGTGCCAAATAGTTCGGGTCGAAGTTTGGCACGGGTGCACAAGGGGGACGGAGGTTGAAAGCCTTCGCCAGGGTCGGATTGCGGTATAGCGTTAAATCCCGCGATAAAAATAAATGTATTGAATTAACTCGGGTCGATCGGGCGCCTTGCGACTATTGAAAACTTTTGCGGAGCGCGATTTTCGTCCGAAGCCACTACATACAACTAATAAGAGAAATACTATAAAAATTTAAGACTTTTTCGCCTCGGACAAATCACTAAATTTTCAATTCCCTCTCCCCGTAGCTGCACGGCACATTATTAGATTATGCTGCGATGAAATTTCATGGTATTTTACAATATTGTTTATTGCATTGAAATAGTGCATTATTATGAAAAAGTACATGTAATACTTGATGTTTTGTTATATATTTAAAAAATAATATCTTAAATTATTTTAAAAAATTGATAAAATAAACATCCAATTTAAAAATTAATCACATTTGCCGCCAATCATATTATATTTTTAAATAAAAAAATAGCATACTAAATTTAAATGTTTAACTCATATTAAAAGCTAAAATAAAATCACTTTTATTACAGCTTTGAATGTGACGCTTGTACAATCACTTCGCTAGCGACTTGATTATACAACTTGCAGCCATTGGAGCTTACGTAGAATCAACACAAACGTAATATCGTCTGTCAAAGTTCGGAAATGAGCAACCGCTTCCAATTTAATCCTAAGATCTTGCATGTTAAATTACTATAATAATGAAATCTAGTTCTTTACATTGAAAAATCTATTAAAAGATGCTAGTAAAATGATTATTATATACAACCGGTTTATTAGCAGTTTTAAAGTATTGTGTATACTTATAAAGTCAATGTAAATTTAATAATTAACCTATGTTTTTATTTTTAATTTATTTAAAATTGTATTTTTAATATAAATATTTTAAGTAACAAGTTAAAGTATTATATATGTTTCACTCGTCTTTTTAAGTTAATGAATAAAATAATATCAAACTAAAGTACAAACTAGACTAGTTTGTAAACCATAAAAATATCGTACGTAATATATAATTTGTTTAAAAAATCACGTTCTTTCATTTAACAATTCACAATGAAAGGAGTAAAGATTTCCTCTCAAATCCTTCGCCAATGAGTAAATTACATTAAAGAAAAGTTCATTAAGTGGAAATTTTCCATCTTTGCAAAAATGTCTTATTAATAAATGAGCCTATTTCACGATCCATTGCTCGTGCACAATCGAAAGTTTTTTCTCTCTATTCACAAAAGATGATTCAATTGCGACTAATGGAATTAAAAAAATATTAGTATAAATCACACATTAAATTTTTAATATATGCACATATGGTTATTTTGATAGGTATATGATATATTTTATAACTGTTTATTTAGGCCATTAAATTACTGACTTAATAAATTTCTGTGTGACAAAAAGCAAACGCCTACTTAAAAGCGAATTTTTCTTGGACCTTATTCTACGGTAATAATAACTGTAGTTATGCTAGTTTTAACAAGATCTATGTTGACAATCTTTACAGGCAAAAAAAATAAAATCTATTTAGCAACCTAGAAAAAAACAACACCAAACTGGATGTTCCCTTAACGAAAGAATTTGGATTATGCAAGTGCTCATATTATGGAAGCGATAAAAAACTCAAGTCGCTGTATAACAACCTAAGAAAGAAGAGCAACAAAGCCGATAACTAAGCAAAAAACTGTAGAAAAAATAAAATTAAGAATAATGTAAAATGTAATCAATCATTAAGATAACTGTATCTGAATTTATAAGTTATTCTCTCTAAGAAGCCATAAAAAAAGCCACAAATACATATACCACCTATTAAACTATTAAATGAAAATTGGACAAAAAATAATAAAGAAAAAGCCATCGCATTCTTTAATTACTTAACAAAAATATTCGAACCATGTCCAGCATCCTGTCATGAGGTATTTTCAAAAAATTTTTTTGAAAGTATCACATCAATTTAAATTTCTTTGGAAGAATATAAAAAAAAAGTGATTTTCTTAATTGAAAATGACCTTAGTATTAAAAAAGTTTCTAAGCATGATTTAATTACAGGAAATGTGCTTGAAGACTACCAGAAGAGAATACAAAAATAATTACCCACATTTCAATTATATTTTAACACAATGAAAGTTAGTACTGGTTATTTTTAATTAAAAGCTAGGAAATAACACAAAAATATAAAATATTAGACAAACTAATCTTTCGACTATTTCATAAAAAAAATTAAAAGTAAATGCTACGTAGAATAAATATTGCTCATCTTCTGGATATAAGTCAGGTGTTTGACAAGTGTGGCATATGTAATTAAAATAGTAGATAAAATAAGCATGACTTTACTATATATATGAAATTATAAACTTATATTTGATCTAAGGAATTTTTTTAGTTGAAAAAATTATACTTTTTAAATACCTCAGGGCAATGTAGTAGGATTAGTACTTTACTATTGTATAATATATAAATACAACAGACTTGCCAACTACAAACAGGACTATCTTTGCAACTTTTGCGAACCAAACAGTTGTTATGAATTCTCATGAGAACTAAAATACAGCTTCTACGTATCTCAAAAAAAACTTCAGCAAAATACAGAATGGCTGTGTATTTAAAGAATAAAGAAAAATGAGCTAAATTTTATTCATGTTACATTTAACATGAAAAATAAAACACGTCCTCCCGTTTGATTAAATAACGCAATAATTCCACAATCGGATGGTGCCATGTATTTAGGGATGCAACTCAATAGAACGCTTACATATAAAGCCTATATTTGGTATACAAGAAAACATCTAGTATACAGTCTGAGAAAATATTCCTAGTTAATGAGGAAAACGTCGCAACTGATAATGTGAAATAGCTGCAAGTATACAAATCCATCCTTAACCCTATGAGGAGAATCGCCGTACATGTACGGCGGTTGATCTTTCAGTGTTTTGAGGTACCCTAGATAGTTATATACCTACATATAATATAAATGTTATATATTTACATATGTATAAAATTGAAGAAATAAAAAACATTATAATTAAAACATTAAGTAAATTAAAGAGTACGAAGTAAATTAACTTTTTATATTATTTAAGTAAAAGAATATTGAGGGCCTTTGAATTAATATAAAAAAAATGATATAATAAATACGTAAAATAAATTACCAAAATTTAGTAGTACAAAATTTAGTAGTAGAAACTAATATAATCACTGAATATTTTTATTATTATTTACTATAAATACAATAATTAATAATAATAAATAAATAACAACAAAAATAAATATGGAAATATACGTAAAATTTACTAACTCACAGGTGTATTCTAACAAATTAATACATATTTATAAGTTAGCTCGCTACTCGAAGGGTTAATCTTAAGCCAATTTGGATGTGCGGTATTCAACTATAAGGATTAGCAATAAAAAACTACAATAATTCAGAGTTGATCAGCAGTACGTCCTAAACTAAAAATGCACGATATAAATACAAAAAAGACTAAAAAAACATATTAATAAATTGCTTAATAAATATTTTACTATATAGTTTGGAAAATGTTTCTGTTTATTAAAATGACGGTATAATCAAGCAAAATTATGTTCTAAATTTACAAAAGATAAATATATGATTTATAATAAAGAGAATCGTAGTAGTAAGACAATATTTTTTGAGGAATACCTTATTTATAAAATTGCCTTCTATTATAGTTCAGAACTGCTAATTATAAAAATACAAATAAATAAAATAGGGATTGTAATAACTAGAACATCATTTTTATAATAAATTAGAAAATTCACAGACCAACTAAATTGGTGAATACCATTTTTAATTTTATAAAGTTGAGTTTTAATCAATTCTTTAAAAATTAAAAAATACATTACATTTTAATATTGCACACAACAAAAAAAAATATATTCTACGAGAATCTTTTTTAAATAAAATTTATAAAATAATGACATATTAAATTGATACTAAATATAAATTTATCATTTCACACTAATAAACTAGATCCTAGCAGTATTGATTTATAATCCAATACCAACGTTATGATTTTACCAAAATTTTAATTAAAAATATTTAATAAGGTATTAACTTAAATGAAAACTTGTAACAAGTAAAAAATTAATTATGATATATATTTTTCCTCCAACGAAGCACAATAAAGCAAAGTACGTTCACCATATTTTTTTACAACATAAAAGAAACGAGCTCCATTTCGGTGGACGGCGGTCATTCCTGAAACCATATATCATTTCGGGAAAATTAATTTACTTTCAGTTAGTTAAAAGGACTTCACGGCCGCCGAAAGGAAACACGTCCTGCGAGCTTTGTTCATTAGACATAATTCATTTCGCACAATCGCTTGATTTTGCGCAAAATTTATGAAGGGGACCCTTTAAAGCGATTTTTAATTAAAGTCTCTCTTTTTTCCTACCCGTGTAACATAATTTCACGGGTGTAATCTGCGTAAACGGCAGTTTTAGTATTGTTTGGCTGAACGTGCGGTTCGTGGAGCCTTAATACTATGGATACTTTTAAATACAATTTAATTCTCATTAAATTCGATTAAAATTGTAATTAAATTAGAATGAGAAAATTAATTCAGAATAAAACGGAAATAATAGCTATGTAGTAATGGACAAGTGTTATAATTAAGATTCGTAATATTCCTAATTAATTATTGTATAAATACAGACGATACTAAATATGAAGAGACCTGCCAATTCATTTCCAAACAAAAAATTAAAAAAGATTAAGCAAGATATTTTTTATTGTTATCATTTATAAAAACAACAATAAATCAATCATATAAAAAATTGCAAACAATAAGGTTAAAAAGAAAATATATATAAAAAAAATTCACAATTGTACTAAACCAGATATTATTAAAAAATTTAAATAATAGGTCCAAATATATAATATTACAATCTGAGTGTTTTTAATATTAATTATTGAATTATTATTAAAATTGTGTTTTTATATTATGATTATTATTATTTTTAATATAGTCTCGCCACTCTGTTTACGTTCGGCGAGTGGTCCAAAAGTGATATAATTCCTAAATCCCACTGTCACAGCGTTCGTTCGGATTCGGTAATCACATTATCCCGGTCCCGGTCCCGGCCAGGAGCAAACGTCACGTTCGCGCGATGGCCAGGATAAAGAGCGTCGCGCCATAATATGATAAGCCTTTATGAGGACACCCTCAGGATCTCAGCGGGATGGAACTTATGACCAGAGATCCACGAGTCGAAATCCTGCTATCCCTAGGCGGACCCCCAGAGGATAGCCTGCGTGAAATCATTAATAACTCGACGTGTCGTTCAAAAAAACATGTGCTTTTTTTATTTTTATATAAAACGTTTATTTTAATAGAAAAATTAATTTCATATATACAATACATGTTACTGGCTTATTACTGTATTACTAACGAGAAAAAAGTTTTTTAAGAAAAAAAAAACATTATTTTTATTCACCCTATACACACACGTAAAAGCTCACTTAAAAAAATCTCATTCACGATGACGCCGCGCTTTCAAATATTTTTCTCCGCATCCTCCCACCCATGTACAGATTATTTTGCCCCAATTTGTGATATTAATCATTTCGCGGCGAATCATTCATCATTTCGGCGAGTGCAAACGATTGTTAGCATTCGTACAAAAAGTTCGTACACGTCTACATAATATTTATAAAACGTACAAACGCACAAATCTGCGTGTAAATACGCGCAAAATGAGTGCGAAAAAAAAACACTGCTAAAAATTTGCGAAGCAAAAAAGCATTTGTTATTCATGATGGCGCTTTGATAACCCATTACCGATCCAATTTTCTAATCCATTAGTCAGATTTTTCCGGTCGGCCCCGCTGTTTGATGGTGATTCGATTTTAACGGAGAAAATCCCTTTGATATTTTCCAATCCGTCATTGTGGAGTAATTATTTCAAAGTTTCTAACGCATGGACGGACTAGCTATTACGAACTACGTATACTTTACATATAATGGCTCAAGTTCGATGAAAATAAATTTTAAGGCTTTCCATTACCGATTCCCTTGGCACTAATTCAACTCTTTGGTAATATATCATTCTGAGCGTATTCAGAAGATTTTTTTAAATTTCCTTTTAAACGACTAAAAATAAACTTGAATATAATCCTCGTATAACGAAAATAATATTATTTGTAAGTGATTACAACATTTATTCCTAATTATTTTAATACACGATTTTATTAAGTTTTTGCTATAAGCCATTCGAGAAAAAATTATTAAAATAAAATACCGTGTTTTCAAATATGGGTTTACACCAGGCGCGGGCGGTAAGATAATTTTCCTCTCGGTCGCCCGCGTGTTAAATGACGAGAGTGAGTGAGAGATAAGAGCATGCGGTCAGCATGCCATTTAAAATGTTTTTAACGCTTTAAAGTTATTTTATTAAATTTAATATATTTTTATAATATTTGTTTTTAACAAAAGTAACACGTTAGGTGTAAGAATATGACCATTTAAAAATTAAAGTTAGAACTCATATCGTTCATCTTTTAAGTAACATTATTAAATAATAATTACCCTTAAAGTAAAGTTTAATTGGTATGTAATAATTTTCATTCATTTTAATAACCAAGTATACATTTAATAAAATTGAAAGCAATATGTTTATTCTATGGTTTTCACAATAATAAGTGCACGTGAACATCAAAACAAATTATTTCTTTAGTATGTTTAAAAGTAACTTACAGAATGTAATAGTGCATACATATATGATATATATATAAGAGAGACCAAAAAGTATTTGATTATTGTAATATATTGATATAATGCACATTTTATATATGTATGTATTCTACTACTACATATGTTTAATTTAATTAATTACAATTGATTCGTTTTAAATAAATTCGGACAAATGTAACTCTCTGACTATATGAGTTCGATTAAAAATCACTGAGCGTGCGTCGCCAATTCTCATGAATTTTTCAAGCAATAAAAATATAGGGTGGTCCCAAATAGCACTGCACCTTGATCTAATCAAACAAAGTAAGGTTGTCCCACCCTCGCACCGATCGGGACCGTTATTCTACATAATCCAATCGCGCATGACTTTCGGGATCTTTTTACGATTGACCTTTTGGGATTTTATGCCTCCATTATATAGAGAGCAAATATTTCGTGCCGACCCTGTATAACGGTCCCCCTTCGTACATATGTATATGTAGGTGTGTGTGTGTCTATTATAGATTTCGGCGTTGGGGAGACAATGCGAGCTGAATACAAACTGCGTCGGTTCATTCACTAATACATCGGTTGTTTAATATTACAACCAGCCCGAAAGTGATGCCACTTTATAAATAAGCCTTCCTTCTGCTTTCTTTACTATTTCAGTCTCGGAAAAACCGGACGGCGGGATGTGGTTCAGGTATGCTTTTTGTATAAATAATAGAGAAAAGGATTTATCTTTTTATCCAACCGCAGTGTGCATTTGTATTAATGTATTGATTTTTATCAATGCCTTTGTAAATATGTAAAAAGCTTGCTTCAATGGATTGAATGCATTTAATCAGAAAACAAAGATCTGTTTTTATAATGTAATGTTTTACATTTTAAAATAATACATATACTAAATAACATAAACAATTCTTAGTTAAACATATTTTATTAAAGCAGATATAATAATTTATTTTTACCCTAGATCTTAGATTTACAGGGATACAGATCCTATCATCTATCACTTCCCCCATCGGAAAGCCCAAGTTTTGTTATGGTGTTGCTAAAACGCCATGTTTCTCGATTAGGCGTGACTCAACAAAAGCAGAAAGTTCAAAATTCCACAACCCTTGTCTTTGTCAACATTCCTTGCAGTTAAGCTTCTTTGATTTAATATTAAGTTTATAAAGGGTAATTTTAGTGTTTCTATATTATAATCTTTACTGACATGTTAATATGAAGACTTCTTGAAGTTCTAATTTATTTAACATTAGTAAAGAATAAATTAATATAGATAATGTTAATATTATTTAGGAGAAAAGAAAATATGTGCAAAATAATTAGCTTAAAGTTTATTAAATAAATTTCATTTATTAATTTGCTAATAAATAAAATAAATATGGAGTTTTTTGTTTGTCTGCTTCATTAGAAATATTAATATCTATATTATTACAAAAGATTTTTTAAACCAGAGTAACTTTCAAAATATGTACTTCTTTTACTTAAGTAGGTACTCATGGTATGATTGTATGGGAGGAAAATATTTTGTTTTGTGTTTGACTTTGCTTAAAGATTATGTTATTACAATAAATTGACCATTCATATGTCACGAGTCAGTTGTTCAATGTCATTGAGTCGAACTATACGTATTTTCAATCTCTTAACGACACTATATAGCCAGATGATCAACCTAAATAATCTAGTAAAATGATAAGTTAACTCATGGCTTTCAGAAATAAATACTCGAAGATTAAAGTGGGCCTGAAAACACCAAGATTGGACGAAAATCATTTAGTCCGATTAATCCAATTTTGAGATAATTTTAAACTAATAATAATTATTATTAAAAATATTTAAAATTTATTTTATTCTAAAATTTCTAGAACAATTTTTTTTTAAATAATCATACATTTTTCAATATTTTTTCAGTTTTTTGGATTCCTGGTGTAGTATACGTGCGTCAAAGAGTCGGAGACGAATATGTAGTGGATTGCGTAGTACCCAAAGTCAAATATAGTGGTGGAAGTGGTATGGTCTGGAGTTGCATGACAGCAGCAGGAGTAAGAAACATATACACTTTCGGGGGTAGTGTGAATAGTGATATTTATATTTCAATGTTGGAATACACTTTAATGGATTCCTACGGGAAACATTTTTAAGCACAGATCATGCTACTTTCCGATTGCTTCATAAGATTCCCATGTCATCTGGACGAAGTACCGTTACACGAAAGAGCATGCTTTATCTCTTTCTTCGTTGCATGCGACACCACTCCCACGTTTATTTCTAGGGGATCGGCGTCAGTTCTGGATTGTTAAATGAATAAATTTGATTAATCTACAATACCACTAACTTAATTCCATAATTTTACTACTTATGTATCTGATTTTTTTTAATTTTGTGCGGAGTTTAAACGATATTTTAAATAAATATAATTATTATAGTCATTATTAAATGTATTCCTACTATTTTTGTTTCCAAAAGCAATAACATATTTATATTTATTATAAGAAAAGAGCATTATTATATAATAAAATTAAAATGGTAAATATTTCTTTAGAAGCGCAGGGTAACACCCCCATGGTGTATGGCTGAGAGGCAAATAGTAGTGGATTCTAATTAGAATGGAACGGTAAACCGTCGAGCTCGATAGGGAATCTTATGATGCTTTCCGATTCCAACAAGACAAGGCTTTGTGCCATACTTCGCGAAAAAGTAGGGGTTGGTTTGCGTCTAAGATTGACGCTTTTAGAATGGCCTAAATGCTATAGAGCATTTATGGGTAAAATAAAAAGGATATGTAACCCATTACAACTGAAAATCTAAAATTAAGCTACGAGAAAAATTGCAGATGGAATAGAGAAAATTTTCTCAGTCCATCTGCAATTTATTAGTTGATAGTATGCCAAAAAGGGTTGCAGCTGTAATTAAAGCTAATGGTAGGCCCACTAAATATTAAAAAAATAGCCTAAAATAAACATTACAACCACGATCTTTTATTTATATTTTCACGATTATTTAAGATATGATGGGGTGCCCCATAATTATGTTCAAGCCTGTTTATATAATATGAAATTTGCTTTGCCTTTGCCATTACAACCAATAAGTGACAAAAATAGATTCTCTATATGACAGAACTTGACTTGATGAATGCTTTCGTTACGATTAATTTTCTGTTACGTCATAAGCAGAGATTATGTGCTGATATGATAAACAATAAAACACATTGGTAATGAGTTAAAGTTAGTATACACCAAACTAATTATGTAATTAAAATAATACAAAAAAAATAGTTTACGTACTATGTATTAAATGTAATATTCAAATACATTTTTACTGGTAGATATATATTTCTACTAGCAGATATATACAATTTACCTGATTAGTGCTAGTGAAATTATAATACAATTTTACTGAAATTTTAGTAAAATATATTTTTACTAGTAATAGATAAAACATTATATTTATTTTATCTACCTTCTTGGTGTTTATCTGTAAGCATGTTTAATATTTTCTGAACACCTCGTATAACGCAATAAATTACGATAAACTTGAAATTATATTATATATTATAACGTCATAAAAAGCTTTACTGGCGAGTAGTGTAGAACGATAGCGCCATTTAGTAGGGCTATTATAAAAGCAGCCGCATGTTCATATTTCTCTTTTATTAAAATGCTCCTTTTCTTGGCTTTACGCTGAGTTGACCCCACATCATACATTCATATAGATATTTCGCTACATTAGAGCGTCTATGAAAATAAACTACAAAGCACTTTCGTGTAGCGTCGACGTAAATATGGAGCATAGTGTAGAAATAGTGCACAATTATAGAGCAATTCTGTGCAGAGGCGCATACACACAAATGTTAAACTAACACATGAATATCTTAAATATATTGCATAACTAATGTGCATGTGTATTCTCACAATGTAATTTATAATGGATGCATACATCGCGGCTGTAATTTGAAACAACTTATATACCTAACTTGAAGATTCACTAAGTTTGAACTAACCTCGACAACAGGAAAAATCTCGACAACAGAAAATAGAAAAATAACTGTAGCAATATAATGAATTAAATTTCTCAAAATGATATTTTTTTTTGATTGAGTATACATATGTATAAGCGAACACCTTTGGTTTAAATATTTTTATCGCCCGTTACATTTATGGTCATTTAAGTTGAAAGCGTTATGGTAAAAATGTCAAGTTTTAATTCAAAATTCCTGACTGCACTTCATTGTTTATTGAATATGAATATTTAGTTTTTAACGAATATCTAGTTTGACAATCTTTGCGTAACAGCGGTTCTAAAATCAGTTTAAATTGTGTAATTTTATATCTAAGTGAGTCATTCCATCGCATTATATACTGACCCTTTAGCTTTGTATTAAAACCTGATGTATCCTTTCTATGTCACTGAACGTTTTGAGTGAGTTTTTTATAATTGTGTAAAATGAATATTTGCAAAATAATATGTGAAAAAATATTTTGAAGTAAATAAAAATATTATAAATACCAGAATTATACGAAACAAATATCTGAAAAGGATTAATCAGTCTTACATATTCATCAGATAATATCTAGGTGTCTTTAACCTATAATATATAAATGTTGTTTAAATATACGTTGGCAAAAGTTTTTACTTAATCATTTATATTGTCTAAATTATAAATTAAGAAAAAAAATCACATTTTTAACAAGCAAACATGTTAAATTTAATTTTTAAAATTTCAACTGAATCATCAGCCGGTGGGATTTTTTGTTTTTGCCGGAGGGCGGCTGGCGCCGGATGGATTCGTCCGGCACGTCTGAAATGGTAGGTACTAGCCCATACAACACCATCCCCACTACAATGCACCGGCCCGGTGAATCCATCCGGCACGTGTGAAACCGGCATTAGCTTTGTATGCGTATTGTAAAATGCAGTCGCCTCCAAAAATCAGATTGAACTCTAGATTTCGGATTTTGTGGGAAGCGGCTGCTTACTCTATTTCTAGCTCGGTAAATCCTAGGCGTAGCTCTGCTAATTGCGAGTTTGGATGGACTTTCATGTGTCTTAATTCCAGGGGGTGTTTCAACTTTTTCCAGGCAAGAGAAAAAACTGACAAGTCAGTGGTCGATTTTTAATATTTCCATTTTATTAAAATGTCATTAAATGACATGCAATTTGGGTGTCTAAATTATTAAATACAATAATTAAATACTAAGAAATAATTTAATTGCGATCGAACTAGTAAACTGACGATAATAAAATCTTCACGAGTACAGCTTACGCGCATGACGGTGTATATAACGCAGCACAAAACCGGACTACATACACTTGACTTTAATACTCCTCGACGCTCAAAAAAAATCTGTATTTTAAATATCTTTCGAAAATCGAAATCGAATCTCAAAGCAATAATGCGAGATTACTATAAATAATACTGTAAGATTTACAATATTTGACAAAATATCCATTTTATCTATAACTAGCTTTGAATATCGCCCCAGCATTTCTAGGCAATATAATTTAGATAATAAAAATATAAATAAAATCTTGTGGTTTTTAAGAAAAATATTAAAAATGATCACTAAAATCGAATAATAAAATGTTTTGCAATCAAATAATAAGAGCTGAACAAGCACTACAATATTGATGAAACATTGCTCAATGAAAAGAGCAAATCTCTTAAAAAGCCTTACTAAACTCCAATTCACAATTATACATTAATTCCAGTGGAAGACAAAAAATTTAATTTTTTATAACAAAACCCGATACCTTAGAAATATGATATACTGTTATTCCCTAATGATATTTGAAATTAAAACCATATTTGGACATACCAAAATATTTAAGAATTTTTTAAAACAGTTTTTAAAAAATATTTAAATTGATCATAAAAAATGATTACATTAAAAGATTATTCTAAAACTTGAAACTTGTACAAGGTTAGTATAATAGTCTTAGCATGAACGTATCTAAAGCTGATGTTGAACGTTCGTTCAAGTCGTTGAATCGCATTAAATACATATGAGATGTTTGATTTTCTATGATGTACTAAATGCCCTTGCTGCACTATTAATCCAGAAAGTGTATACAATAAATCAAATTTAAAATTATATTAAAAAAATTGTAGAATTTACCATTTGAAAAGGGGACCATATATGATATAAACTTGTTTTAGAAACAATATTTTTATTAGCTTACACAAAATAGTTTTAAACTATTATGCTAATATCTCTTAGTAAATTGATTAGTGTTTTTATAAATCGATATATTATTGTATAGTTTAGGGTCTCTGGGTATCTGGACAGTAAATGGATCTCTTGGTGCAGAGGTATTATATTAAGTTAACAATATTTACTTAGCGCACCATACCAATTTATTGTTATAATATTTAAGATTATAATAAGATTCGTCTTCATTATTTGCATCAAATATTGGCATAATCCATCTTATTTTAAGTGGTTAGATATCATTCCTACTACTATTACTGTTACAGAAATAATAACACGGTTAATATCAAATGCATCGTCACTTCCTTAAACATCCAGTACATCGTCATTCGAAATTATATGGATAATTTGTAAAAATAAATCAATATATGTATTTATAAATAATTAAAACACAGATTACTAATTGTTAGTAATTTACTAGCTCGAAAAGACTAATATTATTATTTGAGTTGCCGCTAAAAATGTCGATACGCAAGTCGATAGTTGTCAATCGCTCATTTTAAGAGCGAGAGCGCAATAGCGAGCTCTGCTTGCATCTCGCTCTTTTTTTCTAATCGTTTTATTTCATAACAGACACACAATATTACGTAACAATTATGCACAATTAGAGCATATGATTCCGTTTCATCCCATGTCACAAAAATATAGATACCCTTTGAAGGAAAAAATCAGTTTAATGGCAATAATTGACAACGTATCGCGTTTTGCGGTCTTAACACCCAACGGCGCCGGCCATGTTCCGATGAAAAAATTTACAATAAACTTACACTCGTAAATTGAAGATTATTGAGTTATTTGCACAAGTTAAGAATCCAATATTACTAAAATGTGTTTACCACAAGCTTTTTTACCATTAATAAATTTAAATTGGCAAAATTAGCTCGAACACAAAGCCAATAAATGCATTGAATTTTTTTTCGACGTACGAGTGCAACGCTTAGAATGCGATGTCGACACATTGTCGACTCACAAGCAAAAAGGGTTTACCATATTCGAAAGACACAGAAAATTGCAAAGACATTACCTTGTCCTCGCGGGTCTCGCGCTTCGGCGTGGCGGGTGGTCCGCGGCGTCGGTGGCGGTTATTGACCCCGGCGCCGCGCCGCTGCAACGTCCTTGCATAGGCCCACGTATAAACACTAATTTGAATTATACACTGTTTAATTCTAACACATACACTAAATTACACTATCACTTTATAATTAAAAACATCGAAAGGGATATTATTATAAAAACACTTATTCGAGAAAAATGTAACAAAACAGTTTACGCGCCGGATGTCGCATAGCTACTGATTTTTATTTAAATATTTCGAGATGCATAAACAAGCTCAAACGAGTTCAAGGTTATGCTTCGTGTTATGTTCATATAAACCATAACGATTAAAATGTCGTGCATCTCAGATTACAAAAAAAAATATTTTTTATCGAAGGTTGACAATTTGGCTATTTTAAAAATATTTATCTCTAATTTGAATTATTTTAATGCAAGTTGTTTGTTTATTTTTAGACTATCTATCTCTCGTTCGATTTATTTTAATGCGAGAGTGACACGAAGTGCTATTCAAGTGCCGACCAGTTTTGGCCATAACAAATTTAAATTGGCCCCCATAACGTTCTTCCGTTGAAAATAGTGAAAAAAATATATCTTTATTACATCTATAATATAATTATTCTAAGCCGTCGCTTCCGCTTCCAGACGCGCATAACTTAAAATGAAACATTCTCCGTTCAACCCTCTACTCTGTAAATCGTAACGCTTTGTATGAACGGTGTATAATAATACCAGGGCTGTGAAGTCGTTAAAAAAAACACGACTCCGATTCAGATATTTACCAACAACAAGACTCCACTCCGACTCCGACTCAAAAAGTTTAATTTTATCAGGTATTTTTGGTGTTCTTCTACACCAGGGCTCGGCAACCTACAACCCGCGGGTCACCAAATGGCCCGTTTGATGATTTGAAGTGACCCATTTCAGTTCTGCAAATATATTTTTTAACGTGTTATGATGTCACGACTAGACCACATATATGGTTGTTAGGACCAAAAGTATTCACTGACCCGAATAGTCTTTTTAATAGTCACATTTTAATTATTTTAACCCGCAGCCAAAAAAGGTTGCCGAGACCTGTTCTACACGTTTAATATTTATACGCTATATACATTCATTATTACGCAATCAAAATTTCATAATCTAAAAAATGCATTTTATAAAAAAAATGGTTGGAGTCGCTCATTTTTCACGACTCCGACTCTGACTCCAGCTCCGGCCAAAACACCACGACTCTACGACTCCTACTCCGACACCACAGCCCTGAATAATACATGTAAATAAAGGAAATATATACCAAAGCCTCGTATAACACGGTTCTATAAAACACTGTTTTGATATAACACGGTTGATGAATTGTAGCATATTTTTGTACAACACGTTTTATATAACACGGTTTCAGGAAAAAACAACAAATAAAAATTAATTAACATGTTTGATTTATAGGCATATAAATCGCGCTATGACAAGATGAGAATTTAACAGTTACACAAGCTTGGAAAAAAAATTCTATTCAAAATTGAATCGATATGGTCTCTGCAAATAAATAAATCAATCGACTTTAAATTCTTGCTGGAAAAAGCTGTGGCAAGAAGTAGTCCCTGGAGAAAATGTACCACAAATAGAAGATGAATACCAAAGAATAATTAACATTTGTCGTGGTATTAGTGAAGAAGGATTTCATGATATGAATATTCAAGATATAGGATAAATATTGGAAGATCGTACATTGAACAAAAAAGAATTAGAAGAATAAATGTTAGATGAAACTATCATTGTTAATGACTCAGAAAGCAGTTGCAGCGAAGTAGCTAAATGTTTCACATTAAAAACAATAAATGCCGGCTTGGGATTGGCTGATAAATTAGAACATTTTTTTATAGAAAATTATTCTATGATCCTATAAGTTTGAAGTTCAAGAGGGGATTACAGAATATTTTGGCCCCTTATAACGAAATACGTAAAGATTTATGTGCTAAAAGAAGAAAATCGCTTTTTACAGATTTATAAATGTATCAATCAAAAAATACTCCAGAGTCCTTTGATGATGAAAACTTACAACCGATTTCGAAAAAGAGTTGAACATAAGAAATTTTAAGTAATAGCGATGATGAATGAATGATCTATTGTATGTTACCTATTTAATTTTTTTTCGATAAATATGAAAAAGGAAAATTTTTATGATTGTTTATTTAAGAAATTAAGGGTATTGACTAATTTAGATTTTTTCTTGGAACGCAAACCCTAATTTTGTATGAACTGCAAATCTAATACCATATGACTGTAATATAGGAGGCCTAGGTGTATTTAATTATAATAATAAATAATAATAAAAATAGAAATTGAATTTGCTTCCTTGCTTTCCGAGGCACTGGTAATGCGTTCTGTTCTTTCGACCAATAAAAAATAAGCATTTAAATAAAAAACAAGATGTCCGACAGTACCGTGACAACAGTTTTAAATAATTATTATTTAATATCAAAATTTTGCTAGGTGACAATAATTTTCATTAATTCGTCATTTGACTGAATATAAATAATCGGATTGCAAATTAACTAGGTGTGTTATAACCATGAAAATGAAATATATACATAATGTGTTAAGGATTAGAAGAATACATTTATTAAACTAGATAAACAATCATAAAACAATCTTCAAATTTTGAATTCCCGGCGACAGGCTCCGAGGCCGAAAAGTGAGTTTTTCCTTTTATAAATAATCAGATTGCATATTAACTAGGTGTGTTATAACTATAAAATTAAATATATACATAATGTGTTTAGGATAAGAAAAATACATTGATTAAATTAGAAAAACAATCTTTGTAGTGAAATCTTCAAATTATGAATTCCCGTCGCCGGGCTCCGAGGCCGAAAAGTGAGTTTTTACTTGTATATTACATAAACATTATCATTGCTTCCGATTAATACACATATACGTTAGATTTTAAGAATTGCAAATATACCAGGTATGTTTTAAACGTGAACATGTAATATATCCTTAGTATGTATGAGGATTGCAAATTAATGTCGATCAAATCGGTGCTGTCGCAGTGAGATTGCTATATATATATCAACCAACAGACAGCTTATAAATGTGTAGTTTCTTGGATGTTATCTAATAAACGACATTTTACAATGATTATAATTATGTGATTGCATACCTGGGATAATCGATAGCCAAAATATCTAAGAGAAGGTTATTTTTAATTCCGATGTGGCAAAATATGTATACGTCATGGTTTCTATACAATTTTTGTTCTGTGCCATTATTCCTCTTTCGGAAAAGCCAAATTTAAGATATTCAGCTACATCAAACTTATGTAGTATGTTCTTTATAAAAAGATAATACTTGCTGACAGTGACTTCAACATGAGAAGATTCACTCTTTGTTTATATATACCAATTATATATTGTGGCAATATAGGTCATCAAATTGTTTCATCATTGCTTCTGAAAAATAATTACAAAACAATAAGACATTTATCAAGAGTAAGCATTGAACACATTATTACTACTAATATGATCCATAAATTAAATTTAAACGACAACCAAAGAACAAAATTGACAGAAGTTATTGTAGAGAATTAAAAATGTAGATTGTCATTTCTCATCTTCTTCAAATTGTCACAATATGTCATATATTAATTATTTACCACACGTAAATGTTATTGGATCTATCATTGCTTCTGAAAATTAACTGTAAACGATACTATATAGTGGGTGAAATGTAACTTTTTGTTTACATTAATATGAGATTTTTCATTATTACTAGCATTGAAATATGTTTAATTAGCTTTAATATATATACCTTCAATTGCCCATACACCGCCCTTTTCCTTTTAATATTAGATCCTGGAAGGTCAATGGTAATTTTGTTAGAATAACCGTGATATATTATTCATATAACCAAATACTTACTGACACACTCATAATTTATTGTTCTATATATTGTCAATAATTCCAAATGCTTTGAATCATGTTCAATTGACACTTTGTAAGAAACACGCCGTGATTATAACATATTTCACTGTTATTTAATCGCACACAAATGAACGCCGCGAGCGCTTGCCAGATGACAGTTGAACTGTCACATGTAAGCAAATTTGAAAGAAATCCCCGGTTTTGGATGCTGGAGAACGAACTACGAAATTGATTTTAACGATTTAAATTGTTAAACACTTATCAAAATATGTATAAAAATCATCAAATTCTAAAAAAAATATCTTTTAAGATATGTTTAATTTCTACAGGTTTTAAAATAGAATATAAGTAATGTGGATTTGTATTAGTTTCTCTATACAGAAAAAATATGTACTTAAATTTTGGTGAACGTTGGCAATTTGAAGTTATAGTTTTTAGAGAATTTTTAAAATTTCGCTAGAAAAATATATAATGCTGCGCAGAAAAAACATTTATTTAAAAAAATATATTAATCAAAATATTTTTTAATAAAAATAGATTAAGGTCTCAAAATTATGTTACGCTATAATATTATTTTTTATGTTGAAAACATTTTGTTTTAATAATATTTAGTTAAGTTACAAACCTATTTTAAAAATTAATATAGCGAAATATCTTTGTAACGAATACCGAAATAACGAAATTCCCAGTATAACGAATCTTTAATTTGTCCCCAAATACTTTCATACAAAATAATTTCATTGTAACGAAGACTGATCTCAGTATAACGAAATATTTTGATCCGAATTTAAGAATGAGTTAACTTGACACAATATTTCTTCGAATTCAGTGCGTACTTGACTTGGCGTGTGCCAGATGTGTTCAAAAGCGACATTATAGGTGTTTCGCTGACCCTCATACTTTTTTTATAAAACATTTATTTCACAAATTTTATTGTGCTTCATACAATATCCTTAAACATGGACAAAAAACGACCTGTCAACCTTATAAGAAAATATTTTGATGCTGTAGTAATATGGTAATTAAAAATAAAATTAAAATATATCATCTTCCTTACATTCAATATAACGATTTTTCAGTATACCGAAATATATTCATTGGTTTCGTGAGCTTCGCTATATTGAGATTTCACTGTACAATGCTTAATTTATTATTATCTAGCTAAGTTTTAAACCTATTCATAAATGATATACAATATTGAGATTTAACATTATATATTTAAATTTTAAATCTAACGTTAAATAATATAAAAAATTTTTTTGGAAATATTTAGTCAAGTTGTAAACCTATTTTCAAATAAATTGAAAATGTTATGTAGCTTTTTTTAGATTGAACCATTTTGACTATCATTGAAAATCCTGAATAATAATGTCTAATTTGAATTATTCAATTTTAAAATATATTTTTAAAAATTAAAACGAAACATAAATAATATTTAAAACCCGGTATACGCACAAAGGTCTGACGAGCCATATACCTTTTCTATAACTGTACGCATTTATTGCAAGTCGAGTCGATATTTATTTGTCAATTTAATGAAACATTACAGAACAAATCTAATGATAAATTCAAAATCAGCGTTTCATGTTATTAAAAATATATGTATATCGTACGTATGGGGATGGGGAGCCATACTTTTGTATGTATGTAATAATTAATAAATAATAATGTTTTCATTGCGTTCTGGCACATAAAATACTAATTCGTGAATTTTTATTCTTTGTAAATTTCTCACAATTTACTTATATTTTGTAAGTATTTTTGCGCTCTAATGACGCGCTCTTTTTTGACAGGTGCTCTTATGACTATCTGCGCATTTGACGTACGCTATTTTGTTATGCCTGCACTTCACTCTCCGGAAGTAAGCGATGGTTGGCCAAGGACGGAGAATATAATGTGTTAATTCGGGGTTACTTCGGTCGAGCTCGGTTCTCCCTGCTCTAAAATCTCTTGGAAGTTCTCCGAGGTTACTGCGAACGGGAGGTAAAGTGGGGGTAATTTAGGTCGACTAGGCCAGGTTCGAGCGCTTCCGAACATTCCGAGATCAAAGAAATAGTCGGATTCCGAAGTCGGATTGTTCTTTCGAGCGCGAGCGGCAAAATACTTCCCCTTTCGCTCTTTCGCTTGTTAAGTGACGAGAGTGAGAGAGATAATGATGGTTTTTCGCAAACTGAGATAGAACGAGTATCTCGGTTCAATTTCAATATGGGCGTAGGCGTTCTTCACGATCGCTGCACTGTGTGGTATTTGCCCGATCTGGACGGCCAAAATTATTTCTCCACTTTAGTTGATTCCATAAGTGCTCTTAGTCAAATATATGATTTTATAAGTGTTAAAAAATACATTATAGAAAAAAAACTAAAAAAATAAACTTGAAAAAAATTAGCTTTTTTAAATTTTTCATGAAATAATTCATGAAATTTTATTTTAAAAAGTATTTAAAGCATTTCTCAAGGCCCGAGGAAGAGGAATTCCGTGTTGAACGGTCGTGCAAATTTCGCCGCGTAGCGTAAAAAAAAATTGTATATGTCACAAATTTGCTGTTTTTTATCAAGAAAAAGTATTTGACTAGCATTTTATCATACTCGGTATCGTTTTTTTTTTAAATATGTGTATATTTGGTGATTCTAAACAAATTTTTATTTTATTTTATTAGTACGCGATCCACAATTTGACATTTACTGATTTTATCACGGTAACCATATTATTAAAAAATTACAATCATTACAAAACTGTATTTGAAATTTGACGGTAACACGTTACCTATTTAAAAAGTTATAATGGTTTAAAAGGATTAGGTCCTAACTTTCGCCACTAAGCCCCGTCCCATTTTTAAGAATAATGCATTTTTAAGGTATGCAATGTGTTAAAAACCGCAAAAATCCGCAGTCAATTTTACATGTATCATAAAGAGAAAAACTTAAGCTATATATTGTATATAAAATCTAGATTAAAAAGTGGTGGGAAATATAACTAATGAACTCAAAATAAAAAAAAATAAAAGAAAAAGTACTAAAAAATGGTACTTATTCAAAATAATATTGTGTGTTTAATATGACAGCTATTGCAAGAAAGAGCTATGAAACGTAGAAACACTTACCTGCTTTATCACAATCAATGGTTTGAATTTTTCACTGTACTCAAATAAAATAATAATAACTGCCCAATGTATGAGTTGCGAAAAATTATCAGATTTATAGAGCACCTTTTTTTTATCTGCTCTTAAATTTTCATAGTCGATTTTACTCGAAATACCACACCGTGCGCAATTTATTTGACCATATTCGGTAGACCTTTGGTTCGGTAACTTCCAGAGAATGAAGTGCAGGCATTACAGTGCTACTGTAGTAAACGCTCTTATGACGCAGCGCTCTTTTGACGCACGCTTATTTGTCCGCGCTCATTTGTGACGTTGCCGAATAATTTCGTAATCGTAAGAATTTATGCAGGTGGAGATTTTGCACTCGTTTTTGCATTTCACTTACCGTGCTTTTCAATAAACCGCAATACTATTTATATTTGTGAAGCCCTAAACGATCGATATGAATTTTTTTATCATTTCTCTCGGATCTCTTATCGTAATGTACAACATATGCTTTTTAGTATTTCAGTGAGGCTTGCCAGCGGGTTATTAAAACATTTTGAATATTGTGATATTAACACGTATTGCGATAAAGTTTTTTCTAATAGTAAATGCGCCAAATAAAATAAATGCATATATTTATCGATGGTTTTGTTGTAATAATTAGTGTTTTTCATATAGTTCTATGTATGTCTTGTAAGGATTAAATTAATTATTATATACGTTCTTTAGTAACTATTCTCTGTTTATGCTTACCGAACTTAACGAAAAACTTGAAGCGAAAAACCTAACTGGTCAAAAACGAGTTCCGCGCGTGAAATGTTCGAACGATTCGCGCATCGGAAAATTTCATTATTCACGTGGGAAATAGAAAATTCACAACGGCGTGTGATGAGATTAACAGATTTTCGTGTACGGGACGCTGGGAGAAAGCATTTCTGCACCGTTATCCGCGCATTAATAATTTCAATGCTCAAAACTACGTGATACGCTCTTTAGTGGATAAATTTTAACACATATAAAGTGGTAGGGCGAGTTGTAAAACTGTAATAATATGGAAAAGTTAATTAAAGTAAAGTAGAAGAGAGTGATAATACCTTATATGGATTCGTTTTGTGAGTGCAATTACAACTGCGTTTTAAAATATAAAAAAATAGTATACAATTATAAAAATATAAATATAAATAACATAATTAATTTAATGTTAAATTTAGAATGGCGTGACGTCGTTTTAAAAAAAGTATAATGGTCGGTCATCCATACATAATCTCAAACTTATGCAATGAATAATACATCGAACAATTGAATGATAAAGGGTTCGCTATGAATACATACGATATTACGCTTTTGACACAAATCGTTCCATAGCATATACACACATATCTACATACATACATACATATTATACATAAAAGTGGCTCGACTTTTGTTAACTTTAAATGACGACTGCGTCTTTCTTTATACGAGTCGCAGGTGCTCTTTACTAGGACAACTCCACCGTATAAATATGTGAGATGGAAGCAAGAAAAAGATGAGAGAACGGAGGAGGTAGAGATAAAAAATCGGGGTGGTAAAAAACTCCATAATTCCATATTAAATTTTGGGTGTCACGGTCGCGGTCGGCTACGACCCACCTATCTCCAATGAAAACTCAATTTTTCTCGGTTGTAAAATAAAAGGGGCATTTAGCAGATAGACGTCTAGTGACAAAAGTTAAATTATGATAATCGCCGGGGAAGCGTAGGAGAAGAAGAAACGAAGAGTGGATGGGACCAGGGGCGTACTAAAATTTGGTTTAAAAAATATCTAATACTAAACACTAACCCAATTTAATATTTTTTAATTTACGAATTTTATATATAAAATCGAAAAAGTTTTTTTACATAAGACTCATTCCGCTAGTGGTTGGAAACCCTTTGCAATATATTTTGCTAATTCTTGAGTGGGTGGATGAGCCGCGGTGACTGTATTATGTATTTTAAGGAGACCGTAAAAACGTGGGGTCCTCGAAGAGTTAAAAATCTGTCAATGAAAGAGTTACAGATATTAAAAATTCTTAAAAACAACAAAGATCTTATACTTCTCCCTGCCGTTTGATGGAGATGTTGATCGCTGAATAAAAAAGGATTTTTTAAATAATCAACGTGCAATTATGAATTAAATCTTGTTATTAATTAGCTTAATAATATGCCATTTTTAAATAAAAGTGAAGAGTTAAAAGACATAAGTAATTTTAAAATTTCACTATTGCAAAATAATATTTTTTCTTAAACATGCATGATTCAGACGCCCTTAAAATTTGTCCCACTGCCACTAATACACCACTGGTTAGCAGATAGGTGGGGCAAAAGAGAAGTTCGGCAGCTTAAGGCGCCATTTATCTCGTATCTCAGAGGAGAGAGAGAGAGAGGTGCTCGCATCTCATCTGCATAATCACCGTGGAAACACCTGCCCCACCTCCGGACTGTGGAAACACCTTTCCACCATAAATCAACCTGCCGGCGTGTCTAGTGAACCCTCTTCTTCTCGGTCCAAAGAAAAAGCAGACCACCGAGGGATAAGGCGATGCCTGTACCATAGGCGCTACAGTTATGGTCCGATTCGCGTGCAATGATTAATATACATTTTTTATTTGATAAAATATAATTGTGCAATGACGTTTTTTCCAAATATATTATACTTATTTCATCAGTATTGTTGTTTCTTTTATTGTATATTGAAAAGCAGCCGTTAGCTAAAAATATCTGCGCTTTTTTAGGTTTAAATATGTTAGAATAACTTAGGATAGCTAACAATAAATATATGTCAAAAATCAAAGAAAATCTAATCTATTAAAATCTATCGGATCTCCTAAAAACGATAGAAATTAAAAAAAAACACAAGGGTTTATATGATATGTAAGCTATAGTTATTTATTTTATTTTATTAATTTATTTACCTTAATAGCTAATCTTTACATCTAACAAATTTAGTAAACATTTATAAAAAATATATAAAAAATACATAACAGAAAGAAAAAATCAAAATATTCAATAATAAAGACTTAATATTATAATTTATTTCTATATGTACAAAGGTGCTTTTTTATTCCATTTAAGAAACCCGTTATATTTTTGCTTTTTCGGATTTCTCTTGGAAGACTATTATATAAATCAAAACCTCCGTACATAACTCCCCTAGCCGTACTCGTTTTCTTATACTAAATTATCTTTAAATTTTCTCTATTTCTAGTATTATATTTTTGTACATCTTTATTTCTTATTAAAATATTCTGGTAACATATTATTTTCTAACTTATATATAAATACTAAAACATTCATACTCAATATTTCTTGAACATTCAACCATTCTAATCTATCAATCATACTTTTACAACTAGTTAATCTATTTTTATTTAAGATTACTCTCATTGCCCTATTTTGTAATTTTTGCAACATTTGTTTGTCTAATTTATTCAACATATTTAATTTTGTTGCACAATAATTAAAATGGGGCAATATTATACTATTGTAATTTTTTTTTTGTTTTTAAACTTAATATATTTCTTGTTCTAGATAGTAAACCTATTTTTCTACTATTTTTTTTAATATGTAATTACAATGTTCTTTACAATTTAATTTTGTATCAACAATTACTCCTAAATATTTTATACTATCCACTATTTCTATACTAGAGTTATTTATCACTATTTTGATATTATTATCTAACACGTTTTTATAATTAATAAACACACATTTAGTTTTATTCTCATTTAGTTTAAGTTGATTATTATTTAACCATATTTCTAATAAACTTAATTCATTATTTAAATTATTTACAATTTCTATAATATTATCACTTATGCAATACATTAATGTGTCGTCCACAAATAGATGTATTTTACACATTTTCACGTTATTAACTATATCATTAATATACAATACAAATAACAATGGTCCCAATTTAGACCCTTGTAGTACTCCATATGACATTAATTTCTCTTCAGAATATACATAATTTATTTTAACATTTTGTTTTCTTTTATGTAAATAATTATTAAACCATCTCAAAACTATATAACTTATACCGATATTCTCCAATTTCTTTAACATTATTTTTCCGTCTATTGTTTCGAAGGATCTCTTGAAATCCAAGAAAACTGCTCTAATGATTTTGTTTGTATCCATAGCCAACAACCAGTCATTTATCACTACTTGTAATGTTTTTCTCTGAATCCCGATTGTTGTTCACATATTATGTTTTGAGAAGTAATAAATTCCTTTGATTGTTTGATTACTACTTCTTCTATTATTTTTTCTATATACGGTAGCATGTTGATTGATCTCATTTCTTCAACTTTTTTACTATTTTTTATTTTGGGTATAGGTACAATAGTAGCAATCTTTAAATTTTTAGGCATTTCTCCTAAGGAGAGTTCTTTATTTATTAAATAATTTAATTTAGTTCCTATTATTTCCCATGTTTCTTTAATTATATTTATATCTAGTTCATTAGTACTGGTTCCTTTTTTTAATTTACATATTATGTTATGAATTTCATCTAATGGGACTGATTTAAATTTGCTAAATTTTACAATTATTGCTTTATTATTATATTGTACTTAATTACTAAGCCTAGGTATTGAATTCACAATTTCTTCTATGCTCTCAATGTAATATGTATTCATTTTATCTGCCATTATATAAGGATCTTGATATATATTTCCATTGATTTCCATTTTTATTATGTCGTTTTTCTGAGTTGGATTAATTAATTGTTTTCCACATCTTATTTGGATCATTTTGTATTTCATTTATCGATTTTTCATACCATTTATTTTTAGCCATTCTTAATACTTTGACTGCCATATTTCTACATTGTGTGTATGTTTTCCATTTTTCATTAAAGACTTTATATTCTATTTGTTCTGTTTTTATTATTTGAAAAATTTTGTATGACTCATCTCTTTTCTTTATAGCATTTTTTACATCATCATTAAACCACGGTTTTGGGTTGTAACGATATTCCTTTTTAAAATTATATTGACTTTTTATTTTACAATCTACTATATTCTTATAAATGTTGTTCCATATCATATTAACATTCATATTATCTACATTCCAGTCACATTTTTGTAATTCTAATCTTAATTTTATAAATTTTTTTTTTAATTATATCAATTTTTTATTTTTTTTTATCTCAAGTTCATTAATATATATATATATATATATATATATATATATATATATATATATATATATATATATATATATATATATATATATATATATATATATATATATATATATATATATATATATATATATATATATATATATATATATATATATATATATATATATATATATATATATATATATATATATATATATATATATATATATATATATATATATATATATATATATATATATATATATATATATATATATATATATATATATATATAAACAATAGAATGGTCAGTTATTTTTCGAGTTGATTTTACTTTACAATAAATTCTTTTGCTGTTGGTAAATACTAAATCTATTAATGTGCTTGATCTATTACTTGTCCTTGTATTTTCTTTGACACATTGTCTTAAACCAAATATATTTGTTAATTTTTCTAATTTTGATGTGTAAAAATCTTCACATTTGTTCCAATTAAAGTTCCAATCTCCAATTAAAACAGTATCCAAAATTTGATCAAAACTCCATTCTGCAATATTATTTATAAATTCTATGAATATATTCGGATTACTATTTGGAGATCTATATGCTATACATAATATTATGGGAATTTTTTCAATAAAAATCTTAACTGTGATAGACTAGTATGTCTTATCTTGATTATTTTTAAATATGGTATTGAATTTTATATGATTTCTAATATACAGTATAACACCTCCTGTATGTCTGTTCTAGTAATAAAATAACGTTAAAGCAATGCCTTTATAAATAAGAAAATATCAACAAAATGTTGTTCGTTTATAGTTATAAATCAAGGCAATCCGATTCTTAATTATAAACGTACATTTAATAATCAGTGAACTTAACGAATAGTGTAAATTATCAAACTGTCTCCGAGCTGAAGCAATCGCAAAAATTATGCAACATGCGCAAGAATTCTATGATGTTAGAATAAAAAGCTTAATTTTGTCAATTTATTAAAAAATAGAAGGCTTATTTTCTGGTTTGATTTATAATTAAATGACATGTATATTTTATTTTTAATCAAATAAAGTTTTAATATATGCAAAAAAAATAATATTTAAATAAACAATTCACCTTCAATGTATTTTTCATTGATTTTTCAAAAGGAATTATACTTATACACTATTTACAAAGATTACATTTTTCAATCATTAGGAAAAGAGCGTTAGGTAGAGAGCGAAACAACCACAAATCGAAAATAATGGCCGTTGTCCAGGGCTTTCGAATTTAGGGTCAAGAGAGGATTGCATTTTCTATTGGGCAATTATAGTAATTTATCGCCGCCACTGACAATAAAGTGTGATAAATAAATAATTAAAAAACAGAAATGTGTGCAAATAAGCTGTATTAATGTGGATAGCTTTATTTCGTAGATAATTGATAAATATATGCAGACCAAAATATTATATATAAACTAAATGATTTAATATTTATAAATCAGCTATTTTACAAATATGTAATCCATTTTTAATAATAAAAATAGTGATTTAAATGTATTTATTTTTATTTAAAGATTGAAAAATATTATTAATCTGTATTTTAATTAAATAAAAAAATATTCTATTCAAGTCAAAGCAAAAAATTTTAAAAACCTGTTTTTTTTTGGTACGTTGAAATAAAATATCATCTAAGAAGTTCTGTCTTTAACTATTGTTTCATCTCGATTGTTACTTATATAAAGTAAATTTAACTAAAGATTAACGTATTTACTTTAAATATACTAATATTGTCATAATGTATAAGTAACAATTAACTACAACTTCTAGTCATTTATTACCCAAGTTATTATATCTTCAATATTATATTGTAAACAACAACTGTTCAAAGCTGGTTATTAAATTATTGATTTTTATAAATAATTTAATAAAAAAACTAGTATTATATAATATTGTTACATATAGTAAATCTCTCATAAAATAAAAATTGATTGATTTTCACATTAAAGGCAAATTTAAAATTATATTACATTAATATGGTAAAAAGGATTTTGTGGTTTATTTTTATTCAAAAACGGGCTTTTTATTTGTAGAATGTTTTATATAACTGATTGAAAATTTTTGCTCTACAGCATTGTCTTTGAGATGTTGGATTGTTTTTTTTTTGTGTCACAATACGAAGCCTCAATTATAATTAAAATAATATGTCAGTATTATGTTTGATATTTTTTTAAGAATTTTAGCAATTACTATATTAAGTTGTATGATTTATTTAAAATAAAATATACACAAGTGATTCTAAATTTTATAAATAGGAGGTTGATCGAACTTTTATACTTAAAATTCTACTTAAACGAAAGTTGATACAATTAGATAATTATTCAATTAAAATTACATTGTTTCTTGGCCCGTTTTATCTCTATCGTAATCTGAGCTTTTTCACCTGTATTCGAGTCTACCCTTTTCGCAGATTAATTTACATTCCATTGCAAATTTCCACCCATTCCGAATATCCGAAACCTATAAATTTATCAAGTCTTCGTAATCTGCATACTTAAGATTTCTGTAAATGGATATTTTATTAAAGCGTAAAATTGTACTATTTTTTGTGTTGTTTATATACGAATAAGCGGATATTCGCAAACGTTTCAGAATTTCAATCTGAAATAAAGTATTACGTGAATTTGTGCAATTCTAGGGAGTTATTAAGTATAAATAAATGCAATTGTGTAACATATATTAACTACTAATATTGCATTTGCTTTATTCTATAACTGCAAAATTATTTAATAAAAAAAAACATTAAACAGAAATTTAATTTAATAGTTCTATGTTAAGAAATTAGATTATACACTAAAATAATAATATGCTAGTAAATTATCATAAAAAAACCAAACAGGTATATTTGTATTATTATTTTTATTATTATTGTTGGTAAGCTTTATTGCTAAAGAGCTAAAAAATAATTTTTAATAATGTTTCTGTTATTACTAACTGATTCAATGACATTTAGACCACGTTGTATAATTTTAAAGTAGCGTATCTCTGAGTAATTTTGCCAAGTCATCCGATTTTTTATACTTTCTTAAATCGGAAATACAATTAGAGGGCGTGGCGCGTTTCAAATTTATAGACTTCTTTTAGATCAATGGCGCCTGTGTGAGTTGATTTCGCAGCAAAATAAAATAATGCCACTGTTCAGACATTTTTATTTCGATGTGAAACTTATTTAGCGTTCTTTTCTTCTTCGATATAATTTTATAGTTTATCTGCTGTCTGCAGCTTTGCGAAAGCATCTAGTTATACACTCAAGTTTGTCTATTCGCATTTTAAATTAGTTAAACAGACACTGATTAGAATAATAATAATATAAAAAAATGTAACTCCTTTAATGTGTATTATCACTAAAAATATATTGAAAATATTGACAATGAAGTATTTTATAATTAGTATATAAAGCTTTTTTATATATTATTTGAAACGATATGAAACAATTTCAGAACAGAGTTTGAAAAGCGTATGTTTCCGTTTAATTAGCTCTTTATAGAGTGAACTTTTATTTTTTTCTTTAGGACTGCAATGTCAGTAAGTTCTGTAATATGCTTAGCATCCAGATGTATACTCAAATAATTAACGTTTGTCCTTTGCCTGATGCAGTTTCCTTGTTCACTTTTAAGAGGTAAAGGCAAAATGATTCTTAAGTGCTTTTTTGTCTTGCCGAATATTTGCATCTTTGTTGAACACTGTCGTTTATTTTGAGGACTTTTAAATAGAATTAGTGCAGTATTAAAATTATATTGAGCTAATGTCTTTTAAGCATAAATTGGGACAATACCTGATTAAAAAAATATTCGAGCTTTCGTTGCTTTATTATTACTGAAAACTCACACAATTTCAAAAACGAATGCGCCAGCGAAGATTTTTACGATTGCTTAGCAATAAAAAGCGTTGACAAAACAGGTTATAAACATGGATAAAAAATAAAAAAAAGTAAAACTCTCCGTTGTTTTACGAGTCTCTTTCGCCTTGTTTAATAACCGTCGAATATAATCGGCGAGCTTTCGAAACGAACGAGCTTTCGCAGTAATCGTAAGCGCCGGGCGAAAGCACACAAACGGATCCGAGTCCAATCTCTTATGTAAAGGTTAATACATATTTATTTGTTCGAGACGTATTAGATAATGTAAGGGAATCTTTGCGCTCGAGGCTAGCAATCTTCTTCGTCTGCGATGGAAACAAAGCTGAAATAAAAGTAGTCTTATTGAAAAATACAGACGCAAGATAAACTCCGCGAACAAATTTTAAACATATGGAATTTAAAAAAATATAATAGTACTTCGTATCAATACTTATTAAATCACAGTCCTAGATTTTTGGTGGTAATTTTTTTTTTACAGAATTCAGTAGCTTTAAATTATGTTTAAAATATTTTATAATATTAAAAAACATAGGCTTTCAAAATTCATTTCCTTTACCTTACATTGTTGGCACTTGTCTCGATATTGTCACTGTTTAACAGTTCATCAAACTGCTGAGAGCATATGTTAAAAAAATTGTGCTTATTGTTGATTACAGTAAATGTGTATTACTAGTAACAATATGTTTATACTAGAATTTTAAGAAAATCATATCAAAAAACATTTTATCTGTATATATATTTATATTAGATATATTTTTACAAGCAAAAACTAATGTTAGATATATTTCTTCTAGTGAAAATAGTAAATATATATTTACTAGTAAACATATATTTTTTTTAGCCAGGTGCTAGTGAAATTTTATGTTGCCCTAAGCTATCATTTATAACTGGCACTCATAAATGCTTCTGTAACCAACAAACGTACATTAATAATTTTTGTAATAAAAAATTTAAGCGTTTAACGTAAATGCATTATTTATTAAATCATTATTTTATCTTGAGAGTTAGTAAGTGATATGACATGATTTTAATGATAACAGGTGCAAAGTCTATTGATAAAACAATTATTATTAGCTATCATTAGTTTTAAATTGCAATTTCTCAAGTAACGACGTGTGATTATGTCAGAAAGTAAAATTCAAGATCAAGAACTTGAAATGTGAGTAATTATATATTATTTTTTTATAAAAATGTAAAGATGACATTATTAATATAAATCATTGACAGTGAAAAGCGATTAAGAATATACAACCCTGAATATATAGAGCCAGACATAAATAGTAATATCAACATAGAAAAAGAAAAGGGAAATAACATACTTTTAATATTTAACCATATTGATTTTGAAGGTTTGTTTATTTTTATACCAAAAATCAACAAAAATAAAAAATAAAATTATTTCAGAAAATCTGCCTAGCAGGACAGGATCTGATGCTGATGGGGAAATTTTAAAAGAAACGTTTGAAAATCTTAATTTTAGCTGCCATCAAATATTCGATATAAATAGAGATGCGATTTTTGAAGAAATAGACAAATGTAATTAAATAGTTAAATATGTTAAATTTTAAAAATTGATTTGTGTATTAAATTTCTATTTTAGATGGTGAACAATATGCATGTTTTGCTATTGTTGTGACAACTCACGGAAAACATGGTTCACTTTATGCTTATGATAAATTATTTAAAGAGGAAGAACTTTTTGACAAATTAAGCAAAATAAATGCTAACGTGAGACTATGCATAATACAGGTAACGTATTTTAATTTAATGATGTAGCGATTTAATTCCCTTATTTTTATATAAATATTTTAGGCGTGCAGAAGTAAACCAGAATCTGAAAATGAATTTGAGATGTCTTCAAACAATTTGATAACTTTATTGTCGGATAACATGGTAGTATTTCACAGCCAGTTTTCATTTAAAAAATCATATAGACATACAATAATTGGTACGCCATTTATTCAAGTACTTTGCAAGCGTTTGTCAACTATGCAGAAAGCCAACAGCTTAATAGATGAGTTTACATTTGTAGCAAGAGACGTTGGATATGTTACAGATGGTTTGCAGATTCCAGTGTTGTGTCATTCGCTGGATTTTAATTACAGATTTAAACCAAAAAAGTAATATTGTTATAGAGAATCCATGAAATAATAAAGAAAGTAATTCAGGATTACAATTTTAATGTTTTGCGTGATTTAATGTGAAGCGTGCTTTATTACTAAAATTGACAAACATACATTAATTCGTTTATAAAGCAGCGTCAAAGGGCCAACCATAAAGGGTACAAAAAAGATCAATTTAGGTATAATGTAGATCTATTTCACTTACACAAGAATTTATTAATTATGTCAAAAGATCTGAACAAGATCCTAAGCAAGATCAAATGGTAATGTTTGATACAAGAAGGTAAAATTGCAAACCAGTTAATTAAGACAAATTAAATAATATGACATCAGATCTGTTCTTATGAAAAACACTGTTACTCTAAAAACATATTTTAAAACCATAATAGCCAATTAAATTTTTTATTTTTTTTATTAATAAAAAAATTTAAGCTGTCCAAAGAATATATATAAGAGCATTACGATATATGTATATATTAAAAAGATTGTAAACATTAATTAAATAAAAAAAAAATATGTAAAAAAAAAACATAATTTATTTATTATGTATAATGGTTTTGTGTATTTATTATATATTATGTATATATTGTATCTATCAATCTATTTTCTGAATAAAAGATTTAGCTAACGACAATTTACAATCTTGATATACGATAGTACAATCGATATTTTATTCGAAAATTCGCAGAAAACTTCGTTTTATTATTCTTTAATCTAATAATACGTACTTTATATAGTGACAATAAATAATAAAATACATATTGATAATTGCTGTTATATATTATTTTTATTATGGTTAATCAAGCTTACTTTAGTATTGTGTAAAGAAAATTATTCACTTTTTGTGAAAACGTTATTGTTTAACTCTTATCTACATTATTTTAATTATAATAGTTTTTATATCTCTAGCTGATAACATAGATGTGTGAATTTATTATTTTGAAGAAGTTGATTTAATTTATTCAATTTTACATTTATGAACACTAAATTAAATTGAAAAAAATAGTGACAATATACTAATCTCTAAAATTTTATAAATTGCACTTATGATATCGCAAAACTATTTATCTACTTTTACTTTGAAGATACTGCAGCTTTGTAGCTCATCGAATAGACATTTAATTCTTTGCAAAATTCAGTGGTATTTGGATTATACATAATGGTATATTATGTATATTATGCTTATACTTTTTATCTTATAAAAAATTCGATGGTATTTAACATATAATTCGTTTCGTTTTATGAAAAAACACAGCTTTTATTATGTTATTAAAATAACAATAAACATTTAGTTAAAACTCTTTTGATCTCAGTGTATTTCTTTTAACTTAAAGTAAGATTTTTAAACAAATCAATGACGTTTCTAAAATTTATGACTCATTCGAGAATTTTACATTTACACTATTACTTTTTATGCATTTGTGTCATTGCGTTTAATATTTTTTTTTAATTTGCCTTACGTTTTGTTATTTTTGGTTTTACTTCAATTTGTCTAATGCAGATTTAAGAATAGTTAACATTATTTTAAGGCGAATTGTAAAATAGCATCAATAGAACACAATATAGAATCACGTAAACATAATGCTTTTTAGGGTTTAAAACAATTTATAATTTTTGGCATTTTTGTTGAATGTCACAGAAATCATTTTTTAAAATAAAATACTTGATTTTAAAAATAAAAAAATCATGGTCTACAACTTTTCCTTATCTTAGTCTAATATAACATGTTATTCAGGTTTTTCCATGATCGTTTCAAACGTATTTTTGTAGATGAAGATCACAATTGTGAATGATCAAAAATTAAAACATTTTTTAAAAGGATTGTAAGAATATAAACTTACAAGGATTGAGGGAATAAAATATGATTGAATTAGTACTTATTATTACATTTTTATACAGCATAGACATCCGTAAATTTACTTTGATCATTTTCTTTAGAACAGGTGCATCCAACCATTATTTCTCCAATTCCCATTTCACCATTTTTCATAATTTAATTTTCCACTTCTTAAGATCTAACTCTAATTCAAAAGTTACATTCGATATATTGTGCGCATTTGTAATAATATTGCAATTTTTATAATTTATATTAGCAGGTGTAGCGACCACACACAGTTTTAAATGGCCATTGTTTCAAAACATGCGTTAATTTACTGTGACCGAAATGATCATCCATCAACAAGGAAACAAGACAATGCCACCCGCGGACAACATAAGATCATGGACTCACACATCCCGCCGCCAGCTTCTCCACCACCGCTCAGAGAAAATATCTCACCATTTATCGTCTGTCATAATATATATAAATATAATGTAATAAAAGTCTAACTAGATTCCACCTTGAGTCTCACTAACTACGAAGTCACACCTCCTAGGGTTCTCAAACCCTACATAGGTAAGTACATTTATTTAAAAAAAAAATTTATGTAAAGTTTTTTAAACATAATAGCAACAGTAAATATAGATTAAAATTTATTATTTTTTCTTCTTATATTTAAAACTAATTTATGCATACTTAAATGAATAAAAAAATTAATATGATTACAATGTTACTAGTGCTTAGATGCGTAAAAGGGCACAGCGCAGGTGATTTTTAGCATCCAATTTACTTCCTTGCTTCATTTTTATTTGCATCAAATTTAAAAAGCCTCGCGTAATAAATGTCAAATTTACAGAAAATTTTTAGAAAAATGTAAATTTTACTGCAAAATTTTTGCTTATCACGCCATGGTACCTAAAAGAGGACTGTTTCAAACCATTAGCCAACTAAAGCATGTAAATTCTACGTCTACACCGATTACGACAAATGTTCACGGTTAGCTGATTATGATATTGGTTTCAAGCCGCATAGCCAGAGATAGTCGGTTTGCCAAAGCGCGGTTGAGCAAATGACCCCCGGTAGCCAGTAAGTCGATAGGATGTTGGGGTAAGTCGGATGGTGCGCTAGCTCGGCTTGCAGTGGCTGTGTTCTCCCAAATCTTTAAATATTTTACATTATAGTCAATATAAATATAAAAAGCATGTACAAGTAGCAAGAATTGGGTTAACAACTATGAATTTTAAAGAAAAAACTAGTAAATAAAAATGTTGTGAGGTGAAATGTGACATTTTAGCAAAGTATTCCTTATTATTATTTTATTTAATATATTTTATTTTAAGAGCCTGTATCGTATCATAGTCTGAGAAACGATTGCATATCAGATCCAAGTGAATGATATCAAATCGATAATTTAGTCTTTATTTGATATTGTCATATTTATTAATAGGTTGACAGTGCTTTGTGTAGAACGTTTATTAAAATAGTGATATATTATGTATAAGCAAGACGAAGAAATGTATTTTTTAACATATTGAATCAGTGAATAACGTGTGTATTGAAAATGTTAAAATATATTATTAATTATTTTTAGATACAACAATCTTGAGAGCTACTCTCCGTCATATTTAGAGCCTGATAAATTAAGTTATGTAGACGAATCGAAAGAAAGAGGAAAAGACAAATTGATCGTTTTTAACCTAACAGAATTTAGCAGTAAGTTTAATGCTATTTGAATATTATAAAATATAAGTACATATTATTTATAATAACACTTTTTTAGAAAAAGAAGACGCTATAACAGATGGTAAAACCTCATATTTTATTAATTTTTATAAAATTGTATTTGTTATGTAATACCTATAAAATATCTTCATATTGAAAATAAATTTACAACTATTGTAATGTTAATAAATACTCATAGACAAAGTTGCTTTATCAATACATAATAATTCAAGGTTATCTGGAAAGAAGAGAAGGAGGTGACAATGATGCAAAAGTTCTTATTGAAACATTTACAAAATTGGGTTTTGAATGCATGGCGATTTCAGATCCTATAAATTTAACAAAAAATAAAATTTTTGAATACATTATTAACGGTACGTACAAGGATACTTTTTGTATACACAATTATTAAATATGTTTTACTTAATAATATTAGATAGCGAGCAATATGCTTGCTTTTGCGTTGCTGTGTTAACTCATGGAGAACACGGATATCTTCATGCGTACGATGAAAAATTTAAGGAAGAGGAACTCTTTAACTATATAAGTGAGATTAAAGCTAACGTAAAATTGTGTGTTATACAGGTATTTTTTTAATAAATATATTTATTGCTTGTACATATTTTATGTTTATGATTTATAATTGTTTTAGGCGTGTAGAATTATATTGGAAGCAGACAATAATGCTGAAACACCTTCGATGGATTTGCTTTCTTTGCCTTTGGATAATATGATTGTGTTTCACAGCCAATACTCCTTTAAAGCAGCATTAAGACATATTCGATTAGGCACACCGTTCATTCAAATACTTTGTAAGCGGTTATCTATTATGAAGGAGAAAAACAGTTTATTGGATGAGTTTGCGTTTGTTATAAGAGACGTTGGAAATGTAACGTGCGGTAAACAAACTCCTGTTTTGCATTTTAGAATAGATTTTAATTACAGAATCGGACCTATTGATAGTATATGAAAAATTACGTTTTTTATATATACTAATATTATAATAAGTCGTATGTATAATTTATAATTTTTCATATAAGAACATTTTTATCTTATCAATATGCATTATTTGATTATGTTATTTTTAGTAAAGATAACAATATGTTAAATGTTTTATTAATTATTAAGATAAATGTATTAAAAAATATTTTGTATTAAAAATAAAGATTTCAAGGTGTTTGCATTTAACAATAAATAATAACTAATATACAAACAATTAATATCGTACTTTTTTGCAATATAAAATAACTTATCTATAAAATTAAGTCATTTTAAAAACATTTTTTTCTATTTTCATCTTATTTAATAGTAGTAAATATTAATTGTGTAATAAAACATGTAACTGGAATTACACTATTATTTATATTCATGGTATATATTTTTACAATATTTTTTGCGATTATAATTAAATGTTTTCACATTTTTTAGAATCTTTTCATGCAACATATTTTTTTCAAAAACTATGATATTATAATACATCTTTTCTATGGAAAATATAAATTTATTTTTTAAACACCGACTAAATGTTTTGTTATAAAAAAGTTATATTAAAACAATATAATTTTAAAGAAAATCAAGAGAAACATTTGTGCAATCTTAGCGAGATGTAGCAGGTTTGAGCGCAATTGCAGACGTTGGAACGATCTAGTGGCATAAAGAAAAAAGAGAAGAATGGTAATTTATAAGAGACTATTCATATTTTTTATCATTTTATTTGTGGCGTAACACCCTAATAAACCTTTGTAATGTTGAATTATTATAAATTTTAATTTCTCGGTTGAAGCTTAGGAACCACTTCCCCTCTTTTCACTTATATTTTTTATTGAACTTTCACTTTTTGTTTTCTAAATGCAATTCTGAATCAATCTGTATTCTGTAAATTTATTCAAATCAAGAATTAAGAAATAATATAATATAATTAAACATATTTTTATAAAATATATTTATTTTTGTTATCAACATCTAAATACAATTATTGTAAACAATTTCGTATTATTTCTATTATAGTAAATTTTGAAGTTTATTTAAAATAATTGGAAACATATTGTATGGGTTAGAATTTTAACAAAGAAATCTCTTGTTTTTCGAATTTGGCCACACACGCATGGATTTGTCCGAGATGGATGTCCGGCGGACAAATCCGACCGTGTGTGGCGGAAAAAACCACGGAAGGTTCTGTCTGGCGTCTGTTTGTTGTCCGTGCATCTATTATTAAAAACAAATATTTAAATTTGATACAGTAGCAGAAGTGCATAATATGAGCAAAAAAATATTTTTTATAATACGAACATATATATATATATATATATATATATATATATATATATATATATATATATATATATATATATATATATATATATATATATATATATATATATATATATATATATATATATATATATATATATATATATATATATATATATATATATATATATATATATATATATATATATATATATATGCTAATCGTTATTCCAGTACACACAATCTGCAGTTAACAGTAAAAAGTGTTAATTAGTTATATATCTAGACATGCAAATCTTATATTTTAATATTAAGATAACATAACATTTATATTGCAATAAAATATCTAACACATATTAAATTGATATACTATTTATTTTTAGGTTCATATTATAATATACATTTAGGTGCATATTATTATATATTATACAAGTTTGCTTCAGGGTAGATATTTCTCCGCTTATTAGATGAACCGCCACTGGTTCTAGGTAAATAAAAAAAAAAACATTTCTCAAAACTATCACTTCTGCTTTGTTCACGAATTTCCTTACTGCTAAGTCTCACCTGAAACTCGCAGGAAGTTGCACTAGGCGTCACTTCCGCCAGTGTGCCACCCCGCCGGGGACCACTTCCTATACAAAATATAACGGATCCGTTATCAAATACAACGGAAGAGGCCTAACGAACCCGGTGCCTGCTCGTTATCAACTCCTTGGCCCGGCGCCGGCGCGACACAGGCTTCACTAACTAAACTTGTTATTACAAAGACCGAGTTTTGGTAATTGCTTCCAACTCGCACAACTTATTTCATTGTTTTATGACACTTGTTTTACATCTTAACAAGACTCGGCTTGATATACCTAAACGCGAACACGCACACTCGGGAACGCTCGTTCGCCCTATCAACTTTGTTATGTAACCGATTTTCTGGCGCCTGAGCTTTGTCAGTTTACGTTTTTGTTCTCATTATTAAATTATCAATTTACATTTCAAAATAAAAAAATAATATTTAAAATTTGTATAGTTCAAGGACAAGGCAGACACTTAAATGATTTAACCCATTAAAGGATTTCATTATTTCTTAAAATATTCTATGTAAACAACAATTGAGATTCAGAGAAAAACATTTCAATGAGACTGCATTACAAGTAGTGTTAAATAATTTTTTATTAGCCTAGGTTAGGAATAAAATCATTTAAGCAGTTTCTTAGATTTCAAAAGACCTTTCGAAACAATTGACAGTATAATAATGTTAAAGAAAGTAGAGATTTTAAGTTTAAGTTTTAAGATAGTTTAATAATTATTTAAAAAAGAGTGTGCAATACTGTATCACGGTGTACAAAATTAAAACCATTGCATTTCATAATATTTATCATGGCCCTCACAATGATGGGGAGGGCTGACAGGGTCATAGCTCGAGGTCCCGGGGTCGCGAAAGGGCGATCGATTTTATAAAAATATTTGTCAAATTATTAAAAATGTTGAGAGTTCAAGAATCCTGTAGTCTTGTAAAAAAATTTAAAGACTCAGCAAAAACAAACACTCTTTTAGTAAGATCACTAATTATTTCCATATGTATTGATGCGTCTGAAACGTGGACCATAAACGCAGCAGATAGGAGAAGATAAGAATGCGTTTAAAGTGTGGTCTTGGAACGTATGTTAAGAATACTCTGGACGACACAACTCACGAGTCTCTACATTCTAAGAAAATTTACAACATGCATGAAACGAATTCTCCGGTTTTTCTTCCTTACCGGAAACGTTTTAGTTCAGCTGTGTATATCATAGTTGGACCACTCAAATCGACTCCCACAATTAAACCGAGCCACATGCGCCATCCGCGTGTGGCCACATCGGATACTGGATTTCCATAGCGTGAATTGTCTGGTTCGGTGGATTTGCATTATGCGAATGTGTGTGCGTTTTGTATGCAACAGCCGCTCTGGTAATTGGCGTAGGTCGTTACCAACGGATCGTTGCAATCAACACCGGTCAACAGATGTGTCCCGGTTCTGTCAAAGCAAATTGCTCACACCGAAAATGTCAAATTTTTGCGGTTATGTTAATGCGAAATTTGAAATCGCAACACTAAAATTGAAGTAGGAAAAAAAACTCAATATTATCAACAAAATAATATATAATATTATTATGAATGTCCGAACCGAAGATACAACTGAAGTCGGCCGAGATCTACGACTTCGAGTAAGCGACCACACTGTCGCAAATTTCATATGTCATCCGGATGGTGGCTTCTGTCACGTACAGCCGGCATATTTGCGCGCGATCGAAAAAAGTGCCAAATAATCGCAATTTATAAATTGTTATATTATTAAAATTACGCTACTGATAATTATAAAAGTTTGTATGTGCACACACCAATACAATATCAATGAAAACTTTTCGGTCGTAAATATTCAATTTACGCAAAATCATTGTCGGCTTTTGCAAAATGCCATAAGGCATAAAAATGATACTTTAGAATACGAACACCACATCTGTGACTATCCTAGAATTTGTCGCCAGCAATTCTAAATAAGAATTCGTTATGGTGTGACATTTATATAAACCGATCTAGGAAAATAAATAAGGATATTCGAAACGATTTTTTTTAACAAAATCCAGTACCACTAATTATTTAATTTTATATGAAAAAAATATATTAACGATATCTGTTAGAAGAATATATTATCAAAAATATAATTTATCCCTTTTGTTGCCTTAAAATATTCAAAGATGTCAGTAAGAGTCTGTTGAAGTCCCCGATAAGCATGTAGTAATATAACTTGACCACGTAAACACGATGCAGCGCTCGACATGTGTGTTAACCATAGGACGCCTACGCGCATACTGAAATTGAACCGACTTACTCGTTCTATTTCAGTTTGCGAAACACCATATCATTATCTCTTTCACTCTCGTCACTTAACACGCAAGAGAGCGAAAGGGGAAGTATCTCACCGCTCGCGCTCAAAAGAGCAACTTCGACTTCGGTCCCTTTGACTTGAAAAATAATGTCGATAATGCTAGGAAGCGCTTGAAGCTAGCCAAGTCGACTGAATTACCCCTACTTTTCTTCCCGTTCTCGGTAACCTTGGACAACTTCCGAGAGATTTTAGAGCGGGTAGAACCGAACTCGACCGAATAACACCGAAGTAACCCACTATATTCTCCGTCCTTGGCCAACTTCCAGATAGTGTAGTGCAGGCATTACAATACACAAAAAATATAATAAAAGTATGAAAAAATATGATATAATAAAAAAGAAAAAATCTTAAAATAATAAAACCTAATGGTACAAACAGACCGCTTAGCACAGTATGTGTGCACAAATTTGTGCTTTTCGTCATTTCAATTTCATAAAAAAATCAAACGTTAAACTGCGCATTTACCATACCGTATTCATTTAATGTTCTAGTCGAATATGTTACTAATATTATATCAACTAAAATAATTGAAAAAAAATGTAGAGGCTCAAAACTCAGATAAAAAAAACCGTATCAAATTTTTTCTAATAATTTTTAAATGGAAAGGGGTGCTGGCGTGCCATTAAAATAAAAAAAAATGTTCTGCTGGCGTGCAAGTGGCACACTGGCTTCTCCAGTGACTGGCGTTAAGCGTTTACACGGTGCTAGTCGCTGGCATCCAGTGACTAACAACCTCGACTTGCACGCTGACTGGCATTTTTAAAATCAGCCAAACATAAAAACTATTTTTATTTAATTTTAACATCCATAATCTCCTGTCTAAATCGCAATTTAAATATATGGGTAATGTGGCAATGAGATAAAACGATTTGAATTTTTACTTTCTTTGCGATACAGATGTTTATAATTTATATTTGTGGGGGTCGATGTCGTCTGGTGCTGGAGCTCGTGCTCACGTCGGGTTGTCACCAGTGTGGCGGTCGTGTCGTCTGGTGCTGGAGCTCGTGCTCACGTCGGGTTGTCACCAGTTTAGGGGTCGTCGTGATGGAGCTCGGTGTCGCAGTGGCGTAGCCCTACGGGTGCGTGACGGCGTCGGGTGCTTCCTGTACCGCGTGGTCGGCGGCGACGGTGGCTGACGATGGCGGCACATGGTCGGGGCTGCGGCAGGTCGTCGGCGGAAGCAGCGGCGAGGGCGTGAGCGGGGCCAGTAGTCGAGTCTACGTAATGTAATCGGGCGACTGTTCTCTGGAGCTTCTGTCCCGTCTATTTATATATCGTACGGGAATTGTAATCTTATTGTTACCTGTCGCCACATATTATTAATTTAAAAATCTTACATATAATTGTTCTAAGCTGCTTTCGCTTCCGGACGTGCAAATTTTAAAATAAAACATTCTTCGTTTTATTTTTTACTATTTAAACCATATCGCTATGTTTGAACGGTGTATATAATAATGCACTGTTGTTTCGACCAATAAAAAATAAGCATTTAAATATAAAACAAGATGGCCGACATCAACATGACAACAGTATTATAAATATTGCTACGCGACAATAGTTTTCATTCATTTTTCATGTGCATTGTTTGATTGGACTGAATATAAATAATCGGATTGCAAATTAACTAGGTATGTTAAAAATATGAAAATGAAATATATACATAATGTGTAAGGATTATAAAAATATATTGATTAAACTAGATCAACAATCAAAAAACAATCTTCGTAATGAAATCTTCAAATTTTGGATTCCTGTCGACGGGCTCCGAGGGCAAAAAGTGAGTTTCTTCTTTTACAATACATAAAAATTATCATTGCTTCTGATTTAATGCACATATTCGTTATATACGCCCAGATACGTTTTAAACGTGAACATGTAATATATATATAATACTTAGTGTCTAGTAAATGTCGATCAAATCATATAAATGCTAATTAAACGTATTTTTTTATCTATTCATATTTGAGAGACACTATCTTTTATGATGATATCGTGACAATGATTGTGATGCAGTCGGATATTTAGCTGAAGAAGTTTGGTTCCAATTTTGCAAAGTCATTTTATTGCTCACTCATGGCTTCTAAAAAATAATTATAAATTATAAAACCTATGTACAATAATTAAAATCTAAACACAATATTGACAATGATATGACATAATAATTTAGCGAGGATGCAAATATTTAAACTTTTAAATAAATGTTATATTTGTCCTAAAACGTCAGTCATGGGCTCTCGAGTTTTTGATTCTTACGTTTTTGTGCCATATAGTGATAATATTTAAGGTAGTGAGTGAGTTGTTCTATACACCAAGGCATATAAACAAAATAAAATTAAAGCATTATTGCAGATCTCGCAATATATCAGCGAACGGACAGCTAATAAATGTGTAGTTTTTTGGATGTTATCTAATAGACGACATTTTACAATGATTATAAATATGTGATTGCATACCTGAAATAAGCAATAGCCAAAATATCTAGGAGTGGGTTATTTTTAATTCCAATATGGCAAAATATGTATTTAGGTCATGGTTTTTTATCAATTTTTGTTCCGTGCAATTATTTCTCTTTCGGAACAGCCTAATTAAAGATATTTAGTTACATCAAACTTATGTAGTATGATCTTTATAAAAAAATAATACTTGCTGACGGTGACTTTAACTTGAGATGATTCACTTTCTGTTTATATTGTTGTCACTATATTAGTCGTCCAATTGTTCTATCGTTGCATCTGAAAAATAATTAAAAACAATAAGAATATTATCAAATGTTAACCATTGAACACATTATCACTAATAATATAATCCATAAATTAAATTTAAACGACAAATGAAAAATGCATTAATGAAAGTTACCATAGAGGATTAAATACGTAAAGTAACATCACTTTTTTGAACCTTCAAAATATATTTTATTTTATTATGTATTTCCAATAATTTTAGTTTAATATGTTTTTAGCTTAATATAAATTTTAAATACAGTGAAATCTTTTTGCATCTATTAAATATTAAAATATATATTGATGCGCATAAAAAACCTTCACTCTATAAAATATTAATCAATATATTTTTAATAAAAATCGACAAAGGTCTCAAAATTCTCAATATTTTTAAAGCGCATATTGTGCCCATTGTCCACTTTTGTGTAACCAAATATTTTTTAATATCAGTCATATTTTTTAATTGATGTGAAACCGATGGTATTTATTATTATTATTTATTTAAACCGCAAACCTACTTTGAAATAATATAAAATGTTAAGTTTTCATAATATTTTATATGTTTAAAACCTTTTGTTATTTTTGGTTTTATAAATATTTAGTTAAGCTGCAAACCTATTTTAAAACTTAATTGAATATTTAGTTTTATTATTATCTAGCTAAGTCTTAAACATAATATTTAATGATATACAATTTTACGTGTCATCAATAAATATTCTATTTTCAAATCTTACTTAATATAAAATGTTTTTTTCTGGAAATATTTAGCTAAGTTATAAACCTATTTTTAAATAAATTGGAAATGGTAATTAGTTTATTATAGATTGAACCATTTTAACAAATGTTTTATTAAACCATTAAATTAAAAAAAATATTCAAAAAGTTAAAACCAAGCAAAAATAATATTTAAAAGTTAATAAATTGAGTGTCCGGTACCCGCACACTCGTCAGCTTCGGTACCTCACGACAGTGAGGTACCGACCTTTTCATGTGGCCTTTAGGAACTTTATGCATAAACTGAAAACTATACAAACAAATCAGATATAATGTTAAAAATAAATAGGAATATGACAGAATTTTGAGCGTTAGTAGCTAAGAGTGGATAGTATACCTCTTCGTCAAACGGCCATTACTTACGGTGCACAGGTCCTAAGACCGACCGGATCCGCGATCCCCCAGTATTGCAAACAGAGCCGACTTCATAAGTGTTACCTGTCAGTGCAGCTTTCGTCCCGAACTAATGAACTAAGTTTGCAGGGCTAGGTCTGTTGAAAGTTGGCCCGGAGCCTGAGCTCGGAGGCTCGCCCGGTGCCTCGAGTGGCTCCGTCTCCCATCGGTAATAATTTAGACTTACCGCGGGGCGAGGGGGAAGGCTGAGTTTCCGGTTAGGTGTGAGTGTGGTTGCACCCAACCCTCCCCCTTAGACTTGCAAGGAATATTCAAATTGAACCATGCGAACCGACCTGGGGGCTGCGAATGCAAAGCTCCACACTTTTCGTATAAATTATGGCAATAAAATGCGGATCCGAGGCGATTCATTTGAGCGAAATTATTTAATCATTCATTCTAACGGCTTTATTAAATTTTGCGTTGAGGTTTTAACCACCGCGCATTTAACCTTGATGCAATAATTTTTAAGAGACTCGTTATCTGTGATTTAATAAAAATATGATATTACTTATAGATAAAGTATAGCAAGTATTACACTAAGTAAGCAAAAAACATTGATATCTGGATTGAATTATAGATAAACATATTTATCATGAAAAACATGTTTATCGTTAAATTTGCCAACTTGAAAATGATATGATAAAATTTGCAATGTTGACTTTTGATTTATTTATTATAAATATGTAATCGTAAAGGTAAACCTAATTTTTAAAAAAACGCGTATTTATAGCTAAAATAGCAGTTTTTAACTTCAACTTTTTTAAATTTATTGTATTGAAATCAATATTATATTTAATTATGTATGATCCATCTTTTGTTGTAAGATAACGTTATGCAATGCGTTATAATATGGAAAACACAGTCAATACCCACTAAGTAAGTAATGTGACACAAAATAGCAAAGCAAATATTTACAGGCAGATGTCACTATGCAAAAACTAGCTTAATTATAGTATATTAATTATTATTCACGAGAAAATTAAGAACACCCTAGCAATGATGATCTTCTGTAATTATAAATATATAAATCTTTACTTCTGATAATTGTCACTATATGGATACATTCTCGGATACAATAGATATTGAAATATTGAGATTTAAATTTGGGACGTTTTTGTTAAATATATTATAATTTATATTATTTAAGCGACGAATTTATTAAAAAATAATATTCATACAATTCCATAAGTATCATCATATTGGTTTTGTGTTAAAATTTTAAGTATTGTGTTTTATTAAAAAAACCTAGCTGAAAGTCCATCTTAGTCATAAACGAAGTTGATATTTTAGACATAAAGTACGGTTTTGAGAAGCTTTAATATTGAGGGCCTAAATTTATATTGAGAAGCTCTCAGGTTATTCTCATTGATTTCCTTCAATTTAATTTCAATTCGTTGTTTAAAACTTCATCGTCTTCTGATTCGTGGATCAACAAGATCCACAAAAAGAGCGATGATTTGTTTCTGAAAGTATTATATTAGTCACTGTTCCTTTAGTTGTTTGATGTAATTGTTTACAGATATATTCATAATCACTGTCGGCAAGTTCTAATGAAGCAAAAACGCTTACCTGACTGTGAAATTTTTTAATTTTTTATTTTAATAAATATATATTATAAAATTACTACTTTTATTATCTTTATGTGTGTTTAAGCACATTATATCATGTTTGTCATAATTCAAAATAAGTATTGCACTGTTAGGCATCATACTCCAAGAGTGATGAACTTCGACGATAAAACATTGGACGGTTCACAAAATATTGCTGACGGTTTTGCGGAATATTTTTCGCTTCCTTCTTCTTGTTATTGGTCTTCAGTACGCTCAGATCTTAAATAAATTATAGACGTTTTTCTGGGCCTGACTTGATTCCTGATTTTATTTTAAAGGGTTGCGAAGTCAGTCTCGCTGCTCCTCTAAAACGTATTTTTGATATAATTCTCAAAACATCATCATTTCCTGACCAAGAAAATTCACAAAAGTCACCCCTATTCATGAAAAGGCTGACAAATTGTTTATAAATAACTATAGATCAGTCGCATTGTTGTCAGTTCCTGCAAAATTGTTGAAAATATTTATTCATAGATACGTCTTTAATCACTTTCGGCAAGTTTTGCTGGACCAACTGCATGGGTTTCGTCCCGCCCGTTTGCATCATAAGATTCCCTATCGAGCTCGATGGTTTACCGTTACATTCTAATTAGAATCCACTACTATTTGCCTCTCAGCCATACACCGTGGGGGTGTTACCCTGCGCTTCTAAAGAAATATTTACCATTTTATTTTTATTATATAATAATGCTCTTTTCTTATAATAAATATAAATATTTTATTGCTTTTGGAAACAAAAATAGTAGGAATATATTTAATAATAACTATAATAATTATATTTATTTAAAATATCGTTGAAATTCCGAACAAAATTAAAAAAATCAGATACATAAGTAGTAAAATTATGGAATTAAGTTAGTGGTATTGTAGGTTAATCAAATTTATTCATTTAACAATCCAGAACTGACGCCGATCCCCTAGAAATAAAAGTGAGAGTGGTGTCGCATGTAACGAAGAAAGAGATAAAGCATGCTCTTTCGTGTAACTGTACTTCGTCCAGATGACATGGGAATCTTATGAAGCCGCCCGTTTCACTGTTACTAACCTTCTGTTTTTTTACCAAAACGATGCGGGAATTCAAGCAGACGTCATATATACAGATTTTAAAAAAGCCTTAGATCAGGGTTGTCATGGGTTACTAATAAAAAAATTGTCGAACCTCGGTTACTCGGATAATTTATTTCGATTATTATTGAGTTATTTGAGTTTGTAACCTATGGCGGCCGTTTGTCGAAATAATATTTTACTTCTTCGTGGGTTCCTTAATGATCCAATATGCCCTCTGCTCTTTATGTAATTTATTAACGACATAAATACGGCAGTTACAAATTCAAGTTTTATTCTGTACGCAGATGATTTAAAATTGTATAAATGCATTCGATCTGTTGCGGACTCCTCTCCACAGAATCTCTCTATGGAGATCGGCTGCAATTAACCGTTTTCTTTAGTGTCGGAAACTGTGTCAGTCTATTCCTACGATCTCGGTGGAAACATTTCGACTAGAAAAACTTTCAATAAAGATCTAGGGATCACTTTGAGAGCAAGTAAAATTTCTCTCTACACATAAACAACGTCTGTGATAAATCTACAAAGATGCTCGAATTTGTTATGAAGAACGCCTTTCACTTTGACAATCCGTCAGTTATTTGTGTCCTTTATGACACCATAGTTCGTAGCATTCTTGAATCGGGAAGCTTCATAAGATTCTCATGTCATCTGGACGAAATACCGTTACACGAAAGAGCATGCTTTATCTCTTTCTTCGTTGCATGCGACACTACTCCCATTTTTATTTCTAGGGGATCGGCGTCAGTTCTGGATTGCTAAATGAATAAATTTGATTAACATACAATACCACTAACTTCATTCTATAATTGTACTACTTATGTATCTGATTTTTTTTAATTTTGTGCGGAATTTCAACGATATTTTAAATAAATATAATTATTATAGTCATTATTAAATGTATTCTTACTACTTTTGTTTCCAAAACCAATAAAATATTTATATTTATTATAAGAAAAGAGCATTATTATATAATAAAAATAAAATGGTAAAAATTTCTTTAGAAGTGCAGGGTAACACCCCCACGGTGTATGGCTGAGAGGCAAATAGTAGTGGATTCTAATTAGAATGTAACGGTAAACCGTCGAGCTCGATAGGGAATCTTATGATGCAATCGGGAACTATAATTTCATATCGTGAAGCATTGAAGTAAACTGTTAGGTTACGATAGTCTCAATTTAATCTAAATAAATAAATAAATAACAATCATGTTTAAAAGTGCAATATTTGGTGTCAGAATCATTGAAAGATTCTGTTTTTTGTTTATTATGCTACAAAGTTTACTATACAATATAAATAATTGTTTGCAATAAAAATCACATTGAAGCGTTTTTCTACTATAATATTCACAGTGTTATATCTATCTTTCGCGACGCAAAGTTTCTTCCGGCTTAACTGCACTTCCGTCGTCTTGCGCAGTTTATTATATCACAATAAACCCTACCGCAACACGGGGATCCCGCAAAGACTTGACTTAAGCACCCCCCAGGATCAGATTACCCTATCGGTGGGGGTGGTTGCGGCACAACCCTGGTGTGGCGGTGCCGTGCGTGAAGGAGAAAAATGGAAACTCGGATATGACAACGTCGCCGGCGACAATTATCCGATAAAGGACAAGTTGTCAGATGTGAGATGAGATCTGAGAGCTTTAACGTGAAACGTCCCGGGGGGATTTCAAGGGATACAAGAAAGTGGTGTTTATGGCTAGAGCAAGGTATGAAATATTGTTGAAAAATATATTTTTATAAATCGTTTATTTAAATATGATAATTTTACAAACATACAATACATGTTATTTGTTTATAACAATAATTATATTACAATTTTTTTATTACTTGCAATATAAAAAATAACATTAAAGAGTTAAGAACAACCAATTCAGTGCTAATTTAAGTATATTTAGCATAATAACTAGAACTATTAAAGTATGTACTTCAACCTCTGAAGCAACTTGTGTTTTGGCATTTTTGCTTATATTTCATTTTTCTGTCGTAGTCTCCGATATACGAGAGTAATGGGTTAGTGTTTGCTACGCAAAATATTTGTATAGTATTTTCTGATATAAAACTGAAAATTTTGTATGGTTTTTATTGTTTAAAGGCGGTTAAAAAGTTTTTATATGAATATAAAAATTTATATTAAATTTTATTTTGGATTATTTAAAAATGTATTAGTTGTGTTACTTCATATTGGACAGCAATATGTTTAGATTAGATTTTATATTTTGTGGTAATCGCTCTCTTTTTATTAATATCGGTCTTAGGGCCGCAATGGCAGCAAGCACTTTAAAGCAAATTGCAAAGTCTTTAATGAGTTCATGTATTGAATGCATTTTTACCCTGTTCCCTTTGAAGAAGCTGTGGCAAAGCTTATCTACGTTTTGTTAATAAAAATGATCCTGTTTCACTTTGGTAAATTTACATTTTTTTTTAATTTGGAATATTCTTTGTATAACATAGCAGCCAATTTTTTTGTATTTGCGATCTACTGTTTTCTATAAAAAAAACATTGCGATCTTTCAAAATATATTTTATGTACCGTTTACATATTTAATAAAATGTTTATTTAAGATTATATTAATTTTAAATATATTTACATAAAAAAACAGGAACATAGTAAATACTACATTAAATAAAATATTATTAATGGATTAGTTGACACCGTCTAGATTTGGCAATCTTTTTAAAATCAGGATAATATGATAAAAGAGATAATTAACAATATTGCTAGTAGGTATTTATATCTGATTGACTTACTCAGTTGGTACAGATTTACCCAGTTGTAACGCATTGGGCATACGTCTGGAATTTAAAAAATATTTTTTTTTAAAAAAATGCTATTGCTGTATTTTATTTAAAAATGCCAATTTTTTTTTAATATTAAAATTAGCACATATATGTTTGTTTGAATAAACTATTAAATTGATTCATTGTCGAGTAAATTATACGAAAGCCCAATTGCTCATCAATATTTATTATTTTAATATAACAGGATTATTTTTTTTAATAATTTACTTAATGATGGTAATAAACTTATAAGGCAATACCAAAATGAAGTTGTAGCTTTTCCATAAGGTGAATTTTAGTGATTTTTTTCAAATAATGAAGAAACACACAAAGTAGAAAAGAGTAAATTAAATACGGTTAAATAATGAATAAAAATTTAATAAGGGTGTTTCATCAAATCTGTCAATTTAGGGTTTTTTTTTTAAATAAATAAAACTATATATAATCATTACATAGCATATTACCTCATCATATGCAGATTTTTTGGCATCAACGTTTTTTATATGCTTCGAAGAAGATATTATAAAGACTTTTAGGATGGCCAAGCAATATATTATAAATTTGGAATTAAAGCTCATAACGACTATTTGACTTTCACTAACTTGTCTGCGATATCAATTTGAGATAATCTCTGGCATTAATGAAATTTAAATTCCACTCATGCGCTTTTTTTATTATTACTTAAAATAACATTATTCATAACTCAGATTACTCTCCAGACGACATTTATAATTTTCTCTCCGTCCAGACTTGACTCACACATTAAGATACTTACGTAGGATTATTCTGCGAGCTTGTGCGTGTTCATATAATATTTATAAGCACAAAAAATATTTAATTTACTATATCAGTAATATCCATTTCTAACACAATATTATTTTACTAAATATCATATAGTATTTTTTATGTTTTTAGTTCAATGACTAATTTATTGTATGACAGATTAACCATAGGTTAGATTCATTTTTATTAGTACTATACGTAAAATAGTAAAGAATATACTATCGTCTGGCGCAGTTGAGATTTACATATTGGACAATAAATTATAATATGTAATATAATGTTTTATTATAATACATATATTATATAAGCTTATTTTTTACCGTCCAGCATCCCCAACAAAGGTCTTATATACGTGTCAATACTGATCCTGATAAATGATCGAAAAATAAATTGGCAATAGTTCCAAATGCACACAAGGGGCACGAAAAAGTGTAAAATAATAATATATTTTACTGTTCAAAAGTATTATTATATTTAGATTTAGGTTTGGTTCTTTATATCGGTTATTTATTAGTATGTTTATTCTTATTATTAATATTTTTTAACATGGTATGTAATTATCACATATGACCTTTGTGTTTTTAAAATTCTATTGTATCTGGGAGATAAAAATTAGTGATTATTATTTAATTATAATTTCAGTCGATCATCAAATATTAGATTAACTGAGATTTTTGTAATCTAATGAATAAATAGTCGTACAAATTCTGTTTAGTTTTTAAAAAATATCTTATATATGTATTAAAAAAGTTATGAAAATCTGATTGTGTATTGTATTATATTTAACGGTTAAGTAGTTACTAGTTATATTGAGTTTAAAAAATAACATTGTACTGCATTGGAACTAAATTTGAGATAAAATCTTGAATGGTTAATAATTTGTTTTAATTCTAAAGTAACTTGCGAGTCATACTTTACAAAATATAGGTTTAATTGAAATAAACGTCTTCGGAATCCCTCTTACGTATTCAATTATTCAAAAGGTTATCTTGCGACGCGAACGTCTTTTTTACGATTTCATCAAATTTGACGTAAATTTTATTATTTTTTCTTCACTCTCTTTCTCCGACTTCATATTATAATATCAGCGGAATTAAAGTTCAGGGACGATAGAAATAATAAATCTCGTATCTCGCGGCTTCTTCTCTCGTTTTCTTCCACTTTCGGCGATTCTGCGTAGGATAGGCGCAAAACTTTTTCTGTACGTTTTTTTTTTATTTTTCGTCACTTTACGCAAAGACTCTTTATCCGCGGCACTTTGCCCTAACCTTAAATTGATTGTACCAATTTATTTCGTCCCCACTTTTGGGGAAAACGGACGCTCCACGCGGATGCAAAAAATAGGGAAATTTAAAAAGTTTACCGGAGAATTGTGGGACTCTGGCGGAACTTGGACGCGTTGTTTTTTTCTCTTTTTCTCTAACACCGTTTCAACTTTAATGGTCACGTGACTTGCTATTTATTGAAAGTTTTTACAGGATGATAAATGAAATAAGCTACCGCAGCAATACCCAAACTGTTAACCGATTTTTACAAATTATTACAAAATAATGTGATGATTAAAAATATATTTACATATACACTGTTGCAGCTTTTAATGGGTCAGTATACAGTGTATCTTTTCATAAACAATAACCAAGTCCCAGGATACCAAAATCCATGTCTACGTCGATATCAACTTTTAAAAAAATTCGACAATGTTTGTCATGAGATTTTTATTTATGAAGTTAATGACCTTGTAATAATGAATTTGTATTGACATCGTTTCTAGTGATTGACGTTACTTCAGTTACTCTTTATGATGATAAAATGACTCATTTGAGAGTACGCAAAACATGGAATACAAGTTTATGTCTGTTTCTGATAAATTAAAAACTTTCATAAACAGCAACACTATCTCATTTTCGAATATAGCTAAATACATTTGCTTGACCTTGGACACCAAACTGCGGTGGCAGGAAATTATATACAATAAATAAGAAATATATGGAATATGTTTTGTTAAAAATGCTAAGCTGTCTTACAATTTTATTTTCAATTATGCATAAAATTTTTATTAAAATATATTTTACATTTCATGAAAGATTTTATTAAATATTATTTATTTATACATATGATGTCATAAATGAAATTCATAGTTTGATAAAAAAATTATTGATAAGATAATATACGGTTTCATCGCCGACCGATTATTGTCGTATGTACATATTTGTTTAACTATTGGTAGATAAAATATTAGCTATTTATTATTTATAATAAATACTTATGTAATTTTATTTCTTATAAAGTCAGTTTCTATTTATGTAGTGTAAAAGTAAGCAATTTAATATTTACACTAAATTGATAAGCGATAAGTTGCCATATTGTAAAAAAATTGTCATGATGTATCATCAAATTATATAATCAGTTAGGCAATAATAATAATATATTATTTAAAAAATATCAATAGAATAGTACAGAAATTGTTTTATTTATTACAAAAAACCACAACATGAAAATAATTTATGGTAAAAATATAACTCATTTAAATTTTTAATTTAATTTCCAACGTATGATCTCCCTACTCTTAAAACAGCCATGATTTAGTATTGGTATCGTTCTCCTATCTGCATGCATGCATGCGTACACGCACCCTTATTTCCATCACAAGTGTGATGAGCGTTAACATCTTGGATGGACTATACTTGAGTACAATAAAATGAATTTAATAAAAAATATTTAATTGTTTAATGAATTTTTATTTAAAAAAAAGGTTAAATTTAAAATGTAATAAGCTTAATTTGAATAAAAAAATGTTGAATTTGATTTTTGAAAGGTTTCATTTTGAATTAAAATCTGTATCTATCATTATATCTGCCATCTAGCGGTACTTTAGTAATACAAAATACTTGTTTTATTAACTATACAAACGGTAAGCGCATTCACATAATGCATGCATTAGGGCGCCATGTCGACGACACATATCGCGTCTTTTTCTAGCATTCACTCGTCTCTTTCTAGCGTCGTCTTGTAGGCGCCTCGCTGCCGCTCGCGCCGACTTTTACTGTAGAACCAAACAACCTAACCTATTTTTAATGATACTGTATTGATTTGTTCTCATTTCGGTATATCTTGTAATTGTCCAGCATCATTTAATCTATGACTAACTGATCCCGCGATCGCAGCGGCGTATAAAGCGCTGCCTGTGAGTATTTGTGGAACTGATTTCATCGCCGGCGTGAAACGTCATCGTGACGTCACTGTGGCGCCCTAACGCGTGTATATTGTGAATTCTCAAACGGTAAATAGTATACATAAGCTTTGTAATTGTTACTTTTGATTTAAGTATATATTTAAATATTCCTTTCCTAATAATTATTCTGTTTTAATTTTTTTTACGTTTTATGATAAAGCTATTTTTCATTATTTACTATTTAAAAATGTAATTCGACTTTTACTGATTTTTATTTGCGGATAATTATTATCCTAAATGTTTTTTTAAGCATAATGCATATTGACAAAAATGTTTTAGAACCTTTAAAATACGGTTACAAAATTACCTTACGTAAAACAGCAGTATCACTCGTATTTTCATTAATTAAATATACAAGGTCATTTTTTTGAATTCATGTAAATATTATCTATGAGCTGAAAAAGTTATTGTTAAATACTTTTTGTTACCTAATATTTATCAATTAGCTCAATTTAATTAATCATTATCATGATTCGTGATATTAAAAAAATCTATGATGAAAAAATAATGTTATAAAAATAAAAAAAATATATATGAAAAAATAATGATCATTTGCTATCATAATTTTACACTAATCGCTAATTCCGATCTTCCAGACACGAAAAAATAAATTAAAAACACAAAAGTCCATATAAGATTCAAACTCTGCTCTTTTAGTTCAATAGTCAGCAAAGTCGCTGACTATTAACGTAGTAATAATATGCTTTTTAATCAAATCACAAAAAAGTTAACTAAACTAACCTGCGACGATTCAACTTCAACACATAACTTATTCTTAATAGAAAAAAAGCATTTGTACTAAAATAACTATTATAGAAAATCTGTATATAATAACTTTTAACATGTTATATATTTATAAAATAAAAAATATCAGTGATACATTAGCGATTTGATATACGCTAACAAAATCAATAACATTCAGAGTTTCCAGTCTTTTTTCTGCAGCCAGTCGCATTCTTTGCAAATTTTTATACTTACTTGGTTAAGATGTAATTTGTTATGTTCTTTAGACTACTTAACTTATTTTATTGTGTGTAGTAAATAAATAAAAATGCGTTTTTAACAGGCTTATTTTTTATTTATAAAATATGCTACTGCTTCGGCGTTGAAAATGGCGCAGAAATAAAATCATTTAACTTTTATTTTCTTATCGACGTACATGGCTGTTTTTCTGTTCCAGGCTGAATAGTCAGTAATTCATGTCCTTAACTAGAATCAGTGTAACAACAAAACTACAACTCTAAAGTGCAAATAGAATAATTCACCCAATATCAAATAAGCCGTGTTTAGCAGATCACTTCCTATGCAATGCGGTTTTGTACAGCAGTTAATATTAAAAACAGCCGATGTTCTTAATTTTCCATTTGAAAATCTTCGTTGATTCATTTTATTATTAATTTTCCATTGTCGCTCAAATTTTTAAGAGTTTATAGTGCAAATGAAACATATTTAATATTATCATATATTTACATTTGCTTTCATTTTTCATTATCATTGTCTATCATTAGAATTTTGTTTCTTGATGTAAGCATCTTATTTTTCCAGTAGTTATTATTCAAACAACTGTTGATCTGTATTAATTCTAGCATTTCCAAACGGATGTCGATATTACATTTTTTGTACACCTTTAAGGTTTTTTTGCTAGTCCAATGTCTATGTTTCGGTCAGGGAAATCATTTCTATTCCATATTTTTCTTCGAGTGATAAAATACTATTTTAATAATAGATATTTTACTCTTTGATTTTAATGCATGACATGTTGTCAATATAATAGCAACTATAGCTATAACATCTGTGATTCCTCAAGTATTTTCAAATACTATTGTAAGATTTTTGTGATCTTGAAAGTTTTAGTGTCGATAAACACACCTTAAATCATATTGATTAAATTAACTAATGCACATTTGAGTTTTACTTTTTTGTTGTATTGCGAGTATAAGGAATCGCACCAATTACATCATAATCCTTTCCATGTTTATCTTCCATTGAAAATTTATCTTGATTAGTAAATCGGTTGTCCTCCTATTTTTGGTCAGTCTTCATCTTCAAATGCATTTTAGATGTTTTCTTCTTTAAGGTAACCAATTTATTTAGCAAAACAGTTAGCTTAACTTAAACTATTTAATATTTTAACAAAGCATAAGTCGAGTTAATATAATATAATACAGAAATAACCATTTTAAATTTATAAAAAAAGCAATATATACAAACGTGATTTAAAATCAGTTAAAACATAAAAAATACATGATGATTTAACATTAATAAATATATAAAAAAAGTTTAGTAAAGAAAATTATATTATGTAAATAAATTTTAAATTATTGTAAAATTTATTTATATCATACACATATAATAAAAAAAATATTTTCACATAAGCAAAACTAATTTTATAAATTTTAATTAATACTTATATAATTTTATTATATTTTTTAAAGCAAGAAACAATAAGCATGTAGCGTACAGAATATAAGTTCAAACATAGTAAAAACATTAAAATTTTAATATTTATACAATAATACGAACTTAACAATAAAATATATTATTTACATTTACATAAAAAAATGTGTTAACAACCGTTTATACGTAATTATATTAAAAATAAAACCAGAAATTAAAAATAAATAGCATAAACAATACGTGATGTGAAATAAAAATGAAGGGTTATAGTGGTTATTTTATAAATATAATCACGTATTTTTATGAACTACATTTTTTATTTAGCGATTTCATGATGTAATTATTATACAAAACAATATTTTTAATCATACAAAAACCATTTTTACCTTTTTGTTATCGTTTCTATTATAATAAAAATTAATAGTAAAAAACTTTACTTTTTAATTAATACATAAGTATTATCTATATATATTTTTATCTATAATTAGTGAAAACTACAATATTTAAAGAAAATGTAATAAAAAAAATTGTCAGATGTGTCAATTATTATTAATACTTTCAATTTTGATATATTCAATTCGCGTAATACTTTTGTAAAATTTTCTGACAATTTTCTCTCTTTATATTCTCCACAGTCCGTAATTATTTTGCAAAGAGTTTAAATGTAGTATGTTTATAAACAATATCCTAAAATATTGGTAAATCTGCCATTTCAGTTATATTGATTGTAACTTCGAAAAACGGCTAAGATTTTACATTATCGAACTTTATATTAGGTTGACAAGTATCGTAAAAAAAAATTTTTGCAGATATTAAATAAATATATGTATTACTATAAAGCCAAATTTCCCTTCTAGATGTAATTTCAGATTGACAAATTTAAGGCAATAAAGTACATATTTTATATACAATCAAATAAATATTTTTACTATCTTTTAGGGCATTTCAATTTCATTTATATTTAAACATTTTTTTTTACATTAGTTACGTTTAAGCCAAATTTGCTTTCTGAGTGTAATTTCAGATTGATTAATTTGTATTTTTTCTTTGCTTAATTCGTTTGTTACTATTCCGATTACATCTAACAAATGTTTATCAGCTCCATATTTCATCATACATTGACAAAGAATTTGAATAAATAATGAACCTTTTGTCGTGTGTCTATATGAAACATATTCTTCAACAGTTGCCCAAAAACATGCTAAATCTGCTTGCTTTGGAATCACCTCTGAAACAAGAACGTTTGACACTGCTGACCTCATATCGGACTCTAATTTGCAATTATGATTTAAATCAGTGCTTACCGATTCCATTACATTTCCACCTCTGCAAGCTTGAATGATCATCAGTTTTGGTTTACCAATGAGAGCAGATTCAGCAGTCGTTTGTTCGTCAACTGTACTTTGACATAACATATTTTTAATTTTTTTTACATTGATAATTATACTATCACTACCATAAATTCCATCTTCAGTACCGTGTGATAAAATGCAAACGACAAAAGCTCCGTGCTGCTTTGTAACCTTTCTTAGGTAAAGACTAATCAGAATAAGAATTTCATTATGTTTAACGTCGTTAAACGATTCGACTCTAAAACCAAATGCTTTCCAGCATTTGTGTAAATCTGTAACATCTTTATCGGTTCCTTCTCTCTCTTTTAATTTTATTTCTTCAGTTACTGAGGTAAATTTTTTATTGTTTATTATCAAAAAGTATCCAACTTTTTTTGTGTTTGGTATATAGTACATTTCTTCAGAATTAAAAGTTTTTTGGTTCATATTCATATGAGTTATATCATCTTTGCATTTAACCACCGGATTACTAATTATGCTTTTTAAATAGTTATTTTTATATGATAAACACTGTTTAGATACAACTTCTTCAATATTTTGGATTTCTGCATAGTCTGAAGGGCAATGCAATTTTAAAAACTCACTAATCGGACTGATGTCAAATGGAATATAGTCTTGAAATATATTTATAGAGGGTTGCCATGTTCCGTTTTGCATCTCAATAGACAATAGTTTCTGAAAAATTCTATACAAGATGCGGGTTTCATTTAATAAGAGGTGTGAACTCATACTAAATGTATGAAGGTAATCATAAAATAAAATGAGCTTTTCTGTGCTTAAGTTATTAATTATAAAAAAAATTTTTATTTTTATAGGATGTATAAATTCAAAATTACCAGTCTGATTAGTTGATATATAACAACTTATAACTTCTTTATGGGTTTTTAAAATGTAATTAGCGTGTCTATTATTAATAATATGAAGTGCTTGCTTTATTACTTCGTAGTAGTTATTATAGTTACGTGTCAAAAAATGTACGTGATTTTTAAGACTTACGATCACTGGCTTATTTGATATGAATGTATCTGGAATCAATATTTCATTTAATAAAAATAAAAATATCGTTCTTTCGAAATCGTCAAAAAGCATTCCGATATCTAACAGCATCTTACTAATTTCATAAAAAAAAGCTTTTAAATAAGTAATAACATGTTTAGAATATTTTATACAATTTGTATCATGAAATATTAATGCATTATCATGCAAATTCTGGACATAGTAAGGAAAATATTGAGTAAAATATGTAATCGTTAAAGGTTTTGAGCTGAAAAATTTATTTTGCAGCTCTAATCGAAAATTAATACGCTTTTGGACAAGCATTAATTTTGGGTACATTTCAGGAACATTTTCTTTAATGAAAGTGGCTATTACTTCAACATCACATTTTAAATAGTTGTTTTTACGATCTTGAAACATTATCCATGATCCAATGTTGATAGTTTTAGTTTTTAACAATTGTATGAGATACCACTCAATATCTAGGCTTACATTATTTGTTGTTTTAAATGGTATATTAAAAAGTGTTTTGAATTTCTCTACGGTTGTTTCTTGAAATTTGTTGCATATCGCATGTAATATTTTTTTCATCGGATGAACGAAGAAAGAGTATTCTATAACTTTAGGCAAATATTTTTGTCTTCTATGTATATGTAGGTTAAGTTTATTTATTATTGAATTTTTTTCAATAATCATCAATGCCTCTATAAATTCTTCTAAAGCATATTTGTTATAAATTATAAAGTTTTCAATCCATTTAAAAAAAAATTCATCTTTAATGCTTTCTGAAAAATCTTCATTAACGTTAAAAGTTTTTGATAGTAAAAATTTCAAAGAAATCCTATCATAATCGCTTAAGTCTTTTAATATTGTAGGATTGCGCCAAAGTACAAAATACTTGCGGCTGAAACAGTAGATGGGTATTGATATATAATTATTCATATTGTACTTTTGATACATACTAATGGTATTAGAAATCGGCATTAAAGCTTTATTATATATACGAATTTCGGAATTTATTAGATTTTCAACAACATTAATATTTAATTCGAAATTGTTAGGATCTTTTTTTAGTAGGCAAATAATCAATTTTACGTCACAATAGATGAAATGTGTTAAACTTTTAAGTATTACCCATGATCCAAACTTAATGTTACCAAGCAAGTCTAACTTAAGAAAAAATAACTCTATATAGCACTTGGCTTCAGTTTTATAATAGTTTTTCATGTTGTCACAAGCATTCTCTATATCTCTTATAAATCTGTTTGCAATACCCTTATTAAAAGTTTTAAACATCATGTATAAGAATTTTTTCATTGGATGAATAAAGAGCGAATATTCCATTACATGTGGCAAAAAGTTACTTTTTTCATGATCCAAATTTATGTTTAATTTAGTTAAGACTTCTTCATTTTCAATAATCAGTAGAGCTTCTATGAGAGCGCCTTTCCAATAAACGCCATAGCTTACAGCCCAGTCATACAAAAATTCGTGGAAATCACCGTTTAACATAGTTGTCGCCAAATCTAGAGAGAGTTGGCTACAATCATATAACAAAAATATTAGAGTGATTACCTCATGCTTAAAGAGATTACATTCTAATTCCAGCAAATCTTCTAGTTTAAGATCACCATGATCAAAAATTCCCATGGCTACGAATGCGCATTCGTACTTTTGCTCAAAATCCATATTGTGCGTGTTTGATTGATGACAAACCACTACTGCCTTGTTTCATGCTATCCTTATCATTATATATTATATCAAGGCAGGCTTGAAAAATTGCAGGGCAAATTAAAAAACTTGTTATTTTCTTATAAGTTTGTAATTATCAATACTATTTAATTTTTAAACCTTTTAATATTACTATGCCATTTTAATATATGGAAAAATATATTTATCTATTAAATTAACATTTTTTTTAAAAAGAGCTTATAATCATAGTATTCAATATTTCATAAGTATAGAATTGAACAAATTTCAAAAAAAAAGTATGAAATATAAAATTACTTTATTAATGTACTTAGAAGTATATTAATCAACATTAAACAAAAATATTTCTAAACCAGACAATTTAAAGATACTATTAAAATAATAATAAATAAAACAAAATAATTAAAAAAAAGATCTATAAAATGTATTTTTATTTATTTTCTCTGTTATCATGTAATTCAATTTTTTAACGCATAGTTTTAAGGTATTTTTTATGATATTTAAAATTTTAATTATCATAAAAAATACCTTTACTTTATTGAGATATAATTATTTACTCAGCCGATACTTAATGTTTGTATAGTAAATTTAGTATTACAGGAATATAAGGTATTCAGATTGACTTAGCAATATATATATATATATATATATATATATATATATATATATATATATATATATATATATATATATCCAGTAGCGTAGCTATGGTGGGGCGGAGGGGGCGGGCCGCCCCGGGCGGCACTTGCTTGGGGGCGGCATATTCGCGATGGAATCGTCTAGTGTGGTTCTTAACCCTGAATATACTAAAATTTATGTATCTTATACATCTACGAATAGCAAGAGCTTAGCAATAATCAATTAATTATCTTAAGAAATGCTGATTTTATGACCTTGCAAAAAAATGTATGGGGGGGAGCTGCAATATAAAGGATTGCCTCGGGCGGCACATATCCTAGCTACGCCAGTGCATATATCGCATTGTTTTGGATTCATACCAATTTTTTATTATTTTAAATCGCTTGTTAATAAAAATGAAAAGCTACTTATATCCTATCAATATTATATAATATAGAGCGTAAATCTAATTTAACAAGCTTGAAGAAAAAAATCAATTTGTGTGAATAAAGATAATAATAAATATCCGGACACTATTTTTCGAATAATTTTATTATTTAGCTAATAATATCATATATTTTAAAAATAAGTATGTATCCGAAAAAATATAAATTGAAGGCAAAAAGTATTTGTTAACATAAAAAAATATTTTTAGCAATAATTTGTTAAAAATATTTTTTCATGTTAACAAATATGTATTAATATAAAAAATATTATATATATATTTAAATGTATTTAAAATTTGCAAAATTTGTCAGACCATCATGAATGTCTTAATAATTTGTACGCAGTGAACGTGTATTTAAATTAAATAACTTTCCTTAAAAAAATTACCTTTTCTGATCCGCATGAGCAATTTTTCTGTAACCAATGTTCATGTGACTAGTTTACATTTGAGCAATAGTCCGTTTACCAGTGCGGATATATCTTTCTGAAATCTTAGTGTGTCTTAAATATCCGTATTGATTGATTAAATTCTTTGAATCGATATTGAAAAGTTGCAGATGTCTAGAAATACTTGCTCAATGCACAAGTCTTATTTTGTTCCGCGGTCTGACCAAGCGGTAAACCCCCATTGGGTACTTATCTGCCATATTTTCTACCCTGGCACAAAGGATAAGAAATGCATAGGGAAAATATTGCGGTTATTGTAAAGCTTCTCCTTTCTTCATATGTACCATCTAGTCTGGTTAGGCTTACTCGAAAAACCAAATCAGCAACCATCCGTTATAACGAAGCTAATTATTCATTCGGCGTGGCACTTCCATTTTGCGAAATAACGCTGAATCGCCAATTAACCTCTGCCGGCGAAACGTTCAGACTCCAAAATGGGAATCTTATCTAGCCTGATCTGATTTTGCTTTGTGTTTCCGCCATGTGACAAAATTAGATTGCTCTTCGTCGCAATTGCATTTTGCGTAATTGTATAATACATAAACATGAACGCTTAGTGACGTATGTCAAAATTGACGTTCGTTTTACATATAAAATGTAACATCCGCGTACCGATTCGACATAAAAAATGTCAAATAATTGTAAAAATTCTAGAAACATATAATTTGACATACTTTATGTCAAATCTAATAATTCTATATCACTAGTTTTGAAGTACTGCCCGACCTACAACTATACCCCAACAAAATGGCAACCGAACTTCTTGATTGCAGATATGACGACACCAGACGATTTAAACGAGTAAGACCATTGACATATCCGACAAATATATAAAATAAATTAGATTTTTTATTAATAAATATGAAGAGGCATCCAATGTGATATTTTATTTACATGTCAATATCATGTATAGATTTTAAATAAAAAAAATCAATTTCTCTTAAGCCAAATTTCCTTTCTAAGTGTAGTTTCAAATTGACAAATTTGCAATTTTCTTTCACTTAATTCGTTCATCACTATCCTAAATATATCTGACAAATGATTTTTAGCTCCGTGTTTTATCAAACATTGACAAAATATTTGGATAAATACTGAACCTTCTGTCGTGTGTCTATATGAAACATTTACTTCAACGATCACACAAAAAACTGCTAAATCTGCTCTCTCAGGAATTTCCTCCTAAACAAGGACGCTTGACTCTGCTGATACATTATTAGATTCTAATTCGTTTTCATAATTTTAATTGATGCTAGCAGCTGATTTCATTTAAGCATTATCTCTGCAAGCCTGAATGATCAAAAGTTTCGGTTTTCCCGAGAGAGCGCTACTTTGACATATTTTTTTTTTATTTCAATAATTTTAATAGGTATACCATCACTATCATAAACTTCCTCTTCAGTACGGTGTGACAAAATGCATAAAGCAAAAGCACCGTTCTCATTGCTTACCTTTCTATTGTAAAGACTTATTATAGTAGAAATTTCGTTATGTTTAACGTCGTTAAACCATTCGACTTTGAAACCAAATGCTTCCCAGCATTTTTTTTAACACTAAAACATCCTCATCGGTTTCTTCTCTTTCTTCAAATTTTGGTTGTTGTATTAAAGGTGTTTTTTATTGTTTATTATTACAAAAAATACTATTTTTTTTGGATTTTCTATGTAATACAATTCTTTATAATTTAAAAGGTTTTGGTATATATTTCGCAATTGGTTGCATCATCACTACATTTTAACTTTGGATTACCAGTTATGTCATTTAGAATATTTTTTTTGTATTTTAAAAATTTGGAAGATATATTTTTTTTAATACGCTGGATTTCTAAATAATTTACAGGGAAATGCATATCTAAAAACTTGCTAAGCAGACCTAAGTCAAATGGAATATAATCTTGTAAAATGTTTGTAGAGTGTGTCCACGTTCCGACACTTATATTATCAGCTAATAGTATTATTAGCACTGATAATAATGTGTTTTCATAAATTTCTGTATCTTCAGATTGTCTGAGGTACTTAATTAAGAATATGACACTATTTGTATTTAAATTTTTGATCATTGAACAAATGTATTTTTTTATAGGATGTACAAATTGAGTAATATCAGTATTAGTTAATTTATATTTACTTATCATTTTATTATAGTCGTCAAAAATGATATTGGCTTTCTTATTATTAATATCATGTAATGCTTCAAAAAGAGTTTCTGTTCAGAGTTCAATAAAGTTTTCTGTACAGTAAAACAAGAATATTCTTAAATCAGAATAATATGCGTCTTTCATTGAAAATGCAAAGCTAGAATCGCATAGTAAAAATATCAACGATTCTTTCTCAAAGTCGTTAAGAAAAATAAAAATTTCTTTTAGCATCTTAGAAATTCTTAAAAAAATATTGTTCATATGGAACATCATTCACACAGATTAAAAAACGGTTAGTATTTTAAAGAAATTTATTTAATTTTATTAATAACACGACATTTTTTAATTGATATATGATATAAATTAGTATTATATTTTTTCACATAATTTTATTTGGACTTTGGGTTATATAATAATGTAACAATTTTTGATTAAAAAATCGTAAACATATTGATAATTTTAAATATAAAAACGTATGACAGTTGCTATCCAAAGTTGCTATATACGTACAACCGATAAGCATTATCTTCAATTATTTTTAAGGTGTATTTTTTCAATTTAGTTTGCGTTTTAAGAATTGAAATACATTTTATAAAAATTGATTTGACATTTTTTCGGCATAACTATATCTCAAAAAATTAAAATACAGTTTGTGCAAATTTTTATTTTTTGTATTAAATGTGTCACACGTCCTATGTTACATTTTTGACATTTTTTCATAAATTATTTTTGCTTAAAATATATATGTATACAAACATTCTTGCTTTCTCTGCTGGCCGAGATAAACGCTGATCGGTCTTTAAGACCTAATCTGCCATGATTGAGGCTACTTATAATGCATGGAGTTCACTTAAGCAAGTGACCATGACTCTAAATGAACCAGCCATATAAAGAATATAAAAATCCCTAGCCAGAAATTTATTGAACAAAAATACAAAGGCATCCGTTTCTGCAACGGACCAACTATTTTTCCCATATCCTATTCCATAAAAATAACGCGTTTACTTAACCTAAGCCGCAATTTACTTGTCAAAAAAAGAATATGCCTCAGCACACAAAATTTAGCTGAAATCTCTTTACCGAATAAAATAATTAAATTTAATATTCTACTTATTTTTTTTTATTTTTACAGCAGACTGCTTGACAAACAAGAATAAGCAACATGTATTCTTATCGAACAGACTGCAAAAATATTTACTTTTCAGGTTGAAGATTTACAAAAGATCTCAAAACTTATAGATACAAAAAAATCTCTTTCAATTTATTCACGGTGTCAGCATCAGTCCTAACACATTTTATTATGTCATTTTAATATTAAAAAATTGATCTCGTTAATCTTTGGAGTAGAAAGCGGGATCTGGCTCATAGTAACAAAATAAGAAAAACAATACTTTTTGTTGTCGCACTGAAAAAAAATGTCCATAACAAATCCATATTTGTAACTTTAAACGTTTATTAAATCAAAGTGTCACAATAAAGACCCAAAACAAAAAAAAACAATATGTCAGTTATTTGGCTTTTCTGCTATAAACTGAAGAGCTATTCTTGCTTGCGTCAAGTGTGCTGAAGCCCATTTAGCTTTAGATTATAGATAATAATCAAAAAATCCTTACAATAAAAAAAACACTTCTATATGTACTAATATAAAATTAAGAAATCTGAAAGCAAACCCATTCGGCAAGCAAATTTAAAAAAATATTTTCTGAAGCTAAATGAATAAATATCTCACAGATCCAATCCATATTGGTTAAACCTATTGCAACCACTTTGATTGAAAATTACAGTCATAATTCATAATAGAACAGACAACCACAATTACAGCAATAAATTTTAAGACTATCAGTATACATCGCTACAGCTCAAAAAATAGCTTGGAATGCAAACGGTCTTTGAAAAAAGCATGAATTCAATTAATTTTTGTTGGTTCAATATCTAAAGCGTCAAGTAAAGCTTATGTCGCTAATTATAAATAATTTAAAAACGATGGTTTGATTGAAGCTGGATATACAAATTAGTTAATTAAATGATTAAAATAAATAATTAATAGGATTTCATATAATTTACAATGAAACTTTTTAAATAATTACATTGACCTAAAAGTAACAACGATGATGCAAAAGATTTTATATAATACGCTATTAAATATGTAGCTTTAAATGTTATATTATTATATAAAAAAGAAATAGGTGGCAAAAGTGCATAAAAAGCACCATTGCTTTATCCGAAAAGTTTTAGAAATCCTGAGCTACGGTGTGTTTTATTGTTTTTTTTTCCAAAAACTTTACATTCGATTACATTGTTAAATGGAGCAGCTTTGAATAAAAGTTTTAATAATGTTTGTTAGGATGCAGACCGCGGAAAAATATATTACCAAAGTATTTATATGTTTTCTGTGTACGAAATATCATAGTGAATTATTTATTTTTTATTTTTGCATTTCTTATTTTATTGTTTTAAGAAAATCCATGTATTATTTATGTTTTCATTATGATTTATAGTTAGATTTAGTGTAAAAAAGTAAGATAATCAGATTTGGCAAATTTTTTTGGTAAATATTATATTTTAAAGTCTCGATAAAATGACTATATTTTTTAGATCAAGTTTTTTCGGTTTTTGTGATTTTGTAAACACAATGTTTTATCTGACACTAACACGAACATACAATACAATGATATATGATCATAGCATTATGATTTGTTAAAAATGTTAAACTGTGGCACAAAAACGAATTGATATATGGATTAAATTTTTATTTAAGTATATTATATAATAAATTTCGTAGAAGACAATAATATTAATAATTAATTATCAATAAATGTATATCACATAAAAAATTATCGAGTTGTTTATATCGTCGATCGATAATCATTGTATGTATATATTTTGTTAGCTCATGATAAATAAAAATGATGTATGTATAAGTTATCTACATGTAATTGTATATGTTATGAAGTAAGTTTCTATTTCTGTAGTTATAAAGTACACAATTTAATCTATACATTAAATTGATAAGCGATAAGTTGCAACGTTGTAAAAAAATAGTCGTGATAAAATCAAAATAAAAGTGTCAAAACATGATGTATTAGCAAATTATTATATATAACCAATTAGGCAATAATTTAAGAATATGTTGTGTTTTTAATTTTTTAAGTCGCAATAAAAATCATGTTCTTTTTATATATTGTGAAAAAATAAAGTGAATGATCGCAAAAGCTTTTGAAGTTACATTAGTATAATTTTACAGTATTATGACTAATTTATATATTAGATAAATATTAAAAAGCTCACTATAATAATCGAATTTTTCATCAAAACTATGAAATATTATAAGCTTTTATGCCACTTTTGAAATAAAAAAAAACCACATAGATACAGCCAAATTCGACCTTTCTCTAACAATAACATTAAAAACCTACACAAGTAAACAAAATAGATTTAAAATGATACAAAAAGTCACACACTGTATAGCGTTACAAGCTTATTTTCGTTACAAAGACATAAAATATAGTATGTAGCACATCATGCGCACGATTTATAAGAAAGAAAACAAAATTCCCTCCTCTACAAAATCAATTTGGGAACCTGTCCGTGCAGAAAGATACTCGGAGCTTTTGTTGAAGGCAATAAATTGCTTAGGTCGCTTCATTCTTTCCATACAGCCTAAGAAATATCCTCCTTACCGCTATTTTATCGGGTACTGCCAGGGGATAGGGAGGACCCCCTAGATCTCCCCCCTGGGAAAATTGTTAAATTTTATCTATCCTCAAAATTTCACGGTAACGAGATTCGTCCGAGTTTGCTTCTTTTTTTATGGCGCAATCCAAATTTCTCTGAGTTTAATAACAATTAGTATCCTATCGGGTGAGATATGGCAAATTATGTGATCGAATAAAAAGTTCAAAGTCTAGGTATAAAGTATAAAACATTTTAAAATGTTAAAGTTAAAAATTAACGAGAACTGAAAGTATTGAGGTATACAGAATAAAATATTTACAAATTAATTTTATTATACAGAAATATTTTTCTTATTTTCTTGGGTTAAAATTAAAGGTGTTTTAAAATTTATGACGTATTTTTTTAAATTAAAAATAAATAAATAAATAAGTTTAACCATGTAACATAACCAACAGTGCAATGTAGAAAATTATGAAATGAAATAATTGATTAACAGTTATTTGTACAATATGTAAAAAAGATGGCTGACGATTAAAATTATTTAAGTTTTTGTCTAATTGTTAAAATATTACTTTTATGAGTCAAGAAATAAAGGCAAATATTGTCAATAATGAAAGTGGTAATAGTGAGATGCATTATGATGCATCTGAAAGAAATCCTTCTGATTTTTTTCAATGAATCAGGTTAATTTAAGAAAAATGCTATGATATTTTAAGATAATAAATGAATCAGAAAAATACCATAATAATATAAAATACTAAAAGAATGTCAGAAGACTGTCGAATTTAAAAAATTGTTTTCACATAAATATGTTCATAATATTCTCTACACCATGTGAAGGCAATTAAAATAGCTGTCAGCAAGTTTAGTGCAAAATAAATATGATTTTGATCTGTGTAATTTAATAATCACTAGCTTGACTTTTAAAGACAGTATAAGAAACAGGTCTTAACAATTTTAACAAGTTACTTATGTGGCCATCGACAATATCTGATACATGAAGTATTAAATTACTTTGTATAAACAATTGTGGTGTTTTTATGCATTAATTAAAGCAGAGATAAATAAAACTATTTATAGTTTAATTTTACATTTTTAAAAACCTGTAGCTCTAAAGACTATGATGCATATTAGACAAAGGAGCTTGTTTATCAGACGTAAAGAAATGACATGGTTCAAAAATTTATTTTATAATCTAAGAAAATGTTATACAAAAAGTTGTAAGAAATTGAATTTATTTAAAGCGTCCTATTAAGTACTTCATATTAAGTCAATACTTATTAAAAAAAATTAGAAACGCAGTAAAAAACGCATATATCATTTCAGAAAATATAGCAAGAAAATAACGTTATTAATCTCTACATCTTCATAAGAGGTGTGATATGATTGATTACACGTGGTTAAAAAATATTATTGTTTTTGTACAGCAATAAGATATTATTTTAATATAGTTATACATCTGTCGATGTTTCATATAAATATTATTTTAATTGTTGGGATTTTTTTTTACAGACAACGATGCAGATGACTTAAAAAAAATATAAAAATAAAAGAAAATACAAGCTTTTTCAATAAAAATTTTTTTAAGAAAATTATTTCTTATCTTATTTTATTAACTAATTTTAATCTATGCTTAGAAACTGAATATTTATGTATCAATATGCTTAAAACAATTCAAAACAGCAACTTTACATTTAGCGATTAAGACCTAATTACACCCGATTAAACCTTAATCAACAGTAACTGGCGCTTCTAAAATCTGATACGTCGTAAAATAATAAATACCTTTATGGGAGTAGCAGCATATGTATTATACAAAAGAGCCAATATTGTAACGTGTTGTTATTATTTTATTTATTTATTTCGTAAATTTGCTTAGTATCAAATTTCTGTATATGTAATTGTATTAAAATTTTTATATAATATTTGTACACAAATAATATAAACTATATTAAAACTTATTAATAATAATGTATCAATTATGTATAAAATAAAAATAAATACTATTAAGTTCACTTAATATTAAAAAGATAAGTCAAAACAGTATTCAAAGTCACTATATTCGTTTGTATAAAATAATGAGATTTTTAATACATAGGACCGTAAACCTAAACTTGCCATTTCATTCTAAATTATGAATAATGCTGAAATAAATCGCTTACGAAATGACTGTGTTAACGCAAATAGAGATAGCTACTTACCCGTAATCAAAGCTGGTGTGCTACTTGACAAATCTTGCTGTAAGATCTATTTTTTGATTTTCGTATACATTTGATGTCTTATTTATCGGCAATTATTTCCAATTTTATTAAATGTTTCCTTCCCAAACGTAATTAAATTATAATTAAGGACGAAATAGTAACTCTGAGGTAGCAGGTTTAATCCCAGGCAGCAGCACTCGAATTTTTATTTATAAAAAAATAGTATTATTAAAAGAAACTGGCCCAAGCTGCAGTGACATCTATTGTTTATAAATCATATCTTACAAAATAATTTATAATTGAATATATAGATGTCATCAACTGCTAAACTTTCAGATTAGTGGTTATTATTTCTGATTTACTTACCCAGATATTACAGATTAACACAGTTTTAACACCTGTCAGGTTACAACGCGAGATTTAAAAATAAATAAATAAACATATTAAAAACCTATAAAATATAAATATAGTTTCTTTTTGTTTAAAGTGACATATGTATACTATATTCACTGTTTGAAGCTGAATTTGTTATCTGTTAGATAGTTATCTTTTGGCAAGTTATACTATCTTTTGACTACGACTGTTATCAAATATTAAGATATGTATTCTTAAGAAGTTAATTTGTAACATGTAGTAATTTTAAATTGTAATCTGATTTTTAAAGTAACTAAAAGTTATCATGTATTTTTTTCTGTATACTTACAGCATTTTATATATTAAATACATGGTTATTATATCTTACTTTATTTTTAGTTTTTAAATGTGGAAGATTTGTTATATTATACAGATAGAATAATCGTATGATAAATAATAAAAAAGTTGCACTTTTAATAAACAACTTGGAGTTAATTAAAAATTGTGGTTTATTCTGTATGCAGATTGATATTACCAATGATAGTTTATTATTTTAATTACGTTGAAGACATTCCTAAAATCACCTGTAATAGTTGCAGTTTTGCATACTTATCTAGTTTTATTTAAACAGAACAAATCCTTTTTATGTAGTAAAAATCATCTTATCATATATTTAGGATAGGAAAATAAATAAAAAAATATTTCTATAAAGTATAATTTTTATTTAGTTAAGAGCTGTTGCTTTAGGGATAATACACGCTGTGCTGGTTCATGTTTGACAGTAATTTATTGTAAAGTATAATACGATGTAAGAATCCATAATGAAAATCCACGAGCTAATATTTAGTAGTTTATTAATAATCATTTCAGGAAACAACTGTTTTTGGATAAAGTTCACTTTTTAAAATAGCAAACGGTCTTCTTTATTTAATATTTCAATCAGCATCATCGTAATTTTTAGATAACCATTGCTTTTCATTATTATTAACTTCCTTAAATGTTAATTATTTTAAAATATTAGTATTTTTTATCTATATATTTAACCGATAAAATGTAAGTTTTTCTATATTTTACATTTCTATCGTTGTTTTTCAAAGTATTTTTATTATTCAATCGAAGACACTTTATTCATTTTCAGTGCCAATATTTTTGACTGCCTGCTGTTATATAAATATCTCTTTGTGCAACTGTGTCATCTGATTCTTCATTGGCAAGATTTTTACTCCTCAAATCTACCATATAAGCTGAATCTTCCAGATGATATTTTTTTTCTTCTTGTCTTCTTATTTTAAATTATATAAAGAAGTATGTATATGTTATCTTTCCGATGAATTGTATATGAAATGTTTCCAATGATTATGTATTCAATTATACTATCCTAAATTATGTAGTCATCATGTGATTTTTTACATTGATGGATTATAACAACGTTTAACTGAAGTTTAATAATTGGTATATTCTTTTCAGCTACAGTGTATATTTTATTTTTATTGGTATATACACGTGATTTAATGTTTTAGAAGTAGTTGCAGTTCTTGTTTCCCCGAATGCTGAGAAGTTCCACGAAGCCAGTTAGCCGTTTTAAGATTTTAATTTTAGTATTGAATGTTATTACTAATTCGTACATTAGAAAAGGCGTTCTAGCTGAATTTTTCACTAGCAAAAAAATAATTTCAATAACAGTATATTACTAATTAAATACAAATAATTTAAAAAATATTTTTAACAAAGGTAATTTCATGTATCGTTATATAATATTTAAGTTATGTATCGATACATGCATTTCTAGCTTAACAAAATTCATAAAGTACTTTATATGTTTATACTTAAAATTATACATATTAAGGTGTAAATATAACGATTTTTACAAAGCACATTTGTGTATATAGATAAGTATCACATTTTTCAGTACAAAAACGTTTTTATTTTTAATACAAATTATCTTAAAAATAAAAATTAGCTTAAACAGCTTTAAAGCTTTAATTAATATTTTTCCAAATTTAGATTAAGTGTGTTACAATACCTAATCGTATGTTTTAATTGTCATACCGTTGTAAGGCATTTAGTTATTGAATTAAATTAATTAAAATTAATAAACTGCTTAGTATACATTTTTTTTATGTTATTTAAAAATCTGCAACTTTTATATAATAAATTTTAATTCAATATACTATTTATAAAAATAAATATTTATAATTTTATATAATAAAAAGCTTATAAGAAAATAATAAAAAATATATAAAGATATAAATAAACAATAAATATAATACTACAATTATGTATCACATATACTTTATTAAAAATATTTTAAAAACATAGAATTTTCTTATAAACATAATTTTATCGACCACTACAGATACACAAAAAATACCGCTTAAAAAAACTATAACATATTTTATTACAAAAGTTAAATTATCATAAAATATTTCTTTAGTATAAATTTGTATACTAAGTAAAAGCTTATATAAAACTTTTGGCAAATGTATTTATTTTATTATTATTATTCAATAAATTTAAAAATTACTATGATTTATAATACCATGATAATTTTTCAAAGTTACTTTAAATTAATTTATTTACTACAGAACTTATTTGTAAGTTCTTCGAAAGTGATTTATAAAAGATATATATATACATATATTTAAAAAAAATACAAGTGCCCTAAAAAAATAGAAGCTCTCAATTTATTACTAACAGGTATCACAACATAAAATACCTGGATGCAGAAGATTAACCTTCTTAAAAATACTGTATACTTATAAATTTAATTAAAATAATTAGTACTATTGTAATTTAAATATAAAATAAATTTTAGATGGTGACACATATCTCATATTAATAAAAGTTGTTGCTAAAGGACAGTAATTTTTTTAAGCTAAAGGTTAAAACAGAACAAAATTATAATGTCTTAATAAATTTTCAGATTTTTTACAAACTTTACCTGTGAATTAGATTAACTATTACACGAAACATAGAGATACTTATGACCTTTAAATAATTTGTCAACTTTTTTATACAGCCAGTTGTCGATAAAAAAAATGTGGGTATTTGTGGTTTATTTGCTTTTTTATTTTCAAGATTATAAAAAATATTTTTTGCACTAAAAATTATTAATAATATATCCTTTTATAAATCCTAATAAGGCAAAAAAGTATATATTATTAAATAATTATAAAAAAATATTGTTTGTACATATATACAATTTTTTTTTAAATTAGTTACTTTTAAGCCAAATTTCTTTTCTGAGTGTAGTTTCAAATTGACAAATTTGAATTTTTTCTTTGCTCAATTCGTTCGTTACTATTCTGAATACATCTGATAAATGTTTTTTACCCCCATGTTCCATCATACATCGACAAACAGTTTGAATAAATAATGAACCTTTTATCGTGTGTCTATATGAAACATGTTCTTCAACGGTCGCCCAAAAGACTGCTAAATCTGCTCTCTCTGGAATTTCCTCTGATACAAGGACACTTGATCCTGCTGACACGTTATCAGATTGTAATTCGTTTTCATGATTTAAATTAGTGCTTACTACAACTGTTTTCATAATAGCATCTCCTCTGCAAGCTTGAATGAGCAAAAGTTTTGGTTTTCCAGAGAGAACTGGACTTTGGCACAAAATATTTTTAATTTCATTCACTCTAATTAGTATACCATCACTTCCATAAATTCCTTCTTTAGTACCGTGTGACAAAATGCATAAAGCGAAAGCTCCATGCTCCTTTGTTACATTTCCAATGTGAAGATTAATCATTGTTAGAATGTCATTATGTTTAACGTTATTAAATGATTCGACTTTGAAACCAAATGTTTTCCAGCATTTCTTTAAAATTTTAACATCTTCGTCTGTTCCTCTTCTTTCAGTTAGTGACGATTCAAAATTTTTATTATTAATAATTAAAAAATATCCGACTTTCTCAAGATTTTGAATGTAATAGAAATCTTCATTAACAGAGATTTGCTTAAAATCATCGCAGATATTTTGATTAGTTTTGTACCTAATTATTTGATTATTTAAAATGTTTTTTTTCAACTTATTTTTTAACATTAAATGCTGCTCAAGAATATTTTTTTCTAAGTGCTCAATGTCCGAATATTTTACAGGAAAATTGCTTTTTAAGAACGTGGCAATTGGACCTAGACGACATGGGATATAATCTTGAATCATATTTGTATACGGTATCCACGTCCCGATATGAATATTTTCAGACATTATTCCTAAAGGAAATATATGTTTTGTATTTGAAAATGTTTTTAAGCATTTAATAAATTTTGCGATAATTTCTGTATCAAACTCTTTAGTCATTGAATGTATATATTTTTTAATCTGGTGGACAAATTTAGTGCAGCTAGTGCGATGAGCAAATAAATATCTCCTATTAGATCTTATAAAGTAGCTTAAAATTTTTATTGCCTCTCTATTTTCAATAATTTCGAAAGCCTCTAATATAATTTCAAAGGAAAACTTACCAGAATGTACAATAAAAAAATACAAAAATCGTTTAAAAATCGTTATTAAATATGTTGGGTTTGTATCACATAGTAGAAATATCAAGGATACTTTTTCTTTATAAGTAAGATGGTTGTTTATATTTTCCAACATTGTATAAATTTTATTATGAAATATAACAAAATCAGTATTTGAAATATCTGAATATTTAATTATATCACTATCATGAAATTTTAGAAGTTCTACAGAATCATCGTGTTTTTGATAATCATATAACTCTGTAACCTTAAAAGGAACGATAAACCTATTTTTTGTATTCAGATATTTATTTTGCAATTCTATTCGACAATTAATACGTTGTTGGACAAGCATTAATTTTGAATGCATATTGGGTATATTTTTTTTAAGAAAGTTGGCGATCACTCCTACGTCACATTCTGAATATTCATCCATATGATCTTGAAATAATATCCATGATCCGATTTTAATAATACCGGTATTTATTAATTGTATAAGATATAATTCTATATAATTAATTTTTGTAATTTTGTAGTAATTTGGAATTTCTGCAATTATTTTTTTAAATTTATAAGCCATCGTACAGTCAAATTTATTGCATATTAAATATAGAATTTTTTTCATCGGATGAATATGTAAAGAATATTCCATATTATTAGGTATAAGCATATTTAATTTTTCAAAAGATTTATCAATTATATTTACAGTTTCATAATTATTGATAATTAACAACGCCTCTATAAACGAAGAAAAGTCTTGTTTATTATCCTCCATGTAATTTTTAATCCAGTCTTTAAAAGTATCGTCTTTTGAGAAATTGAAAAGATATTCGTCACAAGAATAAGAGTTTGAAAGTAAGAAAATTAAAGCAATACGATCATGATTTTTTAAATATTGTAGTGATATATTACACAAATCAACTGGTTTTAATCGTAAACTTGAAATCGGTAATATTATTTTTTTACTCATGTATACCTTTTCATATACGTCTATGTATTTACTAATTTGATGACTTTCTTTAAATTTAATGTTTTTTTCTTTATAATAATTATCGAATTGTAATTTGCACTGAACAACTTTTATATGAAAATCAGGTGTTTCAAAAATTTTATTTAAAACGTTAACGATTAATGTGACGTCACATTCGACATAATTAATCATTCGAAAATTAAATGGTATCCATGATCCGAACTTAATAAAGTCATGTATGTCTAACTTAAGAAATAGCAAAACAATGTGATTTTCATCATTATTTATATTTTCACAGAAGTCTATTATATATTTAATGAAAAGGTTTAGATCCTTTTTATTTAAACTTCTTGACATTGTGTATAGAAATTTTTTCATTGGATGAATAAAGAGTGAAAATTCAATAATATAAGGCAAAAAGTTACTTTTTGCATGATCTAAATTTATTTGGCATTTATTTAAAGCTTCATAATTTTCAATAATAAGCAGGGCTTCCACTAGAGCGCCCTTCCAGTGAGTGCCAAAGTTAACGGCCCAGTCACGTAAGAATTCATGGAAACCATCGCGTAACATGGATGTCGCTAAATCCAAAGAGAGATCGCTGCAATCGAACAGCAGAAATAACAAAGAGATTACCTCTTGTTCGCATAGATTTTGTTCTATCTCAGGCAATACTTCAAGCTTAAGATCACCGTAATCAATAATGGCCAATGCAATGACTTTATAATTATTTGGATCTACCACATTCATGGCGTTCGTTTATGTTTAACACCAGATCGAGACTGCTTCGTCGTTATCTTTTAGTATTGTTATCAGTTAACCACTTCCCGGACATGTTACCCGAACGTCGATTGCTCGACGGCTGACTTCTAGATAAACCCAATTATATATTTTTTGCATTTATGTCGAAAATAATAATTGTTTTATCTAATACGGGAAATACGACCCTAAATGATCACTGGTTTAGAATATATTTTATTTTGAATAAACGTTTAATTAAAATGTTTTTTTGTTAAAATTAAAAAAATATATTGTATTGCATTTCTACTGACGTTGTGACACATTTCAATCATTTATAAAAAAATATACTATTAGAAAAAAAAGATCAATTCCTATAAACGCTCAAATTGATAACTTATAAAACCAAAGTTCTTTCCTGAGCGTGCTTTCATATTGACAAACTTGAATTTTTTCCTTACTTAACTCATTCGTAACTATTCTAAATACATCTGATAAATGTTTATTGCCCCCATGTTCCATCATACATCGGCAAAAAGTTTGAATAAACAACGAACCCTTCGCTGTGTTTCTATATGAAACAAATTCTTCAACGGTTGCCCAAAACACTGCTAAATCTGCTCTTTCGGGAATTTGAAATGGAACTTGGATATTCAAGCATTTTTGCGCATTATCTAATTCTACGTTTTGTTCATTATTTGTATCAATTGCGATTGAAACTGTTTTCATTTTAGCTTCTCCTCTACAAGCTTGAATAATTAAAAGCTTAGGCTTTCCGTTCAATGCTTCACTTTGACTTAAAATATTTTTAATTTCATTCACTTGAATAGGTATGCTATCACTTCCATAAATATGCTCCTTACACCCATGTGACAAAATGCATACAGCAAAAGCTCCATGCTCATTGGTAACATTTCCAATATAAAGACGAATCATAGCAAGAATGTCATTATGGTTAACATTATTAAACGTCATGACTTTGAAACTGAACGACCCCCAGCAGTTTTTCAATTTTGCAACATCCTGATCAGTCCCTATTCTCTCGCTTAAATTTAAATCTGACAGCTTAAATTTTTTATTATTAACTATCAGAAAGTATCCAACTTTTTTAGGGTTAGGTAAATGATACATTTCTTCTGAATCGATTTTGTTCACGTTCAAATCTTCATAATCGGATTGATCCACTTTGCATTTTAAGATTGGGTTGTTCAATATGTTTTTGATAAACTTATCCTTGACGATGGAATACTGTTCACGTATGTCTTTTTCTAAATTTAAAATATGCGAATACTGCGAAAAAAAAAATTCTTTTAAGAGATTGACAATTGGATCTAGACTACATGGAATATAGTCATGAAGCATATTTGTTAAAGTTACCCACGTTCCGATTTCAACAAACTCAGATATTAATTTCCAAAGCAATGATGAGCTATTTCTGTCAATTTTTGTATTTTCAGATATTTTAAAGGATCTGATAAATCTTGTAATAGTATCCTGATCAAAATCTTTGATAATTAAATAAATGCATTTTTTTATAGGATGTACAAATTCATTGACGCTAGTTATATTAGGTACTGAATATTTCTCCATAATTTTATTGTAGTTAGATAAAATAACTGTGACTTTTTTATTTTCAATAATCTGTATCGCTTCGAATAAAATTTCATACCAAAATTTACACGAATTTAATATAAAATCATATAAGAATAACGAGAAATTTGTTTTAATGTATTCAGGGTTAAAATCACACAGTAAAAATATTATTGCACTCTTTTCATTTTCAGTAAGATTATTTTCGATTTGCTCTATTAATGTTTCAGTTTCATTATAAAATGTAATTGTAACATTTTTTGAAAATTTAGAATATTTTATTAAATCAGTATCATAAAATTTAAAATCATCCACAGAAACATACAATTCTTGATTAGCAATAAAAAATAGGTTATTAATAGATGGCCTTTGAAAATTAATTCTTTTATTAAAAATTTTTTTTTGCAATTCGATTCGATCATTAATTCGTTGTTGTACAAGTATTAATTTTGAGTGAATCACTGGTATATATTCCTTAATAAATGTGGCGATTATTCCTACGTCACATTGCAAATACTCGTTATTATGTTCTTGAAATATTACCCACGACCCGATCTGAATTATGCCTCTTTTTATAAGTTGTATGAGATATATTATATTAATACAATCAATTTGTTTACTTTTAATTGGAAGCGATAAGTCTTTAATATTACTAAGCACGAGTTCTTTAAACTTTTCAGCAGTTACACTGTCAAATGTATTGCATACTAAATATAAAAATTTTTTCATCGGATTAATATGTAAAGAATATTCCATAGTATCAGGTAAATACCAAAATGGTAAATTAAATAATTTATTTGATTTTAAAGATTTGTTTTTTGATACAATTGACCATGCCTCCATAAATTCATAAAAACCATACTTGTTTAAATCTATATAATTTTTAATCCAATCAAAGAAAGTATTGTTTTTAGAGAATTGCGTAAGATTTTCATCATATTCAAAAGACTTTGAAAGAAGGAACATTACCGAAATACGATCATAGCCAATTAAACTTTGTGCACGTGAATACCATAAAATATCTTTATTTTCACAGAAATAATTATAGACTGGTATTGAAACATTTTTTTCTGCTGTTTGATACACATCTATATATTTATTATTTGCCAATCTCAAATAATCTCGCGTAATAATGTTATTATATTGTTCACTATTAGTTCTTAATCTATTTTGAACAATTTTTATATCGAAATCTGAATTTTCAAAAATTCTATTTAAAATATTGACAATCATTTTCACGTCACATTCGACAAATTTGGTCATTTGAAAATTAAACGGCATCCATGATCCAAATTTAATATGGCCAAGTAAGTTTAACTCGAGAAATAACAGCACCACATAATTTTTATAAAAAGGTGTATCTTCACAAAAATTAACTATATGTTTTATGAAAATGTTTAAATTATTTTTACTCAAAGTTTTACACATCATGTATAGAAATTTTTTCATCGGATGTATGTAAAGTGAAAATTCCATTATATAAGGCAAAAAGTTACTTTTTGCATGATCCAAATTTATGTTACATTCAGTTAGTGCTTCGTAATTTTCAATAATTAATAGAGCTTCAACGAGAGTGCCTTTCCAGTGAGTGCCAAAGTTGACAGCCCAGTCATGTAAGAATTCGTGGAAACCATCGCGCAGCATCGCTGTCGCCAAATCTAAGGAGAGTTCGCTGCAGTCGAATAGCAAAAATAACAAAGAGATTACCTCATTTTTGCGGAGGTGTCGTTCTATCTCGGGTAATACGTCAAGCTTAAGATCACCGTAATCAATAATGGCTAGTATTGTTAAATTAAGTTCATTCCGATTACGAATATCCATGTCGTTCGTTTATGTTTAACGCTAAATCGCGACTGCTATGCCATTATCTATATACATGTTTAGTATCGCTGTGGTGTACCACATCCCGTGTACAAAAAAAATTATGTTAAAAAAATCAATTTTTTAGATAAAGCATTGTATTTATTTAAATATATAAATAGTTTTTATTTTGTGTGCTTGGCTAAAAGCCAAGCACACACGTACGGCTCTGCCCGTCGGACATCTGACGGATCTGTCCGGGCTTGACCACAGACGCAAAGTGTACATGCTCGGATCTGATCACCAGATTTACGTGTTTTTAGATGATTTTGCATTTCAACTAAACAATCATATTATGAAGTAATAGAAAAATAACTAATGACGATTGGCGTCAAAACAATAATCAATTACATGATTAACAATTATTTTTGACACACGAATTTAGTTTACAATATATGATGTCACACTGTCTTTGATAAAAAAATGGCAAAAAATACATTTTCAACGGTAACAATGGGTCATAAAGTAATAAAATCTTATTTAGATCTTTTGGACGATATACCTATCAATTTGGCACAAATTGAAATGGCCCAGGTCATAAAATCACTTAAGGGACAAATTTTAACAAAAAAACTGTAAACCATCGGGTGCAAATAACACAATTGCGATACATTTTAATTACCTTTTAATTGACAAAAGCAGAGCGCCGAAGGCTGCCTAAGAACATGCACATTTTTATCGATACTGTAAACCAAATTAAACTTGGACGATTGTCGAAGATAAAAGCAAGAAAAGTTAGGTTTATATAGTGCTTAAAGTAAATTCTAAATTTAAATGACATTTAGTAATAATAATATTATTATACATATGTATATATACCTTGATCTCTTCATACATATTCAATAGTGACAATACTTTTAATTTTAGTGTAATCACAACTATATATTTTATTATATAATAATATATACATATATACTTATCAAGAGCATCAAGAGTCGATACTTATATCATATCATTTATAATTTATATTATTTTTTTTATTGTATAGTGATGTAATAGAAATCTTTTACTTGGGTCATAAAGTAATAAAACTTTAAAAAAAATTAGACGTTGGCGGCAACTTTGGCGCAAATTAATAAAGACCCGGGTCATAAAATTATTTAAGGGACAAATTTTAACAAAAAACACTAAACGGTCGTTTACGCGAGCGCAATCTCTGCTCAGATCTGCTTGTCCGTGTCCGATCCGTACAACGGACAGACAACAGATAGATTTGTCCGTAAGTTTTAAGGGCAAACACGTACGGATCTGTCCGTCAGACATCCATTTCAGACAAATCGGGCCCGTATGTGGCCAGCTTTTAAGCCAGACGATCTAAATTAACATAAAATATTTATAAGTAGATATTTGGAACAAAACATAAAATATTTTTTAAAGAAATACTATCCAGCTGATAAAGTTGATAATTAGTCGTTTTAGGTAAGATATGTCACTATCAATATCACCAAATTGGTGTTATTAATGAATACTAACCTTTAACCTTGTCGACCACACGCTGGAGTTCGCCCTTAACAGTGTGGGAGAGTGAGGGACCTCTTTTGAGCTTCAAAACCCCCAGGCTCTTAAGAGGAAGCAAACTTTGTGAACACCCAACGGAGGTAGCGTCCTTTGGACTATCAATGACGAGCAAAGCACTGCGTTTCAAACCAGCAGGCTTAGGAACCGGAAGTCGAAACTGGAACCGAGGAATCACAAAAGTGATGTTTTAGGATGAAGCATAGAAATGCAGGAGCATGCAAAGCTAATGCTATGCAAAAGCTAAGCAACAAATTGCAGGTGATCAAAAGAGCGTTTCTCAATAACACTCGGGAGAAACAAATAACCTAGTACTACTGGGGGTGGTTCCCGCTCATCTAGCCCTAAAAAGCTGGATGCCACCCATTGGGTTGGACTCGTAGGACCCTATTACCGGTAACGGCAGTGGCTTAAGCAATGGATTATGTGGTAACACTCTAACACTCTCTGTCCACTTATCAGTTTTCAGCCTGCTGAGTCATTTAGTTCGTGTTTAACAGTCATTGAAAGCAAACAACTATTGATTTTTACAAAAATGATTAAAATCGAATATTGTGCAGTGATTAGAAAGTTTTTGAAAAAGAAAACGAACGATGAATTCAACACCGAATTAAATGATGTTTATGAGGACTTTGCGCCTTCGTTCTCAACAATAAAATATTGGAGTGCTAAATTTAAACACAGTCGTACGAGAATTTTTAAGTCCAAATAAGATCATTACAATATAATAATAAAGCAATAAGTGTAAAATTTAGTAAATTTAAATCAGTATCATTAGATGAATTTTATAACATAATATGTAAATTTATAAAAGGAACTAGTACTGATGAACTAGATATAAAAATAATTAAAGAAACTTGGGCAATAATAGGAACCAAATTAAATTATTTAATAAATAAAACACTTTCCTTAGGAGAAATGCCTGAAAATTTAAAGACTACTACTATTGTACCTATACCTAAAATAAAAAATAGCAATCAACATGCTAACGTGTATAGAAAAAATTATAAAAGAAGTAGTAATCAAACAATTAAAGGAATTTATTACTTCTCAAAACAGTATATGTGAACAACAATCGGGATTCAGAGAAAAACATTCCACTGAGGCTGCATTACAAGTGGTGATAAATGACTGGTTGTTGGCTAAGGATACAAACAAAATCATGGGAGCAGTTTTCTTGGATTTCAAGAGATCCTTCGAAACAATAGACGGAAAAATAATGTTAAAGAAATTGGAGAATATCGGTAAAAGTGATATAGTTTTAAGATGGTTTAATAATTATTTACATAAAAGAAAACAAAAAGTTAAAATAAATGATGTATATTCTGAAGAGAAATTAGTGTCATATGGAGTACCACAAGGGTCTAAATTGGGACCATTGTTATTTGTATTGTATATTAATGATATAGTTAATAACGTGAAAAAGTGTAAAATTCATCTATTTGCGGATGACACATTAATGTATTACATAAGTGATAATATTCAAGAAATTGTAAATAATTTAAATAATGAATTAAGTATATTAGAAATATGGTTAAAGAATAATGTACTTAAACTAAATGAGAATAAAACTAAATGTATGTTTATTAATTATAAAAATGTGGTAGATAATAATATCAAAATAGTAATAAATAGCTCTAGTATAGAAATAGTGGATAGTATAAAATATTTAGGAGTACTTGTTGATACAGAATTAAATTTTAAAGAACATTGTAATTACATATAAAAAAAAATTAGTAGAAAACTAGGTTTATTATCTAGAATAAGAAATATATTAAGTATAAATACAAAAAAAAAATTACAATAGTATAATATTGCCCCATTTTAATTATTGTGCAACAATATTTAATATGTTGAATAAATTAGACAAACAAATGTTGCAAAAATTACAAAATAGGGCAATGAGAGTAATCTTAAATAAAAATAGATTAACTAGTTGTAAAAGTATGATTGATAGATTAGAATGGTTAAATGTTCAAGAAATATTGAGTATAAATGTTTTAGTATTTATATATAAGTTATAAAATAATATGTTACCAGAATATGTTAATAAGTATTTAATAAGAAATAAAGATTTACAAAAATATAATAATAGAAATAGAGAAAATTTAAAGATAATTTAGTATAAGAAAACGAGTACGGCTAGGGGAGTTATGTACGGAGGTTTGGATTTATATAATAGTCTTCCAAGAGAAATCCGAAAAAGCAAAAATATAACGGGTTTCTTAAATGGAATTAAAAAACACCTTCGTACATATAGAAATCAATTATAATATTAAGTCTTATTAGTGTATATTTTTATTTTCTGTTGTGTATTTTTTATATATTTTTTATATATGTTTATATACCTAAATTTGTTTGATGTAAAGATTAGCTATTAAGCTAGATAAATTAATAAATAATAATAATAAAAAAATCCATGAAATGATAATTGACAATCAACGAGTGATTAAGCGCGAAATACCTGCGACTTGCAGGATAGAGTTGTAACAAGGATGAAACGAAGCGAAATTCATATGCACGCAAAGAAGAACGTCTCCTCGCACGCTCTGATAAATAACGTAGTAGTACGGGGAGTGGATCCCGCCTAAAAGCTGGGTGCCCACCCATTGGGTTGGACTCGTAGGGTCCAAGTACTGTAAACGGCAGTTGTCTAAGCGCAGATGCCAAAGTAGTACACTTTTTATCCATCCAGTACCCTTCTTATTATATACTTGGCGTTTATATTAAATTGATCAGGTGATAAAATGCACTAAAGTCTAACTTCACATAAACATAATCATAAAACAGAATAACATTTATACGTATAGTTCGACTAAAAAAAATTGTATATGTTGGATGAATTTAAAAAGGCTTGAACCGCATATTAGCAATAAATATATTGTAGAGAATTTAAGGACATTTATCCAAATAAAAAAATCCTTTTCGAACGTAATTGTATCACGTATCCAAAAATTAAAATGTCATAGTGTTCAAATTAAAAGTATTTATGCTCACTAGATTTAATCATATTATATGTAGTAAATTTATATATTCTCTACGTCCAACATTTTTTTTGTAGAATAATCAATAAATTTGTAATATTATCTATTTAATAATAAATTAAATTCTTCAGGGGTATATAATACAATATATTTATGAAACATATATTAATGTTTAAATAAAACATAACATGTGCCTTGTATTTTTTTCCGTAAGGGATTAAATTCTATTCCAATAACGTCTGGATAAAATCGAACGAAACATATATTTCCATCCACGTGAAATTGCACATCTGTTAAATTTTACATGCTATTCTACCGAATCGGCCAACTATCTGTTCTTCGTTTTATCATCCTAATGTAATTGAACTCCACGTGGATATTTTATCTATGGGCCAGGTGAATGTGGGCGAGAGGCTCTACCCAGTACACTCATACCTATAAAACTTTATAAAATACCTTATACACACAGCCGCCATGCCTTTTTTCTTTAATTCACTCAATACATACATTATTGATGACGTTGATATTGAACAACAGAGGTAAAACACAGTAAATATTGTATCTTATTGAATTAAATAAATTTACCTTCCATGAACCGAATAAATTAACCCTCCTCTCGTATTGAAAAAATCTAGGATCTTATTGTGATGTACATAAAGGTCATGTATGCATATTTTATGATACAAACAATATTTTCCATAATACTAAGGCACCATTTTAAATGTATTATATAATGATAATTTTTAAAATTAAAATTAAAATAAAAAATATCAAGATTTTTATGTATTATTTTTCCTAATGAAGCATAATTTTTTACTTAAAAATTACTGAAGAATTTTTTTTAAACATATGTGGTTATCTTACAAAATAAATCAAGAAAAAAGCTAATCACCAAGGGTCTTAAGAGCCTGACTTTTACAGAGTACACAGAATACTCTGAAAAAAAAAGTGAAAAAGAACCAAATTACAATTCTTTTTTACAATCAGACCTAATAAACTTTCGGCCATCACTTACTAGGAAGACACTTGTAAAAATGATCAGAGTAGTGACAATGAAATTTACGACTTTAAAATGCATTTCTTTATATGTAAAAACAGTATTTCAATATTATGATTTAAATACATTATTGAAAAAAACATAAATTCAATTCCATAAAGACACTGTGATATGAGATAATAAGCAGTAAATGAATGACCTTCAACCCGATGAAAACTTACTGAAACTAGGAATAGAATCAGATGATATTGTCTTTTATAAGCTGATAAGTATCTCACCAGTTTCATAAACATATATTATAAAATATACTACTAAAAATAATCAATAGTCAGTTAGTAATAAGCATTCAACAATAAAGAATCTAAAAAAAATACTGCTTAGCCGTATTTTAAAATATAACCTAGGTTTTGACAAAGTACAGCAACCTGGACTAAATAAAGAAAACTGATAACTTTCTTAGTCAGACGATTTTATGTCACTTTCTGTACTTTTTTGGAAGATGGTGAGAGGGTGAAATGAAACTAGTATTCTTTAGTTATCAATTACGCTATTCAAACCACATATAGTAATCTAGCTTACTTGAGGTTACCGCTTTGTAGGTTTCAATGTCCAGCTAATACGAAACCTTGTATTTTGATATATTTTACGGTATAAGTCTATCGATACAATTACAAAGACACCGCCAAATATTATCCTCTCAAGGGATTATATCAAATTTAATCACTTTATATAACTGGCGTATGTTTGTACATTGTTAAGTAGTGGGTTGCTGTGTAGTCTGATTTTTACTGCTGTATCTTATAGGGGAAAATATAAATCCTTTACAGCTGTTAATTTAATTTACATAAATTAATAATTGCACTGATTTTGTGTATATGATAATACTGAAAAAAAGCTTCTAAAAGTTTTTTTTGTTTACGGACAAGACATTATTTTTTTATTTATAATTATAATTTCACCAAGATTAATAAGATTCTTCAGAATTTTTAACTCATTCACAGCTAATTAAAATTATATTTATATTGCTTTATTGAATGTGTTGATATAACACTCATAAAAATACACGTAAAGCAAACATAAATATTTACTAATATTTGTAATAGCTCTATTTTTTTTAGTGTTGTATTCAGTATGAAACGCAATTATAATATGCCACAAACTGTACATACCAAACTTTTTAAACACATAGCTTGCTTAGTATTAAATCACTACCTTTTTTGTACTTTATTAAGAGATAGTAAATATGAGTATCAAACTCGGAACATTTCATCAGCATCAATCACAAAAATATCCCAGTAGATTATTCTTGCTTGGTCAGTGGGTTAACTTGTCATATGAGTAATTACTGTTAGCCCCACATACGACACATATTTTAGCATTTTTACGTAGGTGGTATAACCTTGCCCAGGGCTTTGGTGACAAACTGCTAGGGTCCTGATCAAGGTGCGAGCCCTAACTAGATTATGATCGTGGCATAGCACGAACAAATCCGTACGAGTGGTGTAATCTTCTTAGATAAATATCCACAGTAAGCCCGTCGGGCACTCGACAAATATTTATGTTGTTGCCGAAATCGATTCGAGGTGGGTGTGCTTGGGTTTTAGCCTTGTGGCGAATTTCAACCTTATTTTTTAAACACCCATTGTATGTGAATCATAATAATAATTTTAACAAGACGAAAAAAAAATTTTCATATTTTATATAGTTTTAGATTCCGAGTCCTAATAAGTTTTTTAATTCTGAAACAATAACGTTTCATTACTACAATAATAAATGTTGCTTTTCTCAAAAGTAAATTAACATAAATGAATTGATTTCATTCAATTATTTAACCCTATAAGCGCTAACCGTTACGTTACTTTTACATATGTATTAGAGTCTCCAATTACTCGAACCATCAACTACTCGAGTATCGAATATTAAAATTTTAAAATACTCGAGTACTCGAGTACTTTTGAGTATTTACCAAATGTACCGAAATAGCTATTATTCAAATTCGTGCACATATAAATAAATAAATAAAATACTTGGTATGTTCATTTTTACAATTATTTTAACTTCACGAACATACTTTTTAAAAACAATAATGCAAAAAGTATCTCGAATTTAATATTACTGCTAACCTTTGGTTTTATTATTCCCGTTATGGAAAAAATCCTTTCCGTTGCTGTTGATGTTGGTCTTATTGTCATTAACGCGTTGGATAAGGCTTCTAATTTATAACTGTTCGCTTTTTATAGATATAAAATTTTTTGAACTCTCTTTTTATGTTCTCTTCTTTCATTCCCTTCTCTGCTTTTCTCTTATTTCCTTCGACTATTGACAAAATAGCATTTTGTAATTCTTCTTGAATAGATTTTTTTTCTTAACAATATACAATATTCTACTCCTTCTTATTAATGCGAAGAATTTAAATCTATATCCTTCGAAGATGTATTTGGGTGAATCCCTTTCACTCTAGAGCTAAACGGTTCGCAAAGAACTGATTTTACTTTAAATGCCTTTAAAACACACAATTGTTTTGATTTATATTTTAAGCTGAGGGATCAGTATAAACAATTTACAACACTTTACGCTACAACTGCATAGTCATAAAACCTAAAAAAATTTTTTTGATATTTCGAACAGAAAACACAAAAGAAATTTCTCCGTCGTACCCACTAACATAGCCGACGACCGGAACTATGCAACTATGGAACTATGAAAAAATTATACCTGATAGTAACCGCTCTAACTCGGGACTTCGGGCATAAACGCCAAATAAAAGCAAGACGTTAACCTTTACCGGACCGAGTTAAAGTTATTTTTGTTTCTGAAATATTTAAAAAAAATTTAATTTCGAGTATTAATCGAGTAATTTTCAAAATACTCGATTATCAAGTACTTGAAAAATAGACAAGTATACTCGAGTATCGAGTACTCGATTACTCGAATTGGAGACTCTAATATGTATATATCTAGCTCTATAATAAATAATATTTTCATATATCGTAATCAAACAAGGACGTCAAAAATTTGCTAATATTTATAAATTTAATTGTTCGATTCTTGTGCTTGTGTGTTATCTGGATAATTACTTTTTTTTTTTAGAAAAATTTAATTCCAAAAAATATATTGTTTCAAATCGGCGTTTGAAGCGCTCGATGAAAAGAGAATAACAAATTGCCAGTTGTGTAAAAATAATGAATTACTGGGAATTCGTTTATATTGCGATTTGTCTGTGGGGCGAAATTTTTGAACAAAACAATCCAAGGGTGAAAGCAGAGGGTGAGAAAGTGAGAAAAAAGAGAAAATATTTCGAAACAGAAATAAAAATTCGATAGCGTCGAAACGGCAATAAAAAAGACACTTTGTATCCCTTCACGGTTTTACCGGGTAAGAGGGAATATGCCAAAGTCAAATGTAAAAATCTGACATATAGTACAAAGTTGATCAAAATGTCCGAGTTGTGATCGGATTAAATATTTGCCAACAATAATAAATACAAGTATATTTAAGAATAGTTTTAATAGTACAATCTCAGGTCTAAAACTAGATTGTACTAATGTTTTCTAGGGTATTTGGTCCACTTAGATACTAGGCGGGCAAAATACCAATTGATTGTAAGGCAAACCTATTACAATTTTGATTTTAACCACATTGAAAATATACTTTGTTTTGAGTGCTATTATATATTCAATACAAAATTATTTTAAGATGGTTAAGACATTTTGTCGCACTGCCTAACTTAAATAAATAAATAATAATATTTTCATAGACCCGCAAGCAAATTACATATGATACCAAGTAGATGCTTAACACTAGAGTCTCCAAATCGAGTAATCAAGTACTCGATACTCGAGTATTTTTGTCTATTTTTCAAGTACTTGATAATCGAGTATTTTGAAAATTACTCGATTAATACTCGAAATTAAAAAATTTTGAAATATTTAAGAAACAAAAATAACTTTAACTCGGTCCGGTAAAGGTAAACGTCTTGCTTTTATTTGGCGTTTATGCCCGAAGTCCCGAGTTAGAGCGGTTACTATCAGGTATAATTTTTTCATAGTTCCATAGTTGCATAGTTCCGGTCGTCGGCTATGTTAGTGGGTACGACGGAGAAATTTCTTTTGTGTTTTCTGTTCGACAGTCCCGACTTATCTAATTTATGGCAATGAACAATATGAAATATCAACAAAAATTTTTTTAGGTTTTATGACTATGCAGTTGTAGCGTAAAGTGTTGTAAATTGTTTATACTGATCCCTCAGCTTAAAATATAAATCAAAACAATTGTGTGTTCTAAAGGCATTTAAAGTAAAGTCAGTTCTTTGCGAACCGTTTAGCTCTAGAGTGAAAGGGATTCACCCAAATACATCTTCGAAGGATATAGATTTAAATTCTTCGCATTAATCAGAAGGAGTAGAATATTTTATATTGTTAAGAAAAAAATCTATTCAAGAAGAATTACAAAATGCTATGTTGTCAATAGATGAAGGAAATAAGAGAAAAGCAGAGAAGGGAATGATAGAAGAGAACATAAAAAGAGAGTTCAAAAACTTTTATATCTATAAAAAGCGAACAGATATAAATTAGAAGCCTTTTTCAACGCGTTAATGACAATAAGACCAACATCAACAGCAACGGAAAGGGTTTTTTCCATAACGGGAATAATAAAACCAAAGGTTAGCAGTAATAATAAATTCGAGACACTTTTTGCATTATTGTTTTTAAAAAGTATGTTTGTGAAGTTAAAATAATTGTAAAAATTAACATACTAAGTATTTTATTTATTTATTTATATGTGCACGAATTTAAATAATAGCTAATTTGGTACATTTGGTTAATACTCGAAAGTACTCGAGTACTCGAGTATTTTAAAATTTTAATAGTCGATACTCGAGTAGTTGATGGTTCGAGTAATTGGAGACTCTACTTAACACCTAATGTTAAAATAAACAAAACAACCTACAAACCCAGCGTGGATATTAAAGCTAAATTAAATAAATATTCACGGAATTAAGCACCTAGTAAAACCAATATATGTATAATAAAAGCTGTACCAAACAAATTTGGCTGTAGTAAAAAAAGCATGGTTTTGATCAAAGAAAAGATTTTTAAAAAAGGATAGTGGGTATTACACATTTATATCATCTTTATAAAAAGCAATTTCAATGACTGTTTCAAGCTGTAGTACAAAGTAAAACGTAGCTTTAAAAAAACTCTCAAAGAGGGCCTTAAAAAAATCTAAGGTTTAAAGCAACTCATATTTTTGAAATATGAGAGAAGCAATGTGGGTTTGATCCTAAAAGATAAAAAAATAGTAAATATTTAAATTATATTATATAAGAGACACAGATATATAAAACTGAAGCACGCCATTTAATCTATAATATAGGAGTCAATGCTTTTATTGAACATTATTTGTAAGCTCATAAAAACGACCGAGTTGTTAATTTCGGCCATCATTAAAAGGGTACGATTTTAGTTTGAGATTTCGAAAGCAATGATAATTTAATATTTAACACAATCTAGTTTGACAACTGTTGGAGCTTAAATTCGGTGAATGACACAACTTCCACTTTTTATCAAAAACACACGGACACTGAACTGACACAATCATATTGTATAAATTGTCAACCAGTTACTGTGATTATGCATAATAATTATTTTTTAATTTATTTTTGGCGAAATATTTAATTTTATAGCCGGATGTGAAGCAGACGAAAAACCGCTTTAACAAGAGCAAGCGAGACAACGAATATTCTTAGGGCACATGTATCGCTTCTCTCTCGCATACATGGATTTCTCGCAAAAAGAATGTCGATGAACTATTGCAGTACAAATTCTTAATGTATCGATTAACAGCAAACTATCTGTGACTTTTTAAAAATTGAAAATGAGCTGCCAAACTTTTCTTTCTACACCATTAGAAAGCGATAGTATTGTTGGAACAGAAGCAAAAAAACTGCTCAAAAGAGGTTTAGTGGACATTATATAATTATAATTTGTCTGGATTTTTTTCTTCTTATCAGCTAAAATTTGTTTTTTATTCATTTAAAGATATAATTTCGCTTTTATTAAATATGGATTTACTAGTCTCATGCGTCAAATGCGTCAATTGTCATCGAATGTTCTCAAATAATTTGATAATATTTTCATTGTTTAAAAACACTTGTTAGCATTTCATCCTGAATTAGCAAACAAAGACACTGATTTTTTAAAGCAACAGGAATCTATTTCTATTAGGAATTATTCAAATATAAGTGAATCTCATTTATCCTTTCGAACAGAATTGCTACAAGTATTAGATTTAAACATAAGAAATGTGATATTGACCCACGTTAAACTCGCCAAAGTTTACCGATACGCTGCAGTTTCCTGATAATAACCGTTATTGCAGCGCAGGTAAAAACAAAAACAACTTACAATCGTATTTTCGTGCGACGTATACGACTTTCTTCTTGTGACTCGGCTCTAATACGCGCGAATAAAAATTGGAAGCTGTGGCGAATACTGCTTTAATGCATTTTAAATTATTAGAATAATAAAAATATTTTTTTTTATTAAAAATGCTAGATAGAGAGTGTCTCCATTTTTAAATATAAAAAAAATAAACCGCGCAAAAAAAATTCAAAACATAATTCTAAAAAATGATAATGTATGCGATCACCTCACGACAATTTCAAATTAAATACGTTTACAAAAAAACTGATAAAAAACAATTATTAAAGACAAGAACGAGGCAATTCAAGAGCCTTACTGCTACACACAATACACGATTTGAAACATTTAATTGCTCTCTCCTACAATCACATTAAAAACAACAAAATTAGTCAGAGATGATAAAGAAAAAGCTGTAGCTTTCAGTAATCATGTACATTTAAGGAAAAAAAGATACTTGTGAAATTGATCAAAATATTGACCATTAAATTCACATTTTCTAAATCCATCTCTATAAATAAAAACGCAGTTAAGAAATCTTAATAAAAAGCGTAAAAACAAAATATATAAACGATAAGAAGACACTGTGAAGACACAGAACTTACAATATAAAACCTAAACAAGTTACTCCAGAATTCAGTAAATATACACGTAAAGAATGAAGAATTTAAATTAAAAATGTTGAAAAAAAAATTAAAATTAAAATTTAAAATAAAAATTTATATTAAAAATATTGAAAAAAAAATTAAAATAAAAATTAAAATTAAAAATATTGAAAAAAAATTTAAAATAAAAATTTTAATGAAAAATATTAAAAAAAAAATTTAAAATATTTAAAAAATTTGAAAAAATATTTAAAATATTTAAAAAATTAAAAAAAATTTAAAATAAAAATTTAAAATAAAAATTTAAATTAAAAATATTGAAAAAAAATCGTAAACAATAGCACACAAGGGCGCTAATAGACAAACAAAAACTAAATCGAGTTATGTAACGAATCAGTATAAAAGACAAGGCATATATTATAAGTCTCTGATTTCATATGAAGTGTTTCTTAACTTTTATCGTGTCTGGGAGATCGGAATTAGTGATTATTATATAATTATAATTCCAATCGATCATGACAGATTAGGTTTTACTAGATATCATGTATGAATATCGTGACGCTTAATTAAAATCATCATCGTACATATAAGGTATTCAAAGTTCTGTAATTATGAGCTACTTCAGCTCATAAAAACATCTTGTATAAATTTAACAAAAAAAATAGAAAACAACTCTTAGAAATATGATAAATTATTATAATAAAAATTGACTGCAACAAAAACTAAAAAAAAATATATTTGCACTGAAAGGCAAAAAAAAATCAAACAACTTCAAATACGCCATTTATAATTGAAAATAGTAATGTAAACTGGGCAAAAAACGATAAAAAATTTTACTAACTTTCGACAAACACATGGAAAAAGTTTTCAAACCACACCAGCTGGACTCCCCGACTAATATCTTGAAGCACTCTTTTAAAAAAAAGCACCAGAATATGATATTATTACAGGAAAATTACTAAGCTGCCAGAAAAAGCTATGAAACTTATTGACATATATACTAATGACATACTTAGAGTAGCAGAAATAAAAGTTGCAGAAATATTGATAGAAAAATAGGAAAAGAATATCGATAAACCATAGTCATATAAAAGGATCAGTTTGCTTTTAGTATTATCAAAAAAAAACTGCTGCTCCAAAGACAAAAGCCAATAATAAATTTTAAATACCTTATTTTTAACATAAAACTGTTTTGAAAGATGATAACTTAACTAATAAACAGGTACACAGATTCTTTAATAAAATATTTAAAAACCTGGAAGATAAGCGATACCGTTTTCCAGCATTTTTTGACATCTCTCAGGCATTAGATTAAGTATGACATTATAGATTAATATATAAAATAAACAATTTTTTCCCTTTTTTTTTACATAAGTTCTAGTGTCCCAAAAGCAACATGCTTGAACCAGTTTTATTTATTTATTTATTTATTTTATTAATTTATTTAGCTTAATAGTTAATCTTTACATCTAACAATTTTAGTAAACAAATATAAAAATATATAAAAAATACATAACAGAAAGAAAAAATGAAAAAATACAATAATAAAGTCTTAATATTATAATTTATTTCTATATGTACGAAGGTGTTTTTTTATTCCATTTATGAAACCCGTTATATTTTTGCTGTTTCGGATTTCTCTTGGAAGACTATTATATAAATCAAAACCTCCGTACATAATTATATCTATTGTATACCATAGGTTTACTAAAGGCAAAACATGCCATAGTGGCTACATTCGTTAATAATAATACTTTTAGCATCACATTACAACCCTGAAACTGTTTGAAGAATGTTATACGAAAACCTTAGCAGAATTCAGATATGTCTGTAAAAGTGCAATATTAAAGCAAATAAAACAAAATCTGTGCATGTAACTTTCTCCATGATTTTCCGTTCAAAATATTAACTGGAAACAGGTAGAAAACGTAAAAAACCTCAGGATGCACTGAGACATATAAATGATATATAAATGAAAGAAGCAACTAAGCTAAGAATAATGTACTGGCTATAGGCCACATGTCTGTAAAATGCAAAATAGAAATTTGTACTGAAGCCTAACTTGTTATACGAAATACAAATGTGGGGGCCACTACAACCTCTAATATAAATATAATGGAGAAATCTATTGTTAAGTGTCTTAGAATGTTAACTAACGCCCTATGGTATTTGCTCCGTAAAAGAAAAAATAGGCAATCATAAAAAAAATATATGGACAGCAAGTATTGCAAATTTAACAAAATTCACAAATATACCTATCAACAAGATTTGTCAACTAATAACTGCTAGCGATGACAGCTTTATTTCATAAGCCAGGTTTATATGTCATAGAGCCTACTGCCTTCTTATATAAAACATATATTGATGTCTAAATTTTGGTCTTTAAAAAACCCGATAGGATGCAAAAAAATAATATTTTATTAGATAGCTACATATTAGGTGTTATTTTTATTGATTACTCTATATATTTTGTTTGTAAAACAATATTCTAGGAACTGCGGCCTGTCTTATTGTGTAATTTAATTAAAATCCAACACATAAACATTAAATGAAATGTTCGCATGAAACTCTTTGATCATATTAACAGTGATTCAAAATAACTTTTAATTAAACGTCGAAGGCGATACTCGTTCCAAACAAAACCCATGTAGCTTCTTCCCACGCGTTCACGTGTTGTGCATTCCATTCGCATGCCAGGGGTATTGTAAATTTATTATTTTAACGTTTTTTGTTGCGAATTTATTTATTTTCAGTCTCGATACATTTCCCATGGTTCCTTTTAAATCATCGTTCCGCACATCGGCTCGCGTTTGGCCTCAGTTTGCAAACAATACCAGTTGCCCGGTCAGGGGTCACTCCGGGGACCTCCTAATGGACCTTTGTGAGCCCTCGTGATTGCCTATAAAACTGTTTTTACCCCCCGTTTGTCGTTTGTTGCTTTTTTTCGACCCTCTTTGCCCCGTCCGGCTACGCACCTTTTCGTGTCCGGGAAAAATACACAGTGGAAAAAGTTCAAATTAAATTTGACGCCCTTTTCATTATCATTACCGACCCTAACTGTGATGTTTATTATATTTAATTTACGTATTTGTAAAGAAAGCATACAGGGTGGCCAGATTAAAAAATTAGTAAAACGGTAATTGAAAGTATACAACCATTTTAAACATTGTCATGAGTTTTGAGTTTTAGGTATTACTAATTTAATAATTAAATAAATATAGCGAAAAAAATCATAAATAAATTAAATTTCATTTAAATGAGGGTGTAATTCCGAATGCCCAAAGCGACTTAGCAAAAAATATAAGTAATAAATTCTTGCAAATTGATATTATTAATAGTGAGAAAAACTCTAGCTCTATATACTCTCATGATTATATGTTAAAATCAATACTTACGTTTAGATATATTAAAAAAAATTTAACCACAATCATTTAAGTGCATGTAAAGACTAGCAAAAAATACTTAAGTATCACAAAAAATACTAAAATTTCAGTAAAATTGATTGCTTCTCTTTATACGACAATAAAAAATAAGAATTAGTCTTGATAATTATTTATTAGTTGAAATAATACCATTAGAACTCCAATGAGTAAAATATACCATATCAATCGTACAAGCTCTTCATGCGATACAATGTGTTTCAGATGCTTCGCAAAGAAGTGGTAAATCAGAATCGAAAAGTTGGAGACGGCAATACATGAACATTATAAAGAAATAACATGGCTTCAGAGAACAGCAACTTGTAAATTCAAAGAAAGTTTTCTTACCACCTTTACAAATAAAGCTTGGTCTCACGAAAATTGTTTGTGCAAGCGTTAGGCAAAAATTGCACTAGTTCTATCTCTTATGAAAATATTTTAAAAGCAAAGTTTTTGTTAGGTCATCAATACGCAAAATATAACAGGACAAGGAGTTTAAAAACCACCTCACTAGTTATCTCCCTGGAAGTCATTCATATTTGTAGTGGAAGGCTTTTTAAGTAATTATGATTTAGTAAAAGTTATTGGGCTCCTAACGAAAAATGGTTTTAAGAATGTCACTTTTTTAATCTGCATCATGGCTTTTTCCGGAAAATCTGGGGCAGTAATCGACGAATCAAATGAGAGATTCTATAAAGATATAGCTATTATAGAAAACCGTTTTCAAGGGAAATGGAATGCTTGTATGATGGCAGATTACTGCTGGTTCCTGCAAAGAGAAACTGACAGGAGAAGAAAATATACTAAGAAGCATTTTTAATTCTGTTTTTAACTGATTTGTTATCGTTTCTACTATAAACAAGTAAAAACCTTCTACTTTTACTACATATTATCACAACTTTTATTAAACCAATAGACAACACTGGTACATGTTAAATGTATGGGGTCCATACAAATAATAATTTGACTGTAACATCAAACATGATACATCATGGTTACCATAAAAACTTTAAATATATATAACAAACTTAGTCCAAATCAGTCATCAAAATCCAAATTACAAAATCTTTGTTGGCCAGTGTTATTTTTAAGTTGTCATTATGTTTTTTTTACTTCAATAAATTTTACAAGAAGCTCCAATAGTTAAACATTGATTAAGTATAGTGTGATCCAATTTTAAATCTGAACTTTTTTAAAAACTGTTTTATTTTTATTAATCTAACATTCATTATAAAAAATACTATTAATTTATTGACCTTTCGATGTATTTTTAATCACTTTTTTGTACATTTCGGGCGGTATCTAGACTATAACTTGGCGGATGTTGGTTTTTAGATGCTACAGTGTTTTGGGTTTATTGGCGTATACACGACATTTAGCGTAACCCAACAAAAAAATTCAACGGCTTTAAATCAGATGATATGGGCACCCAGTTGACGTTACTAAATCGCGAAATAATGCAACTAAGTAACTTTTCACGCAAAACATCCAATGTTGCATTTGGTTGCAAGTTTATTATTATTATTTTGAGGCACAAAATCAATATATTTGATTATGTGCCTCAAATAATCGGTTATCATGCGCCTATATTGCTTACAAAGTTTCGAAACTTTCATTTTTTTTTTTAAGGTAAGGCCCAATGACGCTGCCTGACTACAATGCGCACCAAACAGTCACTTTTTAGGCATGTTTTGTCCCATAAACTGAAATTTTGTTTAAAAACATACCCAAAAAGGTAGAAATGTGCCTTATCAGAAAATAAGATTTTATTTGAAAATCGGCATCAACTTTCTGCTGATCTAATACCATTGTAAGTCGATACCCACCTTATAATGTAATAGAAAAAAACATTATGTGAAAAAAATATATTCTAACTCTTCAACTAAATTCCTAAATAGGCAAGGATTCTTTGCATGGGTTCAAATATAATTTATAATATTTATTGACAACATCATGCAATAAAGAAGTATAAATCACGGAAATCTAGAATAATTTTTCCAGAGGCAGCATCAACATAATTTAATTTATTATGATAAAGCACCTCATATGAGAAGTAAACCATCTAGTTTTTATATTACTATTACTCACAACACTTGCAGGTAAATTTACATATGATTTTAATATTAATAATTTGTGATATTGAGCAGTAATTTTTTAAGACGTATTTTCTCATAATATTAGGATCACTTATTCAAAACATCTCACTACTTATCGCGCGTGTTTCTTTTCAAAAACAACACACAAAATATTAACAAGTATATATTTTCAATGTAAGTACTAATACGGGAAATGTTTTGGACAGAAGTTATAATTTTTGCGTATTGTGTTTGCCTGTAAACGATATTTGGCGATTAACCATGAATTCAGCAATTAAAATATAAAATTTAATTTGGAACAATATATCCTCTTTTAGTAGATCAACAAAAAGATTATAAGAACTACAACATATATATTAAATTTATAAAAAATAAGATTTTGCTAATGTATACAATTTATTAAAAATGTTGCTGGTTGTATTTATATATTGTAAATATAGGTAATATGATATTAAAAATCTAATATCTGGAATACTTGCATGTTATGGAGTCTTTGGTGGTATGTTCATAGAGATAAAGTAATACAAGTTTAAGAATTTGCCACGTTTTAATGGTTTTGCTCTATTTATGCGAATAAGACTATAGATAGTTTTGGCTTAAAGAGAAAGAAGTCAAGCGTATGAAAGAACGCTCTCAGTGTTATAAAGTGATAAGTCGGGTTCACCCTTTGGCAAGGAGGAGAACATATTGATTTGGGCATTCCGCGTGATATCCGCTTCCTGTCGAAGGGATGCCTAGCAGGAAGGAAGCAATACTGTGCCGCGACGCCCCGGGGAACCCCGGGAAAATATCGGCGAACACTTGTGGAATGTTTCCTGTTTGGTTTAACCCGCTTAACAAATTGAATCGTTGTTCCTTGCAGGCGAGAAGGATACACACATCCATCCGCGAGCAGCCACGTCTCTTCCGCCTCAATGAGTTTTAACTTTGTTTGCACCGAGAACGCGAAGGAATAGCAATGAATGACCGCGGGGTGTAATATAATACAGCAGTGGTTGGGTTGGATTTAACGAAGTTGCCGAAAGGTGCGGTCTAGACGAAATAAATTTCGGATGGATCAACGGGGATCCATCTTGTTGGCTTTAGATTTATCGCTATCGCTGTAGCCCGACCTCAAGATTAATTAGTGTGTTTGACGACAAGTCACTGTGATTTTGCTCTATGTATTTGGGACGAAAATTTATGGATAAGGTCTGACAATTCTACATAAAAAACCAAAGGATTAATTATAACATAAGATTTTTTTTTTTTTTTTTTTTTTTATTTATTATAATTTTCAACTACATTTTAAAAAATAGACCACATTAAAAATTGTATCTGTTTTAAAAAGTAAGAAGCGCTTTTAACCCTGTTAAAATAATTTGTGAAGTATTTTTCACCCACTTCTTATTTGCTCTTTGCATTTCGTTAAGAAACTAATGTATAAAATAAAAAAGGGAAAATACAAAAATGCAAAGAAATAATAATATTTTTATTCAACCAGAAGCCATATGTTATTTCTACAAACACCCTCAATTAAAGCCCTAGTAACTATTTTTGAAACACCAAACGTTTGAATTGGCAAAATACACTTTTCGCAAAAAATATTTTTTTTTTGTCGTGATGTCTTATATTTTAATTTTTATTGTATGTTATTATATTTGATATCAAAAAGCAAACTTTTGTTAAAATAAGTATGCTTTATCTTATAACGGGAAAACCATACATCATGTCACAGTACAAGTAGTACATATATTTAGACTTGCACTTTCTTTTATGTTTTTTTGTAAAATGTGATTAAATACAGTATTAAATGCGCTTTATTGTTAGACATAGTTTTCAAATATGTGCTACAAACAATTTTTAGCAATATATTTCCTTCTGCATACTTTTGCGAAGATTGTTCTAAAATGTTTTACCTCAAATTATAATAATAATTAAATCGCTTAACAATAATTCGCGCTGGTGAGCTTGTTTGTCCATTTCATGATGTTCATAGCGTTAAAAGGGTTAAAAAAGAATTTATTGTACTGAGATTTCATAAAACTGATTAACTATACTAAAATCTGTCATACAATATAAAATAAAATATGAGCACATTGTTGCGGTGCGTCGTATTTAGAATCAATAGTAGAAATATTGATTTATCTGATCCTTTTAAATTAAAATTTATAACTAATTTAATTAATATGGATATAATGCATCAACAAATTTACTAAATATTTTAAAGCAGTCGGCGCGGAGCTGGAGAGGCGGGACATGGTGCGAGCGCGGACGGCGGCCCGCAGTTGAACGGAAACCGCGCGTACTAGTGTGAACACTCAGTTCCCTTTTGGGCGGCCTTGCGAACAGTTGTGTTCAATCGGTCCCTTAGAGACAAAGCAGGTAGCGACAGCGCCGACTTGTGTAGGCGCAGGCAGGCGAAATTCCTTGCATTGTCTTCCACTGTTTGGGACGACCGTTACAAAAACGCCGACCAGCTGCGGAGCTACATCTCCAATCAATTCCCGCCAAGCGGCGGGAACCTTATCAGGTTGTACCTTTTTATTAAGAAATAAAATAATTATTTAATTGTTAAGGGATGGACAGGTACGTCCAGTACTTAAATTCGGCCAAGAGCCAAAATGGGGAATGGCAGGTCCCGAAAAACCCAGCCAAAAGACCGCGTGCGGGATCGGACGACAATCCGATTCCCATTAAAAATAAATTCACCGGCTTGAAACCGGTAGATAATGAACTGGGCGCTACAGGCGCTATTCTTAAAAACTCGCGCGTTCCCCCGATCATAATGAAGGCGGGAAAATCTCACCGTGAAACGGTAGATTTAATTAAAACGTGTATCGGAGACAATTTCGTTCTCAGATACACTAGAAACGGAAACGTTTCGATCCAGACACGTAGCGTGTCTGATCATGAAAAAATGAGAAATGGTCTCAAAAATACCATGAGGCCATTTCATACGTTCACGCTTAGCGGGGACAAGCAAAGAAAGGCGGTCATTAAAGGCCTCCACCTCGTCGAGGTAGACGAGATAAAAACTGACCTTGCCGGGCAAGGGTTCGAGGTGACGTCAGTAGTCGCCTTAAAAACATCAAAAGGAAGCGCGGGCAATTACCCGTGCTATCTTGTTAATCTTCCCCAAAACACTGATATGGGGAAATTTAAAAGTGTGGTAAAATATGTTTGCCACACAAAAATTTCTATTGAGAAATATAGAAACAAAAATGTAGGCACCCAGTGTTTCAGGTGTCAAAATTTCGGCCACGCCGCGAGGAACTGCAATTGGCAACCACGATGCGTGAAATGCGCCGAAGAGCATCTCACCTCCAGCTGCACAAAGGACCGCGAGGAGCCGGCAAAATGCTGCAACTGTGGGGAAGCCCACCCGGCAAACTTTGGCTTTTGTAAAGCTAAAGTTAGCTACGTCGGAGCTATCTTGAGCTCCAAAACGAGAACTACTGGACGACAGCAGCAGCAACCAGCCCCAAAGAAGCAGGAAGACCGCCAGCTATCCGAGAGGGAAAAGAGGGCAGCCTTGGTGGCGAAAATAACACCCATCCCTCCAATGCCGATCAGAGGAACTAGGAAGACTCCAGCTGGATCAGTTGAAATTCCAAGTGGAGCCAAGATATCAGAGGACAGCCCCCCAGCCACCAAGCCAGAAGCCACATTCAGAGCCGTCAGCGAGCTATCAGAGGTAAAAGAGTTGATGAGTTCGCTTATCGGACTCAAAAAACGGTTAGCAAATTGCAAATCGCAATTTGAAAAAATGGAAATCCTATTGGACTTCCTCGATAAATTAGATTAAATCTAATGGGTTTAAGCGTGGTCTTCTGGAATTCCAATGGGATTCGCCGGAAGGTGGACGAAATGATGCAGATGGTTCACAACTTGGGCGTGGATATTATAATGTTAACCGAAACCCGTCTAAAGCCGGAACATAATTTTAATGTCGCTGGTTTTAACTGTTACCGTAACGATAGGCCTAGTGGAATCGGTGGAGGGGTCGCGATTCTTATTCGAAACGAAATCAAACACCACGAGGTGAGCATTCCCGAGACCGAGTGCCTCGAAGCGGTAGCTGTTTTGATAATTGTCGACAATAAAAAACTATTATTAATCTCAGCATACTACCCTAAACAAGGAGGACCATTTCGAAGTGATATTCGTAAAATTATCGCCTCTGGCGAACGCGTAATTGTGGCCGGTGATTTTAACGCAAGACACTCGCTGTGGAACTGCGATCGCGCAAACCAAAACGGAAATACTTTGCTAGATATTTTAGGAAAACGCGATATACATGTAGAATTTCCAAACTCGCACACCTTTTATCGCAATGGTAGGCCGTCAACGCTTGACATAGCGATTTGCAAGAACTTCCCAGGCATGGCGCTTGAAACCTTGCAACAATTATCGTCAGATCACTTACCGGTTAAATTTACAATTGGTATCAATGCTGAGAAAATAGATAGAAGTTATTATGTTTTTTCAGAAGCCGACTGGCCCGGTTTTAAAGAGCATGTAAATAACAGCTTACACGTCAACGCGTCCTTGTTCTTTCGTAACAAAATCCAAATAGATGCCGGGATAAAACAATTTACCGAATCGATATGTGACGCTGTAGCTGCTCATACTCCGCGTCGGCCCTTAGACACGTTTAAATTAAAATTAACGTCAGAAATTAAGGAATTAATCGCGACAAAAAATCGTCTTCGAAAGCGCTGGCAAAAGAGCAGAGACAAGGAGTTGAAATCCCAGGTAAATTCTCTCACAGCAGCGATCGCGCGTCAAATCTCAAGTTTAAAAAATCATTCGTGGTCGCGTAAACTCGAAACCGCAAATACGCAGGATAATAGCATTTGGCGTTTATCAAAAGCCGTCCGTCGGAAAAATTGCAACATTCCACCGCTAGTTACCGCTAATGGCGATAAAGCTACGACCGACGTAGAAAAAGCCGAAATCCTCGCGAACAATTTTGAAAAATCACACGGTTTGACTAAAAATATGAAACATGCAGAAACGGATCGCTACGTCATGCAGTCCGTAGAAAATTTTCGCGAACTTGAAATTTTAGAAGAAATTCCTCTTAAGGATCTACTGATTAAACCTTATGAAATCTGCCAAGCAGCTCATAGGTGTAAGATTAGGAAAGCCCCGGGAGCTGATAAAATAGAAAATATCATATTAAGGTACTTGCCTCAGAAGGCGCAGATTTATCTTTGCAAAATTTTAAACGGCTGTCTTAAAATTGGTTACTTTCCCGTGGCTTGGAAATCTGCCACCATTTTTCCAATTTCAAAAGCCGGGAAGGACCCCACGCAAGCTTCTAGCTACAGACCAATTAGTCAGTAATCAACTCTCAGTAAAATCTTCGAGCGTCTCATTTTAAAAAGGATTTTACCTATGATAAATAAAACAATACCAAATTTCCAATTCGGTTTTAGATCCGGCCATTCGACCGCACACCAACTCACTCGAGTTGTCGAATTTATTTCGAAAAAATTTAATATCCGTAAGGATACCGGCATGGCTCTTTTGGACATCGAGAAGGCTTTTGACACAGTTTGGCACGATGGATTAATATATAAACTTCTTAAAGCTGAAACACCACTTCCACTCGTCCGTATAATCGACGACTATCTACGTGATAGAACATTTACGGTCACCATAAAAGGTGAAAATTCAAACCCAAGAAAAGTCCCGATGGGAGTTCCGCAAGGCAGTATTCTCGGCCCTCATCTATTCTCCATATATATTCATGACGTTCCCGTGCCACAAAATTGTCAACTCGCGCTATATGCGGATGACCTAGCGATCTATACCTGCTCATCAAGCAGAAAAATAATTGCCAGAAGACTGGAATTTGGCTTGCAAAAACTGCGAAATTTTTACAGTAAGTGGAAAATTAAAATAAATGATTCAAAAACAGAAACCATCATGTTCTCTCGCAGATCAAAAGCGGCCATGCCATCACGTATTGTAATGAATGGTGAGGCGATTCCTTGGGCAAGATCAGTAAAATACCTAGGTCTCCACTTAGATTCCCGTCTTAACTGGAAAAGACAATTAGAGAACATCAGACAAAAAGGTCTTTCAGCAATTTCAGCTCTAGCTCCCATATTTAGAAGAAGAAGTGGTCTCAGTAGTAAAAACAAACTCTTGTTGTATAAAACTATGATACGGCCACTACTTACTTATGGCGCTCCCGTGTGGTCCAGTTTATCTAATAGCTCCTACAGAAAAATAGGCGTAATTCAAAATAAGTGTTTGAGAATTTCAGTAAATGCCCACCCCAGGATTAGCCTCAACCAACTTCACTTCAGAAGTGAACGTATGGAGACCATAAAGGACTTTTGCCATAGACAGACCTTTAACTTCTATAGGAATTTAAAAAACAATAAGAGCACCAACACCTGTCTCACTGATATTGGCAAATACAACCTTAATGACCTACCGTTTAGGTATAAACATAAACTACCTAAACATATCTTAAGAGATGAACCGTCCGAGAAGTTCAACCATCTGCGTCCAGGTGATTACTGCTGTGATACCTGTAAGTCCCCGGAGAGTGTAGGGGCGCCAACTGTTCGATTTCGAATTCGTGCCGGAGGCGCTCGCCGCTAACTTCGGCACTCACGATTAAACCTTTATTATATGTAAACCTCTTAAGGCGAGTACATCAATTTTCCGTTATTGAATATATTTTTGTTATTGTTAATTAGTTGTAAGCTGTTAATTTGTTAGATTGCTCGTCTAAGATTGGTGTGAAAGTTAGTTTTAAATTTTTTAATTTATAATATAAAAATAAAATTCGCAAAGAGGTTTTTGTCAACTTTTCCTCTATAAATAAATGTAATAACATTGTAAAGTTAAACATAGATTATCTTGATTTTGTAGACTTGATTTCGTAATTAAGGAAATAACTAAGGTTAGGTATTTAATATTGTGTAATTGGATATTTATGTTTTTGAAAACATGTATACGAATTATGAAAATAAAGACCTTGTAAAATTAATTTTTTAAAAATATTTTAAAATCGTCAGAAAAAAAAATTAATATAATATATTTAATAAAAATAAGTAAGTTATTATACATATTAAAAAATATAAAATACATTTATAAATTAATTAAAAAGTCTGTATGCATAAGCGATACGAATCACGTTTCGACAAATATAACCTAGATCTATCGCATCATAACAACGTCACTTGTCATCGCATTCTGAACATTCAGAAAGGAGAGATGGGTTGACAGCCACGACGTAAATAAAGGGCCATTGACGCAAGCGAAATTTATTTTTGATTGCCACAGCAATCGAATTACGACCTGGGTAGGTAGATAAGGGACGGCGGAGGCGAGGCTGCTAAACAACAAAATTTAATTTCAGCCCTTTAGGGCAGATATGCGAAATGCCTGGTCCACGTCAAGGGACGGATCAGTTCCGGTCCGAATCACAATTAGCCACGTTTAACACAGATTACATTGTGTCGCTGAGATCAGCTCGGGCGATGGTGGTATTAATTCATTCAGGGTATCTTAATAATTCACGGTGGTTAAAATGTGGAATTACGTCTCTGCTTCGCACGCGAAAGGTTCTGAGTTTGACCCCATATACTATTCTCTATTTTTTAATAAACAAATTATTTTCTAAGTAATCCTTTTTTCATTTAATATACTAAAGATGGTCACTTAAAAATTGATATATTTCAAGCCTAATCATCGTAAGTAAGAGTTGTGTACCTCAAATAAGACCTACCATATCACCATCGAGACTCCGTCTTTGACGGTCGGACCTTCAAATATGCACTTATAACGCACCACAGTATCCGCCGTCAGGGCTTCGCCCTTGGCCGATCAGTTGCGACATTTAGTGAAATCAAACGTTATACGTGTCTTTTTAAGTACGCACTTGTTAAATTTAAGTTAAAACTGCAATAAAATCTAAGCTATCACAAGATATTTTAACGTTTGTAATCAACATCTTATCTCTTTTAATTTTTTTTATTCTACAGATTTTTACTCACACAATACCGTCTTAAAATGCTGTTTTTAGTAACATGTATATTTCAAATCTGGTGCGCATCAATTTGGCAGAGTGCTGTTCATATATTTGCACGACACAGATACGACTATAAACTAGGGATTCTGTGTCGAGACAACCCGGGAATTTATTCCCGAGAATTCAAAGATTTTTTTCTGTCTCGAGTCCCGGGAATTAAAAAATTAATAACCCGGGACTCGAGACTTTCCGAAGTGAAATTTTACAAAAATATGTAAAGAGTGAATTTGATGTCGAGCTTAATTTATGTCTCGATATGAAGACAAGGTGGAATTCCTTATTACCCATGATCTCGAGATTTTGAAAGTTACGAAATTGCATTAGAAAACCATTAACTGATATTGGCATCGGCCAAATTTGGAATGAATCGAACATTCACGTATTGGAAAATATTTGTGAAGTACTCACTCCTATAAAACTGGCAGTGGAATCTCTAAGTCGTCGAGATGCCACTTTATTAACTTCCGAAATTATTGTTAACTTCCTTTTAAAAAAAATATTTGAAATCAACACAACTCTGTGGCACGAACCACCAAAATATTTCAACGACTAGAAATAAAAAATTCAACTTTAAAAAGGAGTTTCAGATATTAGACTCAACTATCAAGCGAACTCCGAATCTAGAGCTTTTATTCAAATCATTGCTTACAATTAAGCCAACATCTACAGAAAGCGAGAGAGTTTTTCTACATCTGGAATGTTTGCCACAAAAACCAGAAACAGGCTATGTGATTCATCATTAAACGCCTTGGTGTTTTTAAAAACATATTTTTCCTTACAAAAGTAAAGGTTTTAACTTATTATTGATATAAATATTTTGATTAAAAAAATTGTAATAAATTAAATTTAAATAAATATCGAATAAAGTGTTTTTAAATCGTTTCAATAAATTTTCACCTATCGTACCTATAACACAAATAATATAGGTTAATAATAATAAATCAATTAAAGTTAATAATAATAAGTTAATTTTTTAACCTAATTTTTTTTATGATTATACGAAAAATAATCAAAGTCTCGAGTCCCGGGAATTCCCGGGACTTTAAAAATTTGGGTCTCGAGTCCCGAGAATCGAAAAAACCCGAGACTTCAGAATCCCTACTATAAACCACCTAACATCACCAACGCATTATCCTAATAATAACATGACATATCGGATCTTGAAAATACACTATCACCAATCTAGTTTGTCGTTATCTCATGAATCATCTTCCATTGTCTTTTTTTATTCTGATCGATAAAATCGACGTGACTCCTGAGAAAATTTTTGATTATTAGAAAACTGGCTCAAAAAGGTTCAGGATTTATGGCAAAAATCTGCGCAAGACACTAAAGTAATTGACTTCAACAATAATTATTTAACAATTGTATTTAAACAAGCAGGAATATATTTTGTTTTGATGCATAGTGCAAATAAAATATAAAATAATAAAGCACTAGCAAAAAAATAAGAAATCTGCTTTTAAATAAAAAAATATTACGTAACGCGTCTCTATAAAAAAAAAAAAATTAAAAAATATATAAACTATCGTTAAAAACCAAAAAAAAATGACGGAACTAAATAGAAAATACGTTGACAAAAAATTAAATACACTCATAAGCGCATAGAAAAAATCACACGTCTGATTCGTGAAATATAAAAATCAGTGATAGATTTTAGGAAATTAACGTAAAATTCTGATCTTTTTTATATGCATCAACTTCGTTTTTAAATTATTTATTTATTGCATGCTTATTATTTGTGTACTATCTCACTATATAAAAAACAGTAAATAATCTTGGAAATGGCATAGGACTCCGATTTTTTATTGTCTCATTAGCCTATTCTTTAACTTAGTGAAATATTCGTAAATAATATTAATTATATAGTCCAGTCAAATAAGGGTTTAACCTCGGAATAAAAGATAACAAGCTGAAATTTTGCACAGACCTTTGTTTTGGCGTTTTAAATATATGGTGAAAAGTCTCAAAAGATATCGTGTCTGCTAATCAAGATATTAAAGGTCAAAGGTCATAAAAATCGTTTTTTGCAAATATCTCGCCTTTTTTGCGTCGCATGTCATTAAATGTTTAACAAAACTTATAGAAAATAAAATTTTCTACAAGTTTGTTTTAATTTATTTCTTCGTATGGTTAATGGTTTTTGAGATATAGCGCGGGGAGTGGGAAGCGCGCATCCGTTTATAGGATAACGCTATGTAAACTACGGAGCCAGAGTTACCTGTACATTCTTCCACAGTTTCGTAGAAAACATCGCAAATTGTTATCTGCTGAATGAACCCATCTAAAGCATTATAACTTTCAATCTCCATATCTTCAAAAATCATCAGATATAACTTCAGATTTTGGAGTTATTATTTTTATCATTCCCATTATATGAACAATATTATAGCCATCAAGAGTATAAATATTTTTCTGCATTATCTGCTGCATACTGTACTAAGGCACTTGACTATGATGGTTGATTACGAGGCTGTGGGTGATAAACAGCTGAAATTTAACATTTTACAGTATCACTATATGAAGCGAAAAAACCTAAACTTGACAAAACATCCAAAAGTCTTTTTGGATGTTTGGCCTATCTGTATTTTTTCTATGAAGAAATACAGATAGGCCTATTAATAACTGCGAAGAAAAGGACCGTTTTCGTATGGAAGTCATTATAGCATGACTTATAGCTGTGTATTTCGTTTTAAAATGCCCCGTCTTTCCTTTTCTGTCGTTTATAATAACTTCTTGCAGAAAATGTAATAAAGTTTTCGGAATTTCTTTATTAATATTTCACTTGGGGGCGGATAAGACTTGGTCTCAACAACAGAAGATCGAATATCTTCTCTAATAATCGCCGCAGCAGCTTCCACTACGCGCAAGTGTTCTTCTTTTTTATTTTCATACCAAGCTATGGATAAAACTTAAGCTTGAGCATCGCGAAAAGAAAAAATAGGGAATGATCCAATCTTCGTTATAACTATAATATCAGTTAAATATTTTTCTCTTAATTTGGAAATGATCTTCTTATCATCTGGTACATACTCCGTAAGGACATCTCTCAACTGTTTCAATTTTTTCGCACAAATTTCTTGTCGAGCAATATTTCATTTTTAATTCCTAATAATACAATGAAGAAAGTAATAAAATTATGGTTCAAACGACTTGCCGAGACCACTTTTTTCACGATTGTTTACTTTTTCAAAGCTTATACCAAGTTAAGCAGGAAGAAATACTCGCTGGATTCTATAAACGGATGTACGCCTCCCACTCTTCGCGCTATATCTCAAAAACGGTTAATGATACAAAACAAATATTATAACTAAACTTGTAGATAATTATATGCTTTACAAGTTTTGTGAAGCATCTAATGACGTGCAACGCATAAAACGCGAGATATTTGCAAAAAATCAAATTTTGTGACCTTTGACCTTTGATATCTTGATTAGCAGACACGATATTTTATGAGACTTTTCACCCTGTCCTCAATACCAGGTAAAATTCTAGCTAGAGTCGTACAGTGTAGTTTGCTCTGATTGTTTTTTTTTATTCCATATATTAAAGACATTTATGTTGTGAAAAATACTAAATTAACAATATATATTAGAAAAAAATAAAACAATATTTTCACAACTTGCAAACAACTTTTAAGCTAATACTTCGTCAATTACATATTAAAAATTAACAAGGAATTTGTGTTAAGTGAAGAAAAAGTTGATTACCTAGGTATACATCTAAAATTCAGGCCCTAATTTACTATGCATATTGTAAGAATCTTGCTGCCTTTGCAGGCTTAAAACCAAAATTTAACCGTAAAAAAATGAAGATATAAACAACTTGTTTTTTATTATAAAACTATAATATAAAACACACTTTTTTAATAAAAAAATAATTAAAAAAAAAAATTAAAAATATCAATATTAATATACAAAAAAACTATAAAAATATTAAGCGAGGCCATATTAACTTATTTATCTTAAGAATCAGTGTCTATAAAAAGATCAAACATAAATTAAAGTGTAAACATAAAATCCCTTACAATTTAGCTTAAGATATATAAAGTAAAAAATTTTACTAGTTTAGGTCTTTAGCTACGTAAATAGTTATAAATAGTCTCAAGCTTAATAATTTGAATAAATAATTTAGTTAATAAGCTTAGTATGGTACGTGTTCTCTCTACCCGATTTTTTTTAAATGCAGAACAATGTCACAAAAATATATTAGATAACTGCGATCGCCGCAATGCTTGTCGTTAAAACATCATTAACGACTAAAGAAGATATTTTTTTCTGAATCAAAATCTGCCACATTTAACACAGATTAGGTGGCGTCACCGGGATCAAACAAGGCGATTGCGTTATCAATGTAATCCTAGTATCTTAATAAATTACACGCATTATTAGCGATACTAATCCCATTGTCAGCGTGCAAATTTCATAATCTCGTTGTCGGGGTATTGCGTACCCTGAACGTGCTGGATTACCCGGATTAGCAAGGGGTGGTGCCCTTTTTGACAGACGTCTCCAAATGCTAATTGACGATCGAAAGTATCGAAAACCTTCCTGAGATCCGTGATGTCATCCGTCAGGATCAATGTCGAAAAAACACAAACAAGCTTTGGAGAATAAGTTCAGAGCCGTGAAATTTCGAGAAGTGTACGCATTACACTCTCGGTGCTCTATTTATAACATTTGCGTATTTATAGAGAGATTGTGTAATGTGATTGGCGGAAAAAATGTAACGTGACTCTTTTCTGAATCGGTATACAAGACTTTATTTTTTTAACACGTTTTTTGTAAGGTTTCTTGCTCTTATTCAACAAAATTAATGGTAAAACACTGCTTTATTATAAAAATTGCGAGGTCGAGTTAATTATATTCTTTATATAAAAAAAATAATTCGCGCACGTTAACTTCAAACCTGAACAGTGCTTAATAGTTATTTTTTAATTATAAAAATATGGTTTGTGGAAAGTTCACACAATTGCTAAGTAACAAAAAATGTTAACGTAATAAAAGAAAATAGCAACTCGTTTAACATAAGATCCAATATCAATAAAAAAATACTAAATATCAATTTTATCAATGATTTAACTGTTGCCACACCCATTCGTTAAGCATCATAAAAAACTTTTTGTGAGTAAAGGATGCAACAGACAATGCGTCTAATTGCGTAAAAACCGCTATTTTCATAATTTTTTTTATTATATGTATTTTTTATATATACCTCTTGCATTAGCGACATTCAGTGTGTTTACTTTAAAGTTTCACTTATTTAAGCCATAAACATATTTCGTTAATCGAATATGTAAGCGATGCAATTGATCAACCAACATCAGCATCTGTGATTCGCCATTTTTTGTCAAATCGGTCGACGATCACATGCATTGAAAAATAAGATGAACCGATTCTAGGTGGCAGATAACCAGACTGAGAGCAAGAAAAAACAACAACAACATTCACAAGAAACCTCAAAGAATCATCCAGTAAATCATTAATCTAAACTATCTTTTAAGAAAAATTGTACAAAATATCTATCTTTCTAATATATAGTTTAAGTTTAGATGTCAGCAGTATAATAATTCGTGATATACTTAAATACTTGCTTAAATGACTTTAAATTCACGTTTGTCTTGGGCTGCTGACCGTTTCATTAAATTCAGACTGAATTTTTTTTATGCGAAGACGCAAAAATTTAACGCAGCAGTGTGTTTTCATTGCCACCAGCATCTTCTAAAAACAATATTCTAAATAAGAAAATATATTTTATCGTTAAAATCCGTATATAAATAATTTGTAAGCTTACCAAAGCGTAAATAAATAAAGAAAAAATATGAAAGCTTTATTGAGTAAGATGTTTTTCTATATCTGCAACAGATAAGTATAATATTGTTGTGTGTATAATACACAAGGTTGCAAAAACAAAAAAATAACAAGTTCAATCACTAAAAAACATTGTAAAATATCAGTCTCATGAAATTCTGAGTTTGTTTATAGTAATATATTATTTTTAGATAAATAATTCACAAACAATAGTAAATATAAAGAGATGATACTTCCGCGATTTTACATTCCATTATAAATGAGCTATTACTACAAATATAATTCTGTTTTTTCTAAAAAATTCTGTACGCTGTATATCACATTACCAACTCAAAATATTTTTATATGTAATTTTAAAAACAGATATAGCAAAGTTGCTTTATAAAATTTACTAATTTAATTAAATGTTATTTATTATTAAAAAATATTTAATCGATTGCACGATCTTTTCGTGAATTTGTAATTCCTATCTTATTATTTACTACTTATAACAATTATATATTTTTTTATTTATATTTCGCATAATACTTTCATGTAATTTAATAATTTTTATAAGTCGAGCTTTTTCATGAAGATTGAGAGAGTCATAAGAAAGTAAGTTGAAAACTATAAACTAGTTATCAAAAAGCTATTTTAATTTAACAATGTTAAGCTTAAGTGGAAAAATATGTACCCTAATATGAATAAAACATCGGATGCCTACAAAAAACATTCGAAGTGAGTTGTTGCATTACAGATTGGTACAGATTTTAAATTATTCAAATAGTAAGTAAAATTAATGCTTATTTCTTAAGAAAAAAACATTGACACGTTTAACTTGTATGATATAAGAAATATTTTTTATAACACAATAGTATGGGAAAGACAAAAATAGTAACCGTCAGTATTAATTTTTTTTTTCTTATTACAAATCTGAGCATCATGACTCCTGATGATCAGATTTGCTGTAAAATGACAATTATGATTATTCATAATATTCATAATAATTAATAATTACAGTAGTATATATTTAAAAAAATAAGAAAACAATAATGGTGCTCGTCTAAATATACTAGCATCATCAAACATATTTTTTTAGCCGAAAAAAAACCTTGTGTTTGGCAAGCTGCGTTCTTAAGCGCTGACTTCCTGGCCGCGACGGGTAAGAATAAGGGACGCAATCGCGATTTTCTACGGCACAATAAAACTTAAAGCTAAAAATCTCCAAATAATAACGGATTCTCAGCACCGCCTCATGACAACTTAAAAAATTGCTTCGCAGAAAATGCAATGAATATTATTTCAACGCTCCTATCAAAAGGCACTAAAATACAAATACGAATATGATCCGAAAATTTGTCGAATTATCTTAAAAATATTTTTAAATTCTCTTCTACAATTAAAAATAATATAATATTTTTATGTAATATTTCAGACCATAAAGCCATTATTGAGTACGCTACGAACTAACGTATCGTAAAGAATGTAAATCAACAATAAATTATTATAGTGACACACATTTCGTATATAGAGAATAAATAAAGTATGTCACGTGGTATTATTATTCAATGTTTGCTTGTGCATTTCATAATTGAATTGAATTCGACTTGTCTCAAACAAGACAAAATCACTTGTTTACACAGCAATACAGCTACACAGGCCAGCGGCAAACAAGTTTGGCCACAGATTAATTACGGCGCCGGTGCACCGGCCGGCCACCAGGATCCACAATCTCGGCTTTCCACCGTCTCATAAATTTCCCGCAAGTTTGTTTGCAGCCGGAAAAGTGGCCGTGGCGCGACAACTTATTGCGCTATGTCGCACTAATTCGGATAACTGCGACGGCCGCAATTACACGTGTACACGTGTATGCTCATGACGATAAACGGACGATAAATTACACGGGCGACGCTCAACGTGTAATACGAAATATTACATATGTAACCAATAGCTCTTTCATTGAAAATATCTGCATTTATTGATTGAGAGTATCTGTATTGCTGTAGCAATATTATAACCTGATTTATTTACCCAAATATTTAGTATCTTAATAAGGTTCGTTGTCAATAATAATTCAATTAAAAATGTTGTTTTTTTTTCTTTCAGACAACTCTGAATACATTTAGAATATTTAAAATATATATTGCTTATGCAGACTTGAGACATATCATGCAGTATTATTTTACGTGAAGATACGTAATACTTAATATTTATTCAACGAGCTTTTTTAAAATAAATACAAAATTACTAGAAAACTTCTCATCAACTAAAAATTTTGTATAACAGATTTTTTGGATATGATATTGTTGGTATTATTGCAAAGAGTGTACTTATATAACCACAAATATATTCTTTTTCATCTTTGAAAAAATCTTTTAACAAAAATTGACAACAATGGGCACAAAACTCGAAACAATTGACACGTGTAACTTTTATTAATTCACCAACAATGGGACGTCCGCAATTCAAAAAGCCGAGATTTCAGCAAAAGTTTGGTGAAAATTGGGACGGCCCGAGAAATATTTGAGGCGAGTTAGCAAACATCGTGTGATCTCTTTGTTCTAATTTGACAAAGGTTCGGTGAAAGTTTTCGAGGGTGTACCACTATGGTTTTTTACGAGGGGTGTCAAACACACACACAACAGATACACACCCACAACCCATATATAACATGTTCGCACATGTCCATTAAAATGTTAATTAAATAATAATACAAAATGATATTCGTAATGCATATTCGCGATATGCAAGCCCTCATATCTTTTTGAGATATGAGGGCTTGCATATCACGCCTTTTCTTTCTTGCATCTCGTTTCCCGACGTTTAAACCACCGATAATGGGGTAATATGGATCTTATCTCACCCGCTGCAGACTTTTCAGCTGCGTCGTCATTAGAGTCTCCAATTCGAGTAATCGAGTACTCGATACTCGAGTATTTTTGTCTATTTTTCAAGTACTTGATAATCGAGTATTTTAAAAATTACTCGATTAATACTCGAAATTAAAAAATTTTGAAATATTTAAGAAACAAAAATAACTTTAACTCGGTCCGGTAAAGGTAAACGTCTTGCTTTTATTTGGCGTTTATGCCCGAAGTCCCGAGTTAGAGCGGTTACTATCAGGTATAATTTTTTCATAGTTCCATAGTTGCATAGTTCCGGTCGTCGGCTATGTTAGTGGGTACGACGGAGAAATTTCTTTTGTGTTTTCTGTTCGACAGTCCCGATTTATCTAATTTATGGCAATGAACAATATAAAATATCAACAAAAATTTTTTTAGGTTTTATGACTATGCAGTTGTAGCGTAAAGTGTTGTAAATTGTTTATACTGATCCCTCAGCTTAAAATATAAATCAAAACAATTGTGTGTTCTAAAGGCATTTAAAGTAAAGTCAGTTCTTTGCGAACTGTTTTTAGCTCTAGAGTGAAAGGGATTCACCCAAATACATCTTTGAAGGATATAGATTTAAATTCTTCGCATTAATCAGAAGGAGTAAAATATTGTATATTCTCAAGAAAAAAAATCTATTCAAGAAGAATTAAAAAATGCTATTTTGTCAATAGTCGAAGGAAATAAGAGAAAAGCAGAGAAGGGAATGAAAGAAGAGAACATAAAAAGAGAGTTCAAAAAATTTTATATCTATAAAAAGCGAACAGATATAAATTAGAAGCCTTATCCAACGCGTTAATGACAATAAGACCAACATCAACAGCAACGAAAAGGGTTTTTTCCATAACGGGAATAATAAAACCAAAGGTTAGCAGTAATAATAAATTCGAGACACTTTTTGCATTATTGTTTTTAAAAAGTATGTTCGTGAAGTTAAAATAATTGTAAAAATTAACATACTAAGTATTTTATTTATTTATTTATATGTGCACGAATTTGACTAATAGATATTTTGGTACATTTGGTAAATACTCGAAAGTACTCGAGTACTCGAGTATTTAAAAATTTTAATATTCGATACTCGAGTAGTTGATGGTTCAAGTAATTGGAGACTCTAGTGTGATTTGTTTGTTTGTGTATTACTTACGATAAAAATCAAACCAAACTTTTAACAAAAATCATCATTTAAACTTTGATTCAACTTAAACTTAAGTCAAAATTTAAAACTCAAGTGTAAAATTATAGATACACAATTGAAATCAAATTAAAATAAAAATAGCAAAATATAAGAAAAACGACGCAAAAACTTTTTAAGATACGTTGTTACCGTTTTTAATACAAGCTAAATTAGATAATTACAAAATTCGCAAAACTATAAATACATTCACACATATCAATAATAAAATAAAAACACATGTAACAAATAAAAAAAAATAACAAATTACAAGATTACGTGCAGTTGAGATAAGATACCAATTACACTTAAGATGATGATTCCAACATCGATGATCGAAACGTAGGCAAGCAAGATGCGAGAAAGAAAAGGGGCGATGCGCAAGCCCTCACATCTCAGATTTATGTATATAGATTTTAATTTCTTATCGCGAGATACATATTTTTTTATCAATATTTGCTACGGATGCCATCGCGATCTTACTTGTATGTGAGCGTTTGACGTTTCGAAGAGTGTGTCATCTTCATCCTCGGAGTTGGTCTCTGAAAAATAAAATAAAAATATAAATCTGACAATCTTGGTAAAATATAGAGACTCGTTAAAAAAAAGATGAACGCGAAAAAAACACGTAAATATTTTTTTTAAATATATAATCGCGTAAATAAACAATATATATTTATAAATAACATTGCAAGCGAAAACTTTAATATGTGGTATATATTCTGCGGATAAATGAGACAATCCTGAAAAATATTTCCCGCAATGGATATGACACGAAGGCTTTTAGTTTATTGTATGTTGTGCTTTAATGAAATATAAAGCTTAAGTCGAGCTTTCATCGGACAGTTTATGAATCAAGACAATTAAATATATTTCAATCGAATATAAATATATTATAATAAAAAGTATTATTCTACATTTTTTACTTATTTCAATTATATATTTCATATTTGCCCTTGACATTGTTTGTTGTAAAAAATGAACATAAAAGGGATTTATAATAATTGATTAATTTAGTTATTATTTTTGAAATGTTATAACATATTGTTCTTGTATATTTTAGTAGTAAATTTAAGATAATATCGTATGGTAAAATACGCATGTTCGCGTAAGCAGTTTCCGAATTGTCAGTGTTTTTCCCTTTTCTTGTGTTTTTATTTGATCTTAACGCGAAGCATTAAAATCTCAGACGTTTTATTGTTGTTCCATATATGCCACTGTCAGGATAAAGTGCTTTATCAAGTATCTAATAGAGTTTCTTGCGTAATAAAATTTATATAAAGCAATTCAGAAAATATACTCTATGGTAAGGCGTATTTTCTATTACAATATGATTTGATATACCTTATCTAGTTATATTATCACATTAGAGGTAAATTAAAATTGTAATGAAAGTGATTCATAAATATCTAAAATATTATCTAAGTATATAAAATATTTTGAATTGACGTTTCGTGTCTGTTTAACTATTTGGCACAGATTTTTATATAACCGTTCAAGGATCAAGATTTTTTCATAAAAATTTTTTGTTGTGTTTTTAATTATTTAAGGGACATTTTATACCTTTATATTCATATAGTGTTTTATACATTTTGTCAGCTATAAAATAATCGGTATAACGAAACGAAAACGTCAGCCTTAGCAACCTAGTGAAAAAAAATATTTCACAAGTTTTTAAATATGCCTTATTATGCCAATTTTTAGAAGTTTTACATTTTTTGTATGACTGCAATATTTTAGGTTATATAGAAGATCATATTTATTTATTTATTTATTAAAATAATAACCATCGTGACCTGACAGGTAAACCTAATGCGTCACGATAGTCAAAAGTATAAATATATAATAATACATATAAATATATAGTATGCATACATACAATTTCATATACGTATAATTACACACACACACTCAAAGCATCTAAGTAAAAACATAAAAAACAAGATAAAATAACAGACACAAATCACCTCAACAGGTGTGCATTGTCCCATACGAACTGAACCAAAACTCCATATGTGCAAGAGAAAATGTCAATATTTCTATGGACAGAATTGAGCAGATGAATAGCCTTAGCCAGAGAAGAGTTGGCAAGTGCTCCAGTTCTAGACCTTACAGGCAAGAATAGTGGACGCGACCGAGAACTATAACCACCTTCAGGAGCCCACATTTGAAGCTGCTCGAGCACTGAAGGATTGTCTACGATGCCCTTGAGCAATTTCCAGAAGTGTTTAATTACATAAACACTTCTGCAAGTCAACAAAGAAACGTATCCCAGGGCTCCAAAAAATAAAAGCACTGGGAAACAAGAACGGATAATACCCGTATTCCTTCAAGTATAAATATCGAAGAAATTTACGTTGTACTTTTTCCAGCTTCAATTCATTACATTGATTCACTACGCCTGGGATCCAAATGATGGAGCTAGTTTCTAGTATGCTGCGGACTAGAGTATCATAAAGAGTGCGCAATACTAAAGTATTCCTGAAGTAGCGCGCATTTATAAAAATAAAACCGAGCATTTTTAAGGATTTGCTATGAGTCTCTGCACTGTGCTGGCTAAATTTCCAACGTTCTTCGAAAGTCACTCTTAAATCCTTAGTTGAAGAAAACCTTTCCAGAAAATAACCGCTTAGATGGTATGAATATTTTGCCGGCGTTAACGACCTTGAAAATGAAATTGTGTGAGATTTCTTTACACTGAAAGGCAATTGGTTATAGCAAGCCTATTTCCATATAGAGTTGAGATCCTCCTGTAGGTCGAGGGAATCAGAAATCGAATGCATTTTCTTGTAAATTTTCAAGTCATCTGCATATAATAAAAAATCTGAATGCTCTATTGCAGTTTCTATGTCATTAATGAACAATAAAAACAACAATGGACCCAAATTGTATCCTTGAGGTACTCCAGTAGAGGTCTTATATCGTTCTGAAAAAGAGTTATTATACTTGACGAATTAATATCTATTGGTCAAGTAATTTGAGAATAGATTTATGAGATCTTCAGAAAACCCGAAATTAGATAACTTTTTTACAAGTAAAGCATGGTTAACTTTATCAAATGCTTTTTCTAAATCTGTGTATACGATGTCCACTTGTACACCAGAGTCCAATGATTTTGAAACATAGTTAGACAAAACCATTAGATTAGTGACAGTGGATCGAGATTTACGGAAGCCATGTTGTTGGTCGAGACGCATACACCTGCAATGATTAAAAATGTATTTATGCAAAACAATTTCAAATAAGTTTGCAGGTGAAGAGATCAAAGCTATTGGCCTGTAATCGTAAATCTGAGATTTGGGACCCTTTTTATGAATCGGAGTGACTTTTGAACATTTCCACAATTCTGGAAAACAAGAGGATCTCAATAATATCGCTTCTCGTTATTTTAAAGCCGTGATTTTTAACTTCGATTTTTTAATTCAAGAATCCTTGCGAATGATAATCCAAATCCAAATAAATATAATATATAATACATATATGTATGCATTGTACATACATTATGTTAAATGTAATCTTGGAACAACAATTGAAGTCAATTCGCGGCAAACAAATTTGACTCGGAGGTGTAAACCTTAAAAGCACGTAATTTGTTTCCACAGTTTTCCACTTTTGCGTCACGTAGTTTCCACAAGTGAAATTTCCACCATGACGCGAAACTCGCCGACAAAAGTAAGCTTGTTACGTTTTTTTCCTTCCGTTTCAAAAGAAACTTTAGCCAATTCGATGTTTGATTCAATTCGTTCTCTCCTCTTCTTATTTTTTTTCATTCGTCAACCTGTGCCCATATTTTCGATCTCAGACAAAAATCCCTAAATTGTGTTTGTCACAGTGCTAGAAACTATTCGCATAAGTCACATCTATTGTTTCAGGGAACTTTATGCGTCTTCATAGTCTTATAAATAATCAATATAAATGAGATTTTTATTAGTTTTGATACCTAATTATGTTTATAATTCATTATTAAATATGTTACATTTTTATATATATCTATATAGTGAAATTATATTATATATAAACCATACTATTGTATAAATATCTGTATTTACTATTTTGGGCTGTTAATACATTGGCGTTTAGAATCCAGAGTCAGAGAATGAGTTGTTCAATGTTTGGATTATAACTAATTATGTGACGTAATAATTTTGTTTTTTTTACTGATGTAGGATCTCTAAGCCGTTTTTCCTTTTAAATAATCTGTTTTGTTCGAGTAAATTTTAACTCAAGAACGCTTAATTTTGTATGGATTTTTGCTACGTAGAACGTGATATCTTTCGGCGTTGAGTTCTAAGAAATTTTCGTAAAGCAAAAATCTTAATATTTTTTTCAAAAGCTTATGTAGTTGTTATCGTTATTTTACCTTATAAAAAAATCATAGATTTATAATTTATATTATTTAATTAACATATTTCTTAATAAATAAATAAAAATCAGTAGCTCAATAGATTAGATCTCACGTACTTTGGTATGCTACACAAAGTCTTCTACCACTAATCACGGTAAGTCAGATGTAAAGCAACATATACACGTTCGAAATGTCACGTTAATCGCCCCCAACACAGCCAGGGTATTAGTCGGTGGTGTTGTTAAATTTAAAGGTAAACTAGGGCGGCACCATTGATCCCGTTCTGACCCTTTCATCCATTGATGTCCTCGACATAATCGAATCGCATTCAAGGGGTTAACGTTTCGATTGTGCCTCATTCAAAGCGTTATTTATCCGCACAGGGTCCTTTGGACCTCTGGCGGGCGGTCCTTCTTGTTCGTGGCGACATTTCGTCCTTGGGCCTAGCACTGGCCGAGCCTATTGAAACACTAGAGGACCGATTCGGCTATTGTCCGAGCTTGATTAATGGCGGACCGCTTCCTGCGAGCTTTCTTTACGCAAAGTGCCTCCGAACAGACCGCAAAGCATTAATTAACATCACTACTACAATTAATTCTACAACGTGTACACTCGATAAATAGACAAAGGTACGGATGTGGTTTGGCCAGCTGCCCAAACTTAACCCTTGAACACATGATTATCTAAAATAAGTTTTTTATTTGAAAACTTGTTGCTAAAATAAATAAAAAATATTATTAAACACTTATTTTTTGCGTTTTGCGCCTATAATTTTGCACTTTGCACGTATCGTTTCATTGCAAAGTACGCGCTTTATTATTATGTCAATGTGTTTTATTAATATAACGATTATTTCAATAATACGAATACTTTAAAAAACAAACTATTTATAAATATTCTATATCTACATTATATTGTTTTTTAACTATTGTTCTTAGCTACAATTTATTTAAAAAAAAATAAAAATCGTTGGTAATCATTATTTAAGAAAAAGTAATTAATAATCCTTTCCCAGTTTAATACAAGAAAAAATGATAATTGAAGTACATTTAACTAAAATATGGAACCATTGATGTGTTGTCTTTAGCCTCTAAAGCAATATGTGATTTGGAATTTTGTGCTTATATTTAAATTTAAACCCGTAATATTTTTATAATTTATTCTGGTAAAAAATGACAGTGTTCTTTAATTGTTGCTATTTAAAGACTGTTATAAAGTTTTTTAAATTAGTATAAAAATGTGTGTGCCCACCGAACATTCGTCTCGGACAGATCTGTGCGTGTATGGCCAGATGAAAACAGGCAAAACATATGGCACTGGCTTTTAGCTGTACCTCCATTCACCCTAGTAAGTGAAACTGTTTAAGAGGTTGCACGTTGTGTGACTGTCTAATAATTATAAAAAATGGTTTAAGCATTGTTTATGTGATATGAATTTCGAAGCACATAAAAGAAGGGTTTCGGTAGTTTTGTAGTAATTAATAGGTATTGGTTGTTATTAATGACTTTTAAAACTTTAAGTGATTATTTTGATAGTCTGCAAATTTTTAATGTAAAGCAAACTATATGTATGTCATTGCTTAACTTTTCGAGAATTTTTCGTGAAAAATGGCAAATTGAGATTTCTTATTTATAAAGCATTTTCTACAAAATAAAATTAAATTTGTGCAAATATTTTTAAACCACTGTCATTTTTAAAACGCTGCATAAGTAAAAGCAATATACATATTTCTTGATAGGTTTTAATAGATGTCTGGGAATGACAAAAAATTATGTACACATTTTTAACACTCACATTTACTTAAATTATAAGGTAATAAAATAAGACACTCAGATAAAAAAAAATCTGAAGGTGTTCATGCCAGATGTTCTAAAATGTACATACTCTCTCAGAAGATTATAAGTATTTGAATGACCTAAATTTTTTGTAATTTTATAAAATTCTAACCGGCCGGCGAATTTATTTTAGTCTTACTATAAGATCTGAAAATGACAAAAAAATTGTCGATTTTTCAACATTAGAACTTATCTTGTTTTTGCTTAAGTAATAAAAGAAGACACTCGGATAAAAAAACTTATGTTTGAAAAAACGCATACTTTCTCGAAAGAGCAAAAATATTTGAATGACCCAGGATTTTTTTGCGATTTTTATTACTTTAACCGGCCGGCGGCTTTATCTTTTCTTTGGTGAGCTAAGAACCCGCTCTGATAAGAATTAATAATTACGCATGAGAATCCAAAATGTTTTTTATGTTGTTTTTATAAAGTAGCAAGAGCTAATATTGATAATTGTCTTACAATTATTATTGACAGCCAAAGGGGCCTGACAAATTATGTTTTTAAAAAACACAATTAGAAAATATTAATTCTGAGGTAAGCTTACAATTTCTACAGGCAATTAAAGAGAAATTATATAATCAAATATTAATTTAATAATTAAAACCAGTAAAAAAAAATGACTTCTTTAGTATGGCTCAACAAATTCTAAAGACCCTTGAGACTTCATTGAAACATTAGAATCCATTGAAGAAATTTAAAATATATCATTGACGCAAAAATTAGTAAAAGATATTTTTAGTCATACAGAGAGTAGTGAGGGTAAACTAACATCTTACGAATTAATTGAGAAAGCATTCAAAATATTTTAATTGACGGGCAAGAGAACAAATATTTTACAGTGCCTATTTGAAGCTTTTTTGTCGATTAAAGCAACATCAAGATAAAATGAGAGTAACTTTTATACACCTGAAATATTTTTAACAAAAGATGAATGAGGATGTTTGAGTCTACTTTAGTAGGCATGTGTTTCTTAAAAGGTTATTTCAAGAATAATATATAATTATGTATTCGCAATACTTTACTGTATTACATACATTTTTTTAACGATTAAAATTTCGCGAGAAATAATATTAATCGAGAAATCAGAATGCCTACTTAAACCCAACACTATAAAACTATTATCTTTATTGATTTATCTATGTTTTTATTGCTCATACATAGAAAATTATTTAAAAAAATATTTTTTCCTCATCTAAAGAAATCTTAAAAATAAGCAACGATCTGATTATCGCGAAATGCACTCAAACAATCACTATCTCAACGAATTTACAAAAATTTGAATCATACAAATGTTTGTAGTGAAGAAGATTCTGTAATACTATTTTTATTGTTTGAAACATAAACTAAGCAAAAAATAATAGTTTACCTTTAAAATCCTCATAACAGATTATTGATTTTAACAAATAAATAATGCTGGCATTATGAACCAGAAAGATAATACAAATATATTTCGCGAGAACATTCTAACATTATATTCCAAAATATCGATGACTACAGAAAAACCTAATCTAAATTTTATTATAAAAATAATAGCATATTTTGCTTTAGGTGATCTAATTTCAATAGCCCCAGGTCTCCAATTAAGTATGCCATATTTATTTTATGTATTTTTTCTATTGCTCCTAGTTTTCTAAAAATCATTAAGTTTTAATTTTTCATAGTAATTTTTTATCAAAATCTGCAGTGTTTTTTTTTATTTAATAATAAATAAAAATAATCTAAAACCATATATTATTTGTTTTATTTATTAAGCGACACGGACTTTTCGGATGATTTAATATTTATTGTGAGAATCTACTTCTGACAGGTGCTAAGAACTTAAGCACGCTTTACAAGAATAGCCTCAATAACAAAATACAATTAACCGTATTACAATTTATTCGATTCGATCGGGCGTAACCAGCGACAGTTTAATAATTGCGCGCCCCGTCAAACCGGGCGCCCGTCTCTTCCGGCCGCCGCCCGCCCTGTCCGCCGCTACTCGGCGATCATATCCATTTAGCGAGCGTGTAAGAAGACGGCGGGTGCCTGTATTAAGGCCTGTTAGTGTCAGAGATGGCCCTAAATTACACGCTCCAAGAAATAGAGAGAGAGCCGCGCCTGCGGAACGGATTTATGCCCGCCGCCCAATCTCTGGTTAATTTAAAAGCGTTTAAGTGTTAACTTACGAGCCCTATCCTCCGGGGCCCCTAATTAACTCGCGCTATGTCATCCGGACCCTCAAATAATCATAAATCATCGGGCGTCGGGTAAAAAGTGCCAACCCTGGCGGGGTAAGTTGAGAGGTCTCGACTTACGGTATTCATATCGCATCATCGTATTATGTCCTTATTAGCATCAACGGGACGTCTCATTATATTCATGGCAAAAGTAGAGTTGAGAATGTTTCTCTTCTGGGGATAACCCTGCCTGCCTGCCCGGGGGCGAAGAGGTATTTTTGAGATGAATTCTTCGGACGGTTATTGCCATCTTCTATTGTGTGATAACGCATAATTTAGTTATTTTTGTTATATTTAATACAAACATACAAGGAAAAAAATATATTATGAATAAGATATGTGACGTCTGAGATAAAATATATATTAATATATATGATAAGTTAGTTTTAAGTTAATGTAATAAAAGTCCAACGTCTGTCTGCAAAATAGCAAAACCGGTAAAAATTGAGTTTTAATATGCAAGCTCAATAATAATTTAAACATCTCGTCTATTTCTAAGATATTAAAATATATATATTTTTCTATCAGAGTCAAACTGTCAACGCAGCTAATAAATAATATATTTTTTATATAACATAATGTCGTAAAACGCATTAAACCGTGTCAAACTTTTCTTTGGGTTTGTTTGTATGATTTATGATTTTTTCCACAATTATTGATAGTGATCTTTTTTTGGGTTTTTTGAGTCTCTGTGAATTGAGTAAATGTTTCTTGTGAATTTTATGCTTTCTGTTTTTTTATTTTTTGTGTTGTCCACTCCATTTCTTCGATTAGCTGTTCTTCGTCTGTTTCATAATAGCAGTCTTTTACTGGAGAGTTTGTATTCTCTGCTGCTTAAGGTCTACTATTTCTTTAAACGATTTTTTAACTATGAATAAAGAGTGATTCTATTTTTTGTTTTAAATTAATTCTCCTGAATTATTGTTAAATTTGATGTTTATTTTTCGATTCTTATTGTCACATCTCGCCCATTTTGATTTTGACATTGACAAGGGCCGCAGTTGTGAGCCACTTAGTGCTCCAACAGTTTTTTTTTGTTTTTGTTTAATTACTTTAATTTTTTTTACTTTCCCTTTTATATATTAACAATTTATTCAATTGTTTTGATTGCGGATCGCGTTTGCGCCGTTCAGATCACATTAGATCTGACCCTCAAAAGTTGATGAATAATAAATATTAACAGCTTAACGCCCGTTGACTCGTGTAATGCTTGAACTACACTCTCTGGAAGTTGTCCGAACGGAAGTTCTGCTGCCACAAATACATATGCCGTCCGGACAGCAGCCGTGAATGATGTCCGCACGGCGGCTGCTGTCACGTACAGCTGGCATATTTGCGCGGGATCGAAAAATGTGCCAATAATCGCAATTTTTAAATTGTCATAATATTAAAATTACGCTACTGATAATTATAAACTTTTGTGTGGGTACTCACCAATACAATATCAGTGAAAACTTTTCAGTCGTAAATATTCAATTTACGCAAAATATTTGTCGGCTTTTGCAAAATGCCATAAGGCATAAAAATGATACTTTAATATACGAACACCACATATGTGACTATCCTAGAATTTGTCGCTATCGATTCTAAATAAGAATTCGTTATGGTGTGACATTTATATTAAGCGATCTAAGAAAATACATAGGGATATTTGAAATGATTTCTTTAACAAAATCAAGTACCACTAATTATTTTTTAATTATTTAATTTTATATGAAAAAAATATAATAATATCTGTTCGAAGAATAAACTACCAAAAATATAATTAATCAATTTTGGTGCCCTAAAATATTCAGAGATGTCAGTAAGAGACTTTTGAAGTCCTTGATAGGCATGTGTGCACCATAAGACGCCTACGCGCATACTGAAATTGAACCGAGTTACTCGTTCTATCTCAGTTTGCGAAAAACCATATCATTATCTCTCTCACTGTCATCACTTAACACGCGAGAGAGCGAAAGGAGAAATATATCACCGCTCGCGCTCGAAAGAGCAGCTCCGAATTCGATTCCTTTGACTTCGGTCCATTTGCCGACAATGTTTGGAAGCGCTCGAAGCTGGCCAATTCAACTGAATTACCCCCACTTTACCTCCCGTTCTCGGTAACCTTGGACAACTTCAGAGAGATTTTAGAGCGGGCAGAACCGAACTCGACTGAAGTAAACCCGAATTAACCCACTATATTCTCCGTCCTTGACCAACCTTGGTCAACTTTCGCAGAGTGTAGTGCAGGCATACAAGTCTTGAAAGAGTTCTGCGTTATGCGTTTTCTTTTTTTTTCATACTGAGATACCATCAAGTTTGCCCTTATGATAATGGGAGTTAGTAGTACACTATATCTACTTAATATCAAATATCAAATCAATTATATTTTACAATGCAATGAGTCGTAGCCTTTTTGGGGCACGTGATTTATTTTATGAAATGTTTCAATATTATTATTTATTTAATATATAAAATATTATTTTTTGTTACACTCCTTGAACAGAAATAAATTTTAGAGACAAAACTGTTTGGCTAGGTAAACATAAAATTAATCCAATCAAAAAGAATCGAAAATTCCGCGGTTTTTCAATCTAAAATTCTGTATATTATTACAAAATTTAAAGTTAAAAACGTTACGGCCTATATGGAGATGAATTATATAACATATTAATCAAAGAACTTCCAAAAAATGGCATTCATTAAAATACGAACTTTTTTACCGGGTGTTATTTTGATATATCCTCACAATTTGGAAAACCTCAATGATTCACAAATTATGGAACCAGGAAAAAAATACAATTCAGATAAATTATCGCTGTCATTAAGTTAAATATGTGGAAAAAAAATATTTTTTTAATAACTTTTTTTAATTACTGATATTTCGTGTAAATTTAAAATAGTTGCAATAGTTTCAAACCAGTTATTCATAATTTATTGATATATGTATGTTTAAATGCTTTTATAAATTTTCGCGTAAACAATTTATAAAAAATATCCAATCATAATAAAATATAATTTGCACTCACCAAATTTTTCGGCGTCCATTTTCTGCGTATAACTATCACAAACACATTTATTTTCACAATAACACATAAACTACACTATATTCTTATATATATTTATTTTTATTATTTGCACTTTTTTATCTATTTTAATATTTTTTGATACGTATAAAAACATTCGAAATATGAAGAATAATTTCACAACACGACATTTTCTTTTTACATTATTATCACTACTTTTTAATTTTATTGGCCAATAATTTTTCAGCTTATCCGAAAGCTTTTCTAGTGGATCGATAACACTGCACGGCAATATGTGTTAGAAACCAGTGAAATATCTTCAAAATCGATAGATTTCACTGAATTCTGCATCCATTCTTTAGCCTTACTCAAAAGAAAATCTTTGAATTTAATTTGGCCGTTACGATTCAAATTTTGATATACACTGAACGAATAAAACAATGCGCATTGAAATAAATAAAAAACAAATGTTTTTGTTTATTCCATTGTTTTTTAAAATATTATATTACCTAGTTATTGATTGACGCGAGCAACATCTCATATATTTATAACAGTCCATTATATATTGTAAGACTGGTCATTCTGTCATTAGCTGTTTTTGGACAAGCGTTGCACATTTTCTGCCACGTTTCATCTGTAGGGGTCTTAATTTTATATTTTTGAGAGATTGTGGCAGGATTGATCGACAAAGTCCCTATTATAAAAATTATCAGCATAAACACGGTGCCACCTGTCCAGATATGGGGTAAGTACATTCACCACTATATTTTTCAATCTTTATGCATTTCTGGTGTATAATTTTGAATTACAAATATAACGAACATCTGATTCGCAAACCATCTATGTAACATTCCATAATTGATTAAGGACTAAATACCCAAAAAAATAAATCTACCTAATCATGCAACTATTCACTCATCCAGGAAAAGGTTTTGCTTTGGAATGTAAACATTATTAAATTTTCAAAGATAGAAATTAAAAATTGGTTTCACTTTCGCTAGCTTATCTGTACTATTTGCACTTGTTGCATTCTTAACAAAATGCAAAAAAGTTAAAAATTTTCTAAATCTATTTCTTGATATAGTGTTTCGAAATATTGGCCTCTAGATTAGGATGTTTGTTGAGCAATAATCATTTAATCACTCCATAGGAACTATACTTATTATAATAAGTAATATAAGCCACATTTTTAGTTCACTTACTGATACATAGTTTTATTGTGCAGTTTTCGCTTTTTTTTTTGTATTTATGAGATGTTTGACGATGATATTAGTTTATTATATTTTCGAAACTGTTATTCCGAATTAATCATCAGCAATAATTGTGCGTTGAGACACCTTTAGAATTTATTTTCAGGAATTTTATTTTTCAACTGAGAAAAATATGAGATATAAGCATTAAAAATATCCCTAAATCTTGAAATGAACTAGAACTCGGACTAAATTTAAATCTGCTATCAAAATGATTGCTTTTAATAAACTTTACTTCTACAGAAAGCGAACGAATATTTTGTTACCGCAGGAATATTCAACATGAAAATAAGAAATAGATTTGTCGTTAAATGCATTAATATTTTTGCAATCCTTTTTTGCGCTAAATATTTTAAATATATATGTGATAAATATTTTTATTTGTGTTTAATAAATTTAGGTACATATTATATGTATGTAGCTATGTTTTGTCACAAAATATGTATTTAAAATTATTCTAAAAAAAATTTACAACATTTTTTTTCCATGATTCTAATGAAAAATATTGAAAGTCTTGCGACTTTAAAAATTTTTGTTTCGATTCCCGTGAATTTGAAAAAGTTACAATACCCAAAAAACAGTTAGTGTCATCTAACGGTTGGTAAAGCTCTGACTGAACACCAAAAAACTATAGTTAATATGCCGCTACGCCTTTTAACAGCCATGTCTTCCCAGAGAGCATGCGCCACCCAGAGATACCAAGCTGTTCCTCACGGCTTAAACCGCTTAATTCTAGAGACTGCGCACTTTAGACCTTCCACATTGAGCCAGACATGAAAAATCCTCCAAAAAAATAACCATAATAATTTGTAAATGTAGATACCATGTAATCAAAGATTATGGTAAATTATTTACATCTCACCATCGAGTATCATTTTTTACGGTTAAATTCAAAACCAACCACAATTACATGGCTTGAGTTCTAAAATATAAGTTTTAGGAAGGCCTTAAGATACCCATTAGTACATTACTATACTTAAAATAAGTTTTGCAAAGCTTTATTTTTATAGTTAAACATATAATGTTTACAAAAAATATTTAATTAAATTAATTTTACTTGATATATTAACGCAAGTGACGGCGGCATCTCGGTGTTGCATAGACGGCGGAAGCGACTTGGTCGTCTCAAGTGGCCTAAGTGGCTTTATTTAAATACTGAGTATATCTGTCTCGAAAAACCGAAGCGCAAAAGCGGCTGAAATTAAAAGGAAATGTCATAGCAACGGATATATCGCGTTGTTTAATCTGGCCAGTTAAAGCCTGAGAAAAAATATTCTGGTTTTACTAGTTAATAAAATTATTTGATAAATCAATCATCAGAGATATTTTCAGATTTTTTTTAATAAGTCACTCATTATTGTAAGAGCTATTTTTATGATTCAAAATTTTCAACAGCTTAAAGACTGAGTGCAAAAAAATAATTTACTTTTTAAATTAATTAAAAAATAATTATTACTTCTTGATAATTATTCATTAATAACTTTCATATTTGTAAAACTTTTTAAATTTTATGAAATAGGTATAACACACTGCTGTGAAAATTACTGATCAGTATAGGCGTCACAAGGAAAATACTTAATTTATTATTTTACATAATTTTTTGATCAGGGGCGTCATTGCAGTAGGGTAAAGTAAAACATAGCCAGTTCGTAAATTTATATATAAAATTATAACCCCTCCTCATGTTAAAAATCGCCATTGTTCTTCTAATGATTATACAATATATTCTCATATGTTTAATGAAACGTTAGATTTTTGACAGATAATTCTATAATTTAATTTTTTTAAAGAATATAATGCGACGCAAAATTTGATTTTAACTCATGCAAGATTTTTTAAAAAATGTCTTATAACCTCGTATTTATAATCATTTATAATTAAATTTTAGAAAATATGATTTACGTGATATAAGATCCATAATGATAAATATGAACTATCCCCATCGTAGGTTTACCGAAAGTGCACTTTCGCTAATGGTTAATTCCATGAAGTCATATTGAATCTTGGCAAACGACTGTTTCAATTCTCCATATTTTCGGCGCTAGTCACTTGGGTATATTCAAATAAGAAAACGACTACTTGTGTTGCTCTAGTATAAAATTGTTTCATTAATAATTTTTTCCAAATACTTGATTTTTTTTTTATTCGATTATTCATATAGTTACAAATCGGGCAAATAAATCTAATATTCAAGTCACAACTCCTCGTCCTAAAAACCCAAAACTTTTTCAATTATTTTGGCCCGTTCCTTAAAACTTTATGCACCTTAATTGTTGCTAAGTGTTATTATATTATGTTTCGCTTTGACGGTTTTACTTTGTTGATAATTTTTGTCTCATAATTGCAAAAGTAGACTTTACTTTCATTATCCTTAGTAACGATTTGGTCCATTATCTTGACCTTATATTAATTATATGTTTCACATTCCTTGAAGTATTGATATTATCTGTTGTTTGTGCAATGGCCTTTAATTTTTAGAAACTAACGTGTCCATGTTTTGTTGTTGAGTGTTTAAACACACTGATAACGTCAATAATTTTTGGGATTATGACATAAGTTTTAATGACAATTGATTATAAATAACTTATTACATTAACAGTTAAAAAATAACCTTTTCAACATGATACGTAACGCCAGGTACTGTTAGTTTAAATTAATACGCTTTCGTCTTACATCAAAGTAACTCGCCGATATATCATTACGAAGGCTGTAATTAAGGGATCGAATGTCGCCCAAGGGTGAATTTTATTAGCCGAACCCTCGAACCAAACGTCACGGAAGAAGGGCTCTAGTATTAATTAAGGTCACTCTTTGGTGACTATGTAAATATGATTGTGAAAGATTGATGGACTCGAGGTCGTCGAATTTAGTAGCTTTTAACATTTTGTGAATATCAACAGAGCCAATAAATCAATCAATGTCCCACCCCCATAACGAAAAATGTAATAACAAACTTCGAGCTATATATCAACCTAAAAGTTTCCATGCTTCAATTTAGGCATAAACGTAATATTTTATACGCGGGATAGTTTTGCTTGTTTTGGATTTTTTCTCTTTATATTTATTTTTCATTTTCATTTTTCCAAGTTTCGCTGGCGCGAATCGAAAGAAATGTATCAATATGTTTATTTTTTTCATATGATACTTGATACATTTTTGTATTCAAAGAAATGTGATTTATCGGGCGTGTAACGTCGTATTGTCTCGTAGCTGCCGTCAAAAGATTTTCATAAAAAGCTTGAAGAGAATTCAATAAAAAGTTCGATATGCATCAGCGTTGGCAATTCGTCGTGCAGACAGTAATTTAGTAACAAAAGAGTATTGTACCTTAAATTTGCTCAGACACAAAATTTAGCTTACTTAAACAATGTAATATGAAAGTCTTGATAATAAATATTTTGTCTACAAAAATCCACATTTTATCGTTTTAATAAAAACATGATTATTTTGACAAAGTTATCATTTTATTTCTGTCAAAAATTACAGATTTTAATGTTTATTAAAATTAAATTTATTATGCGCTAATTTTTTCAAAATAGTAAATTTACACTAATAAAAGTTGCCAAGAAATATCTCTCTGTAATAAACAAATTACAGTTTATTGCTGTATTTAGTATTTCGTTAATATATACCCTTTTTTGTGATGACAATTTATTCTATCGAAAAATATATTTAAAAATAAGTTATATTTTGAAATGGTGTGGATTTTTTTTTTGAAAATTACCTAAAATTATCAATTAGGGTTCATCACATGCAGATAATTCGCTTATTGAAAATTTACTATTGCAACTAAAGGACTATACTGTTATTTCTACACATTACTGCAGTGTCTTGCATTTTGCATTATTTTTTCAGATATATAATTATTAAAAAGTTGGCAATATAACAGTGAAAAAATGCTGTTGACAGTATGATTACATATGAGTGATTTCGGAATTAAAATAAATAAAAAAATTGTGATTAATTTAATATAATTAATAAACAATAATTGCAACCATTAGGAGCTAGATATAATTCTATATTTTTGTTATATATATAGCTATGAAAAATAATAGCAAATGTGTGTAAAAGTTGGATTTACATATTTCTCATGCTTTATATTATCGGCACCCTGACATTAGCGCGCGGGACTTTCGCGCGCCGACATTAACGCGCCGAAGTTAGCGCGTGGGACATTAGCGCGCAAAATGAATTTATTTTATATTTTTTACTACTTATTTAAGGAAATTTACATACCTAAGATAATTTTTCTGGGCTCGTATTATTCGGGTCAGAATTTTAACATGGTTTCAGTCAGAATACAAAAGTTCAGAATACTAGCAGTCAGAATTAATATTAAATGGTCAGAAAAAATATTAGATTGTCATAATTTATATTAATTGGTCAGAATTAAAATCGGATCGGTTAGAATTAATATAAAATGGTAAGATTCATGTTAACACATGGTCAGATTCAATTTTTTCAGTTGGCAATTGTGTTGTAGTTTAAGATTGGTACAACTATTCGATGGCGTCTGTCGTTTATACTGACGTTCTGACGCGCCAACGCTGAATCAACAGCTCTTGTCAACACCAACTATTAGACCTTCGCTACGACCACCACTACGGTGAATGATAATCAAAGTGTAACATTCTAAAATAAAACAAAATTAATTTTATAACAGGGTTTTTATTTAATAATAATTACAAATTTATATATGAATAGGGAGGCGTCTCGCTACCGCTCGCGCCGACTTTCACTGTAGAACCAAACAACCTAACCTTTTTTTTTATTGATATTGTATTGATTTGTTCTCATTTCGGTATATCTTGTAAATGTCCAGCATCGTCCAATCTATGACTAACTGTTCAAAGAGCGAAGACGCATATGTGAGTACCACAATTGGAATGAGATAATAAAATAGATTAACTTCAAGTTTCCTGCGTGAAATATGGGACTATGACAGCAAGTTACTTTATTAAAACCATGTGCTATTTTTATTCTGACTGTATACTATTTTTATTCTGACCGTTTATTGTTTTTATTCTGGCCATTTAATATCTATTCTGACCATTTTTCTAATAAAATTCTGACCGAAAATTAATTTTTATTCTGACCAAAATTTTATTTAAATTCTGACCATTTAATAACAAGTCATTTTTCTGCTAAAATAACATCATATTTAAGATTAACTGGTACTTGTACAAACCCAACTATAATTTTTTTATCGAATGACATTTAAACTGCTTATCGTTAGCAATTTAGATTTAAATGAAAAATACACGAGAATATCTTTTGCCAAATAGTTTTAGAGTGAACAATTATTTATATAATACGCAAGTGATTTGGAGAAAGTAGAGTTGACACAATATTAATAAGATAAGAAGATTTCATGTTATGTGTATATATTAAAAAAATTTAAATAGTTTATATGATTCCTTTTTCATGTATGTGTTTAAATTTTGCAGAATAAATGTTTAAGTTTTTTCATTAAATATAAAAATAATAAATTGCACGATAATATCCCGCGCGCTAACGTCGGCGCGCTAATGTCGGCGCGCAAAAGTCAGCGCGCTATAATCACCGCACCATATTATTCCTTTTCGAACATAAATGCAAATAAAAACCACAATATCTATTTGTTTAAAAGCAAAACTATTTTTTTTATTTAATTTAATATAAATATGATTTATACAAAATATAACTCTAATATTTTAATGTAGTATCTGTGTGTATTATGAATAATATTTATTAGCGCATTGGGTTTACTTAACATACCATTATGGCAAGATTTTAAATTATAAAATAAGACCAATATTTATTAAGCGGTTTACATATCCGATATTAAATTTTTATTAGTATATAAATTCAATATGTAAGTTTATTTAAATCAATATTGTATTTTATTGTAATGTGTGATAATCGAAAAAAAATATTATTTACTATACAAAAAAAATATAATGCCAAATCAAAACTCTTTATTCAATTTAAACATAGCATTGCAAAAACTTTTGAATTTCTATTGAGGAATAATAAATAAATAGAGATTTAGTAAATAAAACTTTGGTTTTATAGTACATAAAGATTTTTTTATTTTAAATAAAAGCAGTGAAAAAATTTATATGCAATAGTTATATTCGCATTATTTAAATATTAAACATGTTTTTAATAGAGCCTAATGGACTTACCCCACTTTCAAAATCAACGGCTCAAATGTCGTTTTCGCGACAAAAACCCATTTTTTTTATAAAATTAGATATGATGCGTTAAATAAATTTACGATAATATTCAAGCAATATTATTCACAAATAATTTAATTTCCTGTCGTACTTTCTGAATCTGTTATGTAAAGATTGATCCACGGTGTAATATTTACATTAATTCCAGTTACATTATCTTTCAAAAAATATTGAATACCGTATTAAGCGATCAGACACAGTAGTCATATAGTAAATAAAAATATTGTGTAGCAAAAGTATCAAGCATCGTATTGGATTTATTTGGCATAAAGCGCGGTTTTACTAGCGACACGATCCCCGCCAGACGTCTGAGAGGTCCCGCAAATAATATGTTTTGCGTGCGTGTGTTTTCTTTTTTTTTACCCCACGCCACCCCATCCATCCGATCCCATTCTTATTTTCTTTTCTTCGCCTTTCGCCTTCCCGACCATATTCCCGGGGCAAGTGAAACACTCGTGTGCGGAAAGCGTGATTCGTACGTGCGAAATCAACTTTGTATGCGGGTGCTACGCTCGCAAATCGCTCCAGGTGTTGCGGGCCGTCTACGCCTCTACGCCTGCTACGCCGTCAACCCCCTTGGCCGGATCATATCCCTTAGGTGATTTTTTATGCCTCGCCGATTACTGTTTTTTCTCCCTTTCTCTACAGCGTTCTGTGTCATCGGCGTAGACGTGATCTGGAACTGGAACTCGATTACACACAATAGTCACAGCCGGTGCTTTGGTCGCTTGCGATTTACGACTGATAAATAATACAGTAGACGATTGGGGTGAGTTGAATTTTTCATTAGAACTTACCAAATTCGACATAAAATATATAGATTGAATAAAATTGCAAAATATTATTTATATTTATTTTTAATTTAATAATCATGACTTTAGATAAAGCTATGTACATTATATGTAATTAAAAGTGTAACAAATAATTAAAAATATAAAAAAAAAACTTTAAAAAATATTTTGCAATTATTATTTATTTTTCTATTATTCAAAGTCGTTAAAAATAAATGCGAAATTTTTATTTATCCTTATTAAATATGCTGCACAATGTTCTTATCTATATTTTAATGAAAAACATTTTTTGTAATTTAATAGCTCAGTGCATACTCAATGGAATGTATATGATTTGAGAATGATACAAAGCTCTCAATTAATATTCGCTGATAATTTGGCTGTCCATTGTTGTTGCAATTTCGTCTATTATTCAACACGTCTAAATACAATAATTTTCACATGATGGCTGACGGAAATTAATTAATTAAATCTAACCGAACAGTTAACCGTTTCAATTAGTTGTTCAGAGAGCGAACAACAACAAATTTTGCACGGTGTCACAGTGGTCGTTTTTGAAATTTTACAATAGAAATAATCAATCATCATTTAGAATAATAAATGGCTTTTAATAAAGATATACATATATTGTTTTTTTTTTATTTAAAAACCAATCAGATTTTTCATTATACATATACTATATATTAGATTGTATTAAAAAATCTTACAAAAATCATTGCATGACCGATAATTATAAAGATTTAGCAACCTTGCACTTGTCAATGCAGTACAATCGCACTTATAAAGACCTCAAGTGGCCGTTTGGATACTGATATGCTATAATATGGCATAATGTACGAAATAACTGGAGTTGTCAAGACTAATAGCGTTTTATTTATTGCGCTCTTAACACTTTTATGCGACAAGTCGTTTTTTCACAGTGAATGCGCCTGGTGATTTTTACTTGACCGTGTAGTCGTGTCATTAAGGACACTAGTGAATGAAGATTTAAGGTTTTTTAACCCTAAGGGGTGTGACTTTGCAGCCAAAAAGACGTCGTTGGAAGTTGTTAATAATTTATTGGTTAAAATTACATATATTGCGAGTTACTATGATGGACTAGATAATTTTCTCCGAGTGGTGGTGGAAAAGCTGGCGGATGGATGATGTCAGTGGAAGATTTTCAGAGGCATTGTAGGTGAGGTAGCGACGGTGCAGTGAAGAAGATTAACTTTGAAAAGGATTAGAGATAGATATTGAAAGTAATATTTTTGTTACAATAATAAATGATTGTCTACAAATAAAAAGTACCTAATAATTAAAAAATGATATTATTAGCACGATACAAAGTTTTTCAATCGTATATAGAAGGCTGGACAAATATGATAACTGGGAGATCAGTGTATAGTCCGAGAACAGGTCCACCATAGATCACATCCACACAATGAAACACTGAAAAAAGCCTACAAATAATATAAAATACTATACCACCTACTTATAGATTTTAAGCTGGCTTTTGATAGCAATCTTAAAAAATAAATGTTATATGTTCTAAGAATGTAAGGCATCTTAGATAAATAAGAGAGATTGGAGGATTTTAACGGACAAGGACAAAACCACAAAATTTAACTAATATTATGATAAAAATATCTCAATAAATTATTGATTTAATAAATCAACCACGGTGCGCTGCAAGAACTCGCCGATTTAATTCATTTAAATTTAACTGTCATTTTGACTAATGACTTTAGACGATTGTGTGTCTTTGTGACATTTGATGACTGTAGCGATAACGGCAACAATTAACGGACACCGCAGTAACACAGTGACCGCAATCGTGAACATCAATCATTTCCTCGACTAACTTTTGGCGCGTTGTTAAAAAAAATACTGGTTGTAATTGTGATGTTGTGCAATTGAAAGCGGGAGTTTATATTTAAAATCGGTAACAAAGCGGGCGGTAAAACGTCCATAAAAGTTACTAAATACCGCACAGTTTCCGGGAGCGGTTCAAAATTGGAAGTTTGCACCGCAAAGCGATACTCCAAAGGGCGATACAGCTCGTTCGGTCTTTGTTTGTGTATTATACGGTTAAATAATTTAAATACGTAGTGATATTTTAATTTTATTAGTTGGATTATATTATTTTAAATTTGTTTATTAACATATAGGTATATGCATGCCATAACAGCTTTTCTTCAATGCCCTTTTAACAAAAAAATATTATAAAGTAAATGGCTAAACTACAATTCGTCCATCAACTGCGAGTAACTGGATGAGAACAGATGGTTATTCCTGATGAATAGTTCTCCATCTCCTCTGATCCTGCGCCAGATTCCTCTAGTTGTTCACTCCGGGTGAATTGGGATTACAGATTACAATAATAGATGTCCATTTATTCAAAATCAAACTGAATGCTTTATTGTTGAGTTGATGCTGTAATATAATATATTAATAAATAATGAAATTTTTTGTGAATTTTGCGAAGAAAATTAAGGACTTAAGGGTCGAAATATTTCGTTATAAATATTAAATAATATAAAATATAAAACATATAATGATTTACCAATATCAACTAGAAATAACTTTAAAGAAATAAGAAAATATTTTTTTAAAAAATTCATCGAACTTTAAAAAAAAAAAAAAAAAAGTGTGTATATGTTTATGTTTGTATATTTATATGTATATATGCATATGTATGAATGTATGTATATGTGTATGTACATTGTTATAATTTGTTATACTTATTATTTTGATAAGAGTTTAAATATGTTTATTATACTTTCTAATGTATACGTTTTTATTTTTCATATTTAACATAAAACTGTAATAAAATGTAACCGTAGAATGAGTAATTTTATACTCCTGCGGAATTACGTTAATAAATAAATAAAAAATAAAAAAAATAAAAAAAATTAGTGATTATTTTTTTTTTATGTTTTAATATTAAATAAACTTAATTTTAACTAAAAATCCCGATTTTTATAATAAATTTTTCCTCTGACTATTTATGAATATTGTGTGTTTTTAAGAATAAAAAGTATTTAAGCAATCTTCACGTCATTCAGGCACTTCTTAAAATACTTTGATTGTATTATATACGAGTAGCAATAAAAATTAATATGACGACTGTCCTTACAAACCTTTTTGTCTAATTTATTTCTTAACTTTTATTTATTGATTGCTATTTTAAAAAAATTCTGGATGGCAAATCTTTCTTTTTGTGGAGCAATAAGTCTGGAAAAACATCATTTGTGACAAAATATCGTCTATCATCGACCGCTTTTGGATGCCTCTTATGTTTTTATACCAATCGCTAGAGCATAACTAGTTTTTTATTGCAATAAAATATACTTCTTTATTTTTTATCATTTTTGTCAGTTACGATTATCTAAAAGAACCTTATGAAAAAGATTTGCGGAAAAAAATTGTAAATCTGTTTGAAATTTATTAAAAAAAAATGTGATTGTGATTTTGATAATAATGCATATTTTATATTTCTTTTAGAGTGTCTCAATATTATATAATTTCGAAAGATTAATCTGGCTTTTATATTTTTTTATATTTCTGCTAAAGGCTAAACGTAAATTAAATTTTAAAAATATGTTAAATTTTCTGGTCTTTTCTAAAATTTATCGTATTGAGAAAATTTGGTCTATTGCTGATTTTTCTGTTCTGAATACACATTGGTATTTCTCTACAATTTTTTTTCATACGATTTCATGCGACTTTACTGTATTTTATAATGTGATACCTCTTTAGCTTAAACATATCAATGGGTCACCCTTCTTATGCATCGGAGATATAATTCCATTCAGAAGGTATAGTTTACTGTTGTCAATTTTTTTTATTAATTTTGTATATGTATTTTCATATGTATACGTATTTTCACCACTTTTTAGCATCATTGCAAAAAATTTGTTTGTACCTTTATGACTAATAATTTTAAGACTTAATAACGCTTTGTTTACTTCCTTAAGAAGGACATTGTTTGTGCTTCTTTTGAATATTTTTGTTTTTTAATTTGTGTTCCTTTCATCATCATTTAACAGACCACTGAAGTACTCACCCTTCAATTTAATATCTCTGTTTTATTAGTTTTTATGGTTACTATGTTTTTCCATAAACATGATGGTCGATACTCTTGGGTTTTCTTGTTCAGATTTTTAGTGTGTTATTAATTACTTTTATTAGTGAAATGTTTTAATTATATATATAGTCAGTGAATATATTTTTAAAATAAAGTGATTTTAATTGTATAACAAATCGATCAAGGTAATGAAATACTTATCAAATTCACATTATGAAATATTTTATTAACGTGAGCGTTTTTAGAAGTGCAATAAGAACATTTAGCAAATCATAAGCTCGAGAAGCTGGTATTAAATTATTTATTTATCTATTAAATTATAGTAATAGGTATTATATAAAAGCGAAGCGTGTTGCAGGAAATAGTTATAAAAGGCTTTCGGAAAAGTTTCAGTAAATATTTTCGCTCAGGTATAACATAAGCTGGATTTGCTTGCATTAAATTTGCATTTACAACAACGTAAGAATGTTTATATAAAATTTTATACTATTAAATCATAAAATTCCTTGTATGAAAAAAATGTTGAGTCATGCACTTGAGTAAATAATTTATTATTATATTGCACTACCATGTATAATATATATTTTTTTCAAATGCAATTTATATAACTAGCGAAATTTATAATTATATAAATTTGATATTTAATATACATAGGTACATACATATAAATTTATTATATATCAAGCAAGTAAATATTGTGTGTGTAGCTAGAATTAGTGACCTTTTGACAGGATGGGTATTCAAATATAATATTCCATTGTGTGTTAACCTTTTTGTACCCTACGTTATGTAACAAAATAAAATAAGTATTAGATTTGAGGTTCGTATCTATAATTTATACACACAATTAATCAGTGGAAGCAAAATATTTATTAAAAAAAAAATAATTATTGTTCATATAAAATTCTTTAAAATAAATGATGTATGTCAGATTTTTTTATACCAATAACCCTTGTTGAATGTCAATTGTATAATTTTATAATTATCCATGCCTACTTATATTCCCGTATTAAGAGATTTTGTTACTGTTTTGGTGAAAGACAGAAGATTAGTAACAGTGTGCATCATAAGATTCCCTATCGAGCTCGACGGTTTACCGTTACATTCTAATTAGAATCCACTATTATTTGACTCTCAGCCATACACCGAGGGGGTGTTACCCTGCGCTTCTAAAGAAATATTCACCATTTTATTTTTATTATATAATAATGCTCTTTTCTTATATTAAATACAAATATTTTATTGCTTTTGGAAACAACAATAGTAGGAACACATTTAATAATGACTTCAAAAATTAAATTTATTTAAAAAAACTTTGAAATTCTGTGCAAAATTAAAAAAATCAGATACATAAGTAGCAAAATTATAGAATGAAGTTAGTGGTATTGTAGGTTAATCAAATTTATTCATGTAACAATCCAGAACTGACGTCGATCCCCTAGAAATAAAAGTAGGAGGGGTGTCGCACGCAACGAAGAAAGAGATAAAGCATGCTATTTCTTATAACGGTACTTCGTCCAGACGACATGAGAATCTTATGAAGCTAACAGTGTACAAAGCGGAACGAGCAAAACGAAAACTTACCGAAAGTAAGGAAAGATATATTTATTAATATTTTTTTAAATAATTTAGTAGAAGTTGACAACACCGCGACTTATCTACATCTTCTTATCCTATTTTTTTGAATAAGAGTAATTTTTGGGCTTTTCCAAAGAACAGAAAATCAGATTAAAAATACAGTTTTAGAGGAGCAGCAATACTGACTTCGCAACCCATCAAAATTTAACCATGAACCAAATTAGGTCATATTTTCATAACGATCAGACACAGTCTGATCCTTATGAAAAATATTTTAATAATAATGGTCTTTTATAAAATATTAAAATTTAAAAAAACATAAATAGAATAAAGAGAAGGCTTATGGTATTATAATGTATGGAAGTGTTTCTTTATTGAATTAATGAGTGCCGCTAAAACTTTTTTAAATACCATCAAAATAAATCAAGTGTATATACTTTTTAGTAGTATAGTATTAGCAATGTATGTGTAATATTAATGTGTTTTTAATAGTTTTAGTTATATTATTCGATTGGTTTTGCTGTTCGCGAAGTTCGCTGCGGCCGGCTGGCGCGGAGTTTAATCAACTCCCAGTACTTTGCATTCGGGGTTCATTTCGCATCCATGGGTGACCACATAAGTCTATCAGTTTAAAGTTTATAGGTTCTTGATATTATTCGTGGCAAACTTCTAAGGATGTGCCGTAAGGGATATAGAAAGGAAGTCGAGCGCATATGGAAATTGGAGCAATCGCGGTTACCGACGCCTCCACGAGACGCCTCTATCTTTTAATGCCTCAAATTACATATAGCTAGCTTTAATATTATGATTGTTATTATAAATTACCATAATATAATTTAAGGCTTACATATTATAAATACGTGTATAGCATAGCACAATCAAAACAATATGGTAGAGGAGGTGATCCTATATACAATATTATATGTTGTATTTTTTGTTGTACAAACAGTTTTTTGTTCACTGACTAACAGTACCTTCACCAAATCCTAAATTGATATTTATTGTGACCTGCGCCGCAATAATTTGAACTGGTAAAACAAATGTGCGTAATTTTTTTGGCAGCACTATAATGCATGGGAGCAAAAAAATTAAATTGCTAATAAAAATAAATGAAAATCTTTTTTTTGTAAAATAAATAAAGTTATTTATTTAATTACGATTTGTTTTTTAAATAAGTAAAAATCAGTCACTTGATATTAAAAAACCGAATACTCTCATATTATGATCACGATGACTTGATTCAGATAAGAGTGGCATTTTCTACTTTTCTCACTAGTTGTTATGTTCCGCATTTTATGCATATATTTAGATTTTATGTAACAACATATTTTTTTCTACACTAATTATTTACTTTGGCTTAATCCGAAAGCGTTTTTCATCTCTATAATTTTATAGATAATTTATGGTTATGTAGAGTACGCTCGGGATAAGGATACCGGTTTGTTATTGTGTGCGTGTACATGTATATGAGAGGGAGAAGCGATGTAGCGTGTACTTCGTTGTCTCGCTTTCTCTTTTAAGGACAGTCGCTGATTCGTCAACGCCGGTATTCATCATTAAAGTGCAGTGTGGCGCAGAAGTTCGATCTTCTCTAGTGATTTATATAAAATATTTTTTTGTTGATATTGGTTTAATCCAGATATGCCCACTGTCCCATGGGTAGGTCACTAAACTCGTGCCATTGTTTTTTTATTTATAAATAAAATTTTAAGGGGACAAAATTTCTTGGGCATATCTGGGTTAATTGATATCAAGGCTTCAAATATACACTGTAAGTAATTCGTTCTCTAACCCGTGGATTAAAATATTTTAATTATTTTTTTATTAATCCGTACGTTGTTGGTTTTTTTACACTATTCTCTGGAATGCTTAAAAAAGTTATTATTTTTATCGTTGCGCCAATGATAATTTTTTAATTTATTCATTGGATTCTAATGATTTAATAGAGTCGTCGAGCCATTAAACAATCTGCGAATAATTTCTTTCCCTATTTTATATCTTTTTGCTTTTGAAGAATAGCTATTTTTTTGACTAGTGAAAGATTTTGAATTTTGCAAATATTTAATTAATGACATCAAAGTCCGGTTTCTTCGATTATATAATATATTTTTAATTGTCCGTTGAAATTTCCAACTTAGCTCAGATCTATGTATGTTAAATAAACATATAATTTCTTTTAAAATAAAAAAAATTCATATTCTGAGCGAAATTGTTTTGAGCCACACAGTTCACGCACACAATAACTAACCGGAATCCTTATCCCAAGCGTATTCTATAACATTAAAAACATATTCACATTTATTTTACTAAATAAATATTAGATCATTCTATAAATTGATTTAACACAATAACATAAAAACCATAATACATAATAATATAAAAAGATATATTATTTCGCACTTTCCGATTGTGTCTCGTTTCTAAGAAAAAATCACTCTTCTCAATATTTTCTTGAACAATGATATATCTATCGTCCGTAGGAGCATAAACGGCTTAAATCTCGTATCAATTGTTGCGTTATTATTATATTTTCTCCCTCTTACATCTCTATAATATACAATAAGAACGTATATATACAATATGTGTATTTTCCGTGTTCCAAAATAAATATTGTTTAACGCTATTGTTGTCGTATATCGCTTCCACATTCGGGTCTTATCGTTGATTTTGAAATATCGACGCCGGGGCGCCACATACGATTTCGGTTCGAAACCCTCGCTCTTTTCTGTGGTGGCTTTTCTCCCTCTGTGTGGTTGGAAGCAATAACACACGGCAATATTTTATGGTTATTGAAAGCTGTCACATCACGGCCGCCTAGCCGGCAGAAAGCACAATCACATTTCTTTATTTCACCGCACTAGCGTTTACGTACCGCAACGAATGCGGTCATGTCAAGGTTCCAAATCGATGGGGTCAGAATATATACATCGATAGCTTTTAATGTATTCGATAGGTTAAATATAAACACACTTAACTCATAAACAAATTTAAATCAATAAGATACGTATTTCATGGAAAAATGTATGGGTGGGATATCAACGTTCATTAACCTGGAAAAGATTTTGATTTATTTTTTATTTTAGCGCTTCAAACTTTTTCACTAAAAAATCAGAAAGCCTCATATCTCATGTTAATTTTTTTTTACTCCCAGGACAATAAAAGCTACAAAATCCGGGAATTCCCTTATTGTCTCGACACAAAATCTCTAATTTTAAGTCCGATATTTAATGACCGCTAAAGTGTTAAGTACGCCTTATTTTTGCGTTGTTTAGCTCCCAACTAACACTATTACAATAAATAATATCATTGTTTAATTTTATATGCAGATTTATTAAGCAGATACTGAAGTGATCGCGCGATAGTTTATCAGCGATTGACGTTAATAATAAACGATTCAAAGATGATAAAGAATGGAATCATTCACGCTTAAACCCCGATGGACAATGAATAATCAATTATTTCCGAACAGTCGTTTTCAGCATTTGTCCAGTCTGAAACGTCCGCTCTGATCCCGACCAAAGAGCTTTTCATCTGTCGAACGTGTATGGGCCTTGCGAGCTTTTATCGCGTGGGAAACCGCCGATTGCGCAACGGACAAAAACTCATGTCTCCAGTGCAACGAAACCGTTAAACACATTGTATATATTTTTCATTATTGTTTTGCTAGTTATATATAAATTTAATTGAAAATCATATATTTAATTTAAATTTAAGCAATCTCAATAATATATTTTTAAAGAAAATTGCCAAATATATATATATGTAAACATTTGTCAATTTTAGAGTAAAAATCGTGGATTTTTTAAATAATATATAATAATACTATTATAATATATGATGAGCTTAAACTATTTTAGTGTTAACTTATCGTATATTATTGGCAAATAACTACTTGTGCCAGTTATAAGAGAGTTAATACGCACTGTATTACAAAAGCTAGCGTTTGATATTATCTAGAATATATTTTGAGCAATAATACAGTGCAAATAAATGGCTCTAGATATATAAAATTCACTATGTATTGAAAATCATCACAAAACATACATACAAATTGTTTAAGAGTTTGAATCGATATTTCATTGATTGGGCTAAAAGTTTTTTTAAAGATACGTCTAAGTAATATATTGTTAGTTGCTACACTGATTTGATTATATATTATCAAGATAAAGAGGATCTAAATACTGATTTTGATCCATAATAAAAATAATATTTTCAATTGGGTTTTAGACCTTTTTTAATTACAAAAACAAAATATTATCAAAAATAAACTTATATAAGTAGCAACAAATCAATAAAATAAATTATAGACGGGCTACAATAACACATGCATATACTTCATCTTAAATTATTATATAATATTTAAGTTATAGTTTTCATCATAATAGCAAAATATTTAGAGAAACGTGGGTTTGGTTAAAATCCGATAGCTATAAAATGAAGCCGAATGCAAATAAAAAATTGCAGTTATTTGATAATTTTAATGGCAAAAATACAACCAAATATTGCTGAATTTTTTGCAGCAAATCAGATTTGTCATTTTCGTTGGGATTATTTTTATAGCTATTCTAATAATATTTTATTATCTTAAATGCTTTTTGATTTTATGGGGGCCCGCTAAATTTACCGTAAGACTCGTTTTTTATTAAAAAAAAATATTTTTTTTTAATGCAAATTAAGCTTTTAAACACTTTTTACATACGACATTTTTCAGTGGGATTTCATTTTGCAAAGTTATGACACTTTTAATTTTTACATTGGCCTCTATTTTGTAAAAAAAATTATATATTTTTTTCATACAAAACTTCTCACACTGAACTTAACTATATTGTAAGTCTTATGAGCGTATGGTGGGTCGATCGACTCATAACACTAAACGTGTTTTGGAAAAAAAAACTTTTTAATTTTTTTAAACAGTATCGTAAGAACATTCGAAAGCTCTATTTCGTATAAAAATTCAAGTCTATATCTTTAAAAAGAACCAAATACGAGCGTTAACTATATGCCAAGTTGCATAAAAGCTCGTTTTTATTAAAAAAATAATAATTAAAAATTGTTTTTAAATGCTAATTAAACTTCTTAACACTTTTTGTGTACGACATTTTTCAGTAGGATTACATTTTGCAAAGTTATGAAACTTTAAATTTTTACATTGGCCGCCATTTTGTAAAAAAAAAATATATTTTTTTTTCATACAGAACGTATTTGGGGTGCTCGGAAATTCTATACAATACTAAAAATGTAATTTTTAATCTTTAAAACCAAGCAGTTAATAGCGTTAACTCTTCTGAAAGTCTCAAAATGGCTCGTATGGGGGTCCGATCAAACTGATAAATCGCTTGTTTTGAAGCAAAAAACTATTTTTTTTATATTTTATTTCAATGTAGTTTAGGCTTTTAAACGTTTCATGTTTAGCGATCTTTTCATTAAAATTTAAACCTACTGAGTTACGAGTGTTTCAATTTTTATACTTGTCGCCATTTTGCAAAAAATTGACACATTGGATTTTGCTAACAAACATATACAGGTGTTCAAGAATTCTATACTGTCACAAAAATTCAACTTTAAATATGTATAAATAAGCTCACACTAAGCTTAACTATATTGCAAGTCTTATAAGCGTATGTATGGTGGGTCGATCGACTCATAACACTAAACGTGTTATGGAAAAATTTTTTTTTTTTTAATTTAAATTTTTTTTATAGTATCATAAGTATATTATGAGTGATTTTATTGAATTATTTTATAATATAAGCATCAGGGTGTCATATTTATTTATAAAACCATTTACTAATATATAAATTACATATATAATACACACATAAAAAATGGTCATGGCATATTTTTTTTTCTTAAAATATGTAGATTTCTATGGGGCCATTTATATCATATAAAAATATTGCAATGGGCGAAATAAGTATGGATATTTGTGATTCTGATCTATTTGTCTTCAAGTCTCACAAAATAAATACTTAGTTATATGTACAAAAATAATAATAAATGTTACTAAAAAATTGTGCTGCAATAATCACACCTTATTATATTTATATTTATAAATTAGATGAATAATTATAAATTATATGAGCAAATTGGTTGTTCGATCGAAATTTATGTACTGTTCATTGACGATTTAAATAAATTTTAATAAATTAAAACAGATAATAATTCCTTATATTTACAAGATGATATCTGAAATAAGTTTATCTTAATCAATTATTTATAAGCGTTGATATAAGTAGTGTAAAATTAAATGTTTTGAGATATTTTTACTAATACGATAAAAAAAAAAAAACTTTTTAAAAAGATCTTGGAAAATTGTTGTTAATTTTAATTAAAAAATAATAAATATTTATATTGGGCAAAAAAAATCCTGAAATTTTCAGAGCAAATTGAAAGATAATTGAATAACTTTGTATATTTCTTCAAAGCTAAAAAAAATATTAAATGTCATTTTGATAAATTATTAAGAATGTATCAAGACTAAAAATTTTAAAATAGTTTTTTTTTTAAAAAATATGAAATAAAGATGTCTTGAAAGTCTTGAAAGAAATTTTAAATTGCGGCCTTTCTAAAACACAATTACCATAAAATATTAAGTTTCTACCACCGGGGTTTTGTCCTTGGCCTGTTAAGCTTTAACACAGTGAGCTAAAATACACAGAGAGGACATTTTTAGCACTGCAAGATGTCTAAAACTTTACTACAGAGACCATGTTCCAATAGAGAGGGTCTGCACCACTGCATATGACGCCATTAGAATACAAAATAGTGGCCAGTCTAGATGCCGTGTCACCAGAGGACCTGAGCCCGTCAGATACTGCGCTTCCCATCGGTTACACTATAATTATTATTGTTTTTTATATGTAATAATATAACAAGATACCTCAATAAATTTGTATTTAATGTCTCAAATTGCGCATTTAACATCCATTTACACAATAAATAAATTATTAACCTCAAGCTAAAACAATATATATTACAAGTTTTAAAATGCTAGCTATAAACTGCCCTATGACCAATAGCAATTATATATTGTTATTGGCATAAAATAATTGTTTTGACTACATGTTTAGATATTTTTATGAATAAGCAAAAATAATTTAAATTTAACTGAAGCTTAGGTCATGCAAGTTATATTAATTTAATAATAATTTATAAGTGTAAATGTCTTACTTTTGTCACTAAAGCAGGTATTTATTCCACTGTAATTAATTGCATAAACATTATTATTTATAGACCTACAACAAATACATGATATTTTGATAGAAAGGCATTTCTGAGAACGCCTTCTTTACCAAAAACACCACCAAAGAAAATTCCAATTACATTCGATGTTGTAATATAGTCATATAAAAGGCATACAATATAAGTATCTTAATTATACGCTAAAGCTGCTAATATACACCGATTGTGTCCCCTTTCTCTGGGTACACACGTTGTTACGCCTGGAACCTTGATTACTTATCTGTCGCTATTATTCACTAGGAGACAACAATGCTTTTAAGTTTACGTCGAGAAGAAGAAGAAGAAGAAGACGGGACATAATGAAGATTAAAGGAAGGGCATAATAAAAACGTAGATAGCATTAAAAGTAATGGCTATTGTGATAGAACGATTATCGCCTTCATTATAATCGTTATTGTCCGGACCGCTATAAAATATTGTCCAAAGTGTAACAACCAATATATGATGGGAATCGAACGGTTTACGACAGGGTGTAAATATCATATTATTTCGATATTTATATTGAGCAATATTTTGTAAAGAGAGTTAAACTGAAATGTAACAGCAATTTATTAATATTTTTTTATTTGTAATTGTGAATAAATCGGGTTTCAAAGCAGTTTTCTGGAAATTTATTTTACCTACGGCACACCAAAGCAAAACATATCAACAAATAAGATCTATACGAATAAATATGTGTTCACAAATAATCTTAATTTAAAAATTATATACATAAATCAGAAATATAAATATTAATATTCAAGAAAGTATAGTTCCTAAACTATTAATTCTACCCAAAAATAAAATATGAGTGTTAGAAAAAAATAAACATTTAATTTTTAATTTCAACGGCTGATGATTATAATAAATTAGTGAATTCTACAATTTTGACATTTTAGTTCTGTAAAAATGTTCTCAGATTTTAATCAGCTGCGATATCCGACTATCAAAGAGTTAAATACGCTAACAATATGTGTCGATTATCTTAAGAAAACTTTACTACATAAAATACCTAAGCTCTTCTTGTACAACGAAACCTCAGAGCAACAAAGTATAGCGAAACGTGACACGTGTTTATAACACGCAAAGTTCTTCGCCTTTGTGACAAAAATTAAAAATGCACACGACTTTTGCAACAATCGACGTTATCAGTGCGAAAAGCGGGTCGAGTAAGAAACTTTGCACAATCTACATACGTGTATGTAGTATTATTATATTATATATAGGGCAGGTGTAGAGGTGGATGTGTAGTGACCCTGCCGTTATCCGCGGCAATAAATGTTCCATGCAAATGTGCCACGAGCTAACTCACGATAAACAATCCCAGCAATTTGCGGTCCCTTTAAATATGTACCTTCGGAACGGTACTTTATTGCGGACTCTCGTTGATACTTACGACTCTTTTCCACCGTAAATTCGACAAAACAACAGATTTGTTACGCTGGCTGGCCCATATTCGGGTTTTGCCGCGCCGATTCTGGGTTAATTCGGACATTTGGTTATATGGTGAAGACCAGTGATTTCTAACGGTTTGGAAAAACTTTTCTAAAACAACATAATACTATCTAGTTAAGACCAAAAAAAAAATTATTATTCAAAGAACACTAGTGGGCAATCACTGCTATTTGTTTTATATTAATCAAAAAATAAATATAATTTTAATTTGTACATAAATATTGGATAAATATATTGAATTGTAGTAACTCATATATAATAACATCAAACAATGAATATGGCACACGCGTGTCTGAAGTCCCGCGAACGGTACCCGCGAACCTAGCAGATTTATTCGACCAAAGACTTTCAGGACAGATGCCCATGACCTACCGACACAAGCGAATATCTACTTTTAAAGCGACTACTAACAACCTGTATGTTTCAAAATATAAATAAAAAAATAAAAAAAATAATACATATGTACTATTTTATTAAAAAGGTGTATACAACTATCATAAAAAATCCTGTAGTTAGTGCAAGGTTTTTAATAACGTCTGAATAAAATGTTTTCACAAAAAATATGTCTTTCAATGTATAAAATAATAACAATATGTTTTTTACGAATTATTTCTAATTGTAAAAATGAAAATAACAGGATTACAGATAATTTCTTGTTTAAAACGGTTCATAAGATTCCCTATCAAGCTCAACGGTTTACCGTTACATTCTAATTAGAATCCACTACTATTTGCCTCTCAGCCATATACCGTGGAGGTGTTACCCTGCACTTCTAAAGAAATATTCACCATTTTATTTTTATTATATAGTAATGTTTTTTTCTTATAATAAATACAAACATTTTATTGCTTTTTGAAACATAGTAAGAACACAAATAGTAGAAACACATCTAATAATGACTACAATACTTATATTTATTTAAAAGATCGTTGAAATTCTGCGCAAAATAATAAAAATCAGATATATAAGTAGCAAAATTATGGAAAGAAGTTAATGGTATTGTAGATTAATCAAATTTATTCATTCACCAAACCAAAACTGACGCCGATCCCCTAGAAATAAAAGTGGGAGGGGTATCGCAAGCAACGAAGAAAGAGATAAAGCATGCTATTTCATGTAACGGTACTTCGTCCAGACGACATGGGAATCTTATGAAGCAGACGGTTAAGTATGGTTTTAAGGTGAAAATGACAATTGTAGAAGAATATTACTTGTTTAATTTCGTTAAAATATTTTTTTTGATTACAGTATTTACCATATTAATTATTTCATTTGGAGTGTTTTTCCTATTTTTTTTTTTGTTATTTTGGTTAATGTTTCTTTCCTCATTATGGGGTCAAATTCTGTAAACAGTTTAACTGTGTTTGAAAAAATACCGTAATCATCTTTCTATACTTTCTATTCCTTTCAGATGAAACTAGTAATGCAATACTTTGAATGATTGAAATAATCCTTTAAATTAAGTTTCGTTCATCTGGTTTTTAAATGCAATGTCAATGGTTGTAAAACATTAAATTCTCTTAAAAAAGTTTTTCCACGTATAAGCTATAAAGTGTGAATTTAATTTAAGAAATATATTTTTACAATCATTAATTGTTTTGCTTCGAAATTAAAAAAAAAACATTTTTATTAAAAAAATAATAATTTAATTAATTGCTATTTATGATTTTCAAATCCCATTTATATTTGTACGGTCGATATTTCATATCAAACATTTTTTTAAAATAAGTTATAGTCTGTTTTACCTGTTCCTATTTTACTTACGAAACATAGCTTAATTAAGTATCAATAACAATAAATTCATAAGATAGTAATATTATTTTATTTATTATACCCTTATAATGGTGTAAATAGAGACATTTAAATATACATACATGCACGTTTTCCGTGTGTTAGAATAACAGAATCAAAAACAATTCTAATATTTACAAAAAAAATCGTTTAATTGTATAAATATGCATATTTTTACAAATATGTTATATAGCTTTTATATGCATTATTTGTTAGTAAGTAATATAAATCTTATATTATTTATTTAATACACATGTGTACATATTAGCTTAATTTAAGAATAAAGTAAAAAATTAGATTACAAAGTACATTCAAAGGTCGATTAAAAAATAATCCTCGATTTAACAATACACCGATTTGTTCTCGTAGACCCTCAACGATTTATTGGCAACTTTAAGGGCAAAAAATGAGAGTCTCTCCCATGGCAATCGACATAATTTATTAAAATCAAACTAAATCCCTTCGTCAGCGTCGCCTGGGTCATTCCACTCGCCCTCTTAGCTGGTATTTCCAAGAGGACGGTATTAATTATTTACCGATCATTTACCCTCGGTCCTTTTTTCCTCTCGGTTCGATCCCTCCCATCTGAGGGAGTTTTTAAGGTGTCTCCGCAAAGTGCGCCATCGCGACGTCTTATCTGTGGCAGTAACTCGGTACGAACGAACCCGGCGATAACACTATTGGATAAGGGAACGAATCGGTACGCAACCATAAAAACTGTCTTCGCCCACCGAATCTGCAGATAGATGGAGTCGAGTGTGAAAGAACGGCACACGGTGGTTAAGAAGTCAATAATATTTTTTTTTCTAATTAAATATAATTTGTTAAAAGTAGTGCAATTTGGAACTGGCAATACTTTACCATCAATTTGAATGGACAAAAACGACATCGTCGTGATGCCGCAGCCAGTATTCCCCATATATAAAACTAAATTTATTTTAATGTTAATAAAACAAACATTAAAAGGACATGTGATATAAATTGTGTATTAAATACATTGAGGACTACTTTAAAGTGATATTTTTAAATCACATTTATTATTTTTCTGAAAAATACATAATTGCCAACTCTGATACTAAAATTGGTATACTTGATAGTTTAAAGACGCAGCTTTAAATCCCACACAAACTCATTCCTTTTTTTAGTGCAATATTGTATATGAGGCCAGAATCAGAAAGTATTATAAAAGTAATTTTAATCGACTTTATAACATTTTATTTGTCAGATTTTTGGATTAAAGTGTTTAATTATTGTTATATTATGAGCATTTAAACCAAGAATAAATCACATAATAAACTAGTTTTTACGTCTATCGCCAATTTATCTTTTTTTTATAACATAATAGTCAGACAAATAGCTTAACTGAAAATTATATATTTAGATTTATTAAATTAAAATGTAGTATTCGGTACATATATGTATATTTTTATATATTTAATTGCTAGCCAGGTTCTTGTTTTAAAATTTTATTATTTTTGGCAATTTAATATAATCTTTGTAAATAAAATAAATACCAATTACTTTTTAATTTAAAATGAAAAATATTATGTGTATTTAATGTAATCATTTCTTATAATATATGGCTTAAAATGTTCATTTATATAGAAAGTAATTATTTAAGGCATTCTAAACCACCCTGTGCTCATCGGTGTGGGGTTGATCCGCGAAGAAGTCGCCGATAGTGGCGTCGGACGATAAAAAGCCACGCTCTCCTCTGCCACATTTTCTGGCGCTGGCGCGGCTCGACGGGAAGAATCTGTCTGGTTTGACGGCGGGGAATAAAACGCGGGATTATCGTAGATTTTATGGGACAATTTTACAAAAGGATCTAGGCGGCTGTTTGCGCTTGTCATCGTCCCACCCCAAAAGCTATATAGCAGGCTTTCACTCAATTGGAGCGTTGTCAATCGGGATTTTGATCCCGGAAAATGGGCTATATTTGCGCGATGCGACGACAATCCAATTAGCATCGACTTGGACACGACAAAAGGAAAATGTACAACCTATTAGCTAAAACCCATTATCATTTGAGCGCTTGACATTATTTCGAAATTAATTGAAAATTATAACGCTCGCTTTAGCTTGCATCAATATTGTAGGTCGTCAAACGTTTGCCGATGATTATAATACCAAGAATGCTGAAGATTGGAATTATGTATACGATGAGATATAGAAAGGCGCCCGAAGGAGTGAGGGCATAAATGTAATCTTTAACTCAAAATATATTTTAAGTCAGCGTATGACGACGAAGAGCGGCGGTACACCTTTGCCGTTGTAAATGTTAATTATTGCGCTTTACGTAACAAAATATTTTTAGTTAATTTGAAAATGATTGACGTTGTTTTCAATATAAGCACAAACGTCTCTATGTTTTTGTAACAAAGTAAGCATTCATTAAATTATTTATGGAAGCTGCTATAAGATTGGCAGATAAGAAATTCTGGAATTGCAAATTTTGAATGGTGGAGAGACTATCCAGAGCTGTTAATTTGATTTTCTTACGTTTTTCATCTCTCCTGAAAAAATTATCCTAAAGTTAATGGTATTTTGTATTAAAATTTTCATGAAAACATTTTGCTAGCCAAAGACCATATAAAAGCAGTTGGTCCTTTACTTGATTACCGACGTATAACATTTTTTTTGAGCCTCAGCAATATTACATAAAAGCTAATGAGCAATGAACCGACATTAACTTTTAAAGATAACTTAAATTCAGTACTAAGTTTTGATTAAAATATTATTAGTCTTAAAGCAAATAAAAAATACCACAATTCGATAGTAATTCTTAAAATCAAAGTAAGTAATAAAATTCCTGAATTTTGCTAAGTGTAGAAGTTTATACAAAATTAGTGAAATCTAAAAAAAAAATTTTATATGTAAGATATTTTCTATTATTTAAAAAAAATCATAATTAATATGTACGAACTAGTTTAATTTTAATTAATAATTACATGATTGATCCATGAGATATCAGTGCAATAAACCAAATATTTGATGATCGATTGGGTCATTGGATCATGAAGCAAAAACTTTCCCTGGATGATGGAATGATTCCATGGTTACGTAGATTTATTTTTCAGGTATTAATTCTTCAACTGAATATGGAACGGTGAATAGAATGGCATGCAAATTAGAAACCAGTTATATTTGTAATTTAAAATTATGCAGAAAGATTAGTAAATAGAGCGATGAAAGTATCTGTGTTTAGTACTTGAATCGCCGTTGTTTATGCCGATAGTTTTTAAAATATCGTTTCACTTTCAAAATATTTATTTTTACAGAAATTTGTGAAACAATTTGGAAAAATATGAGTCTGCTAGAATCTCAAAAATATAAAATTAATGCCCTTACCGATAAAACATGGCGGGAAAGGTAAATCGCTTTTCATAACAGCTAGATGATAGACACGGGAAAAACAGAATTACCTGCCTACGTATAATGACGTAATAAGCTTCAATGTATAATTGACTGTAATAAATATATAAGGTGTTAATCGTGCCGATCAATATCTAGTCAAATAATAATTCGAAAAACAATGGAATTAACAAAGAATAATAATATTCATTTATTTCAATGCGCATTGTTTTATTTGTTCAGTGTCCATCAAAATTTTAATCGTAATAGCAAAATTAAGTTCAAAGGCTTAGAATTTAGTGTTGTCTATGGATTCTCAAGACATTTCACCAGTTTCTACGACATCTTGTCGTGCCCGTCCTGTCGATCCACCAGAAAGGCGCTTGGATGTGCTAAAAATCATCACCAATAAAAATAAAAATTGGGGAATTTTTATGTAATAAGAAAATGTCGTGTTGTGAAATTCTTCTTCATACAACCAAATATTTTTATACGTATCAAAAAATATTAAAAAAGATAAAAAAGTGTAGATAATAAAATTAATATGTATATAAAAATATAGTGTAGTTTATAAGTGTAGAAAATGTTGTGTTGTGAAATTTTTTTTCATATTGCCAAATAATTTTATACGTATCAAAAAATATTTATTGATAAAAAAGTGTCAATAATAAAAATAAATATAAATAAGAAAAAGTGTAGTTTATAAGTGTAATTATAAAAATAAACGTGTCTGTGACAGTTGTAAGCAGTAAGAGGACACCGAGAAATTTGGTGAGTGCAAATTATATTTTATTAAAAGCGGATATTTTTTTATAAATCGTATGTACAAAAATTTTTAGAAGCATTTAAACATACATATTATTAAATTATAAGTCACTGCTTTGTAACGAATGTAACTATTTTTAATTTACACAAAAGGAATACAAAATACATATTTATTCGTTTATGATTTTATTCCTCAGAGATTCTTTTAAGTGCAAAAATATTATTATTTTTTAAAATTATTTTACAATAAACTAATACGGCGATAATTTATTCAAATTGTAGTTTTTATTCCTTGGTTTTTTAATCTGCGAATCATTGCGGTTTTCAAAATGGTGAGAAAATTGAAAAATAGTAAGCACAACTAAAAAATTTAATGTATGATATTTTTAGAAGTTCTTTGATTACTGTGTTATCTAATTTATCTACATATACCGTAACCATTTCACAATTTTAATTTTGCAATAACTTTTTTTTAATTAACAATTAAATAACAATTTAATTTTTTATTAAAAGAATACGCATGACGCAGGACTCGTGCCTTAGTTCAAGACAACTAAACCATGTTCTTTTAAGACTCGAATACGAGTCCTCGGGTGCCAAGCTGTTAATGGCAAAATTTATATTAGGGAAATCGCAAACGGAAATTATAGTTCATTTGCTTCTAAAGAAAAAAATACAGTGATAAAATATTAAAATAATCAGAATGTATTTATGTTCCAATCTAAACCGTGTTTTATAAAATATTTGTTTATGACTCGAAATATTTCTGAGCTAGATACACTTTTTGGTAAATTCCATACATTTAAAATTTTCTTATGAAATCTACCATCATATATATATTTAAGCACTAATAAATATATCAAATGACTTGTGGATATAAAAATAAATATTTCGACCCATTTCGCACAAATTAAATTAAAAAATATCACAGTAACTAATTGTCAACTCCTAACGTATGATTGTGTTAGTCCAGCGTGCGTGTGTTTTGGATAAAAAGTGGAAACTCTGACGTTCACTGATCTAATTGATTAATCGATCAATAGTATAGTATAAAAAAGTGTCTTATAGCTGCTTGCCAGGCACCTGGTGATTGCTTTATATTAAGAATTAATACTAGAGAGGAAATCTAAGCGCACCACTAGTATAAAAAAATATCTTTTATTATCGTTTTTTAAATGAAAAACTACTTCATAATATAATATCCTGATAATCTCGTACCAGTTTTTAATAAAAGCGTTAAATGTACAAAGTAAAATAATTTTCATAGAGCAAAGAAGCGATCAGCAAACCTTATTAAGCTCAGTCCATTAAAAGGCAGTACGTTTCGCGCGGAAACGCACATCATCAATCGCGCGGGACCTTTTCCCCTGAAATCACTGTGTCCATTAGAGCAGAGAGAAGGTCCCGCGATAAGTCTCTGGGATCTTTTCAATGATTTTTCCGCCGGTGTTTAGCTTTGATATCGTTATCCACATTAATTTTGTTTCCCCAGCCGGCGTTAGTCACTTAACGGCCTCGAGGGCCGACCGAGCGGAGGGCGGGTCAAGTGCCTCTTAGTCGTTAACCTTTGAAGGGGAAAAACCTTTATCTACACTTAACGACAATTACGCTTTTATATGGGAATGAAAACGTGTATACTATATATATCTTCGGTAATACTATGACAATTTTTATTCTTTAAATTATGACCAAAATTTAGTGCTTAATATGTGAGAGACAATTCATTGAATGACTTTAGCAAACATGTTATGGAATCAATGGACATTATTATAATTATATATTATAAGCACTAGTATAACAAAGGTAATAATAATATAAGTCAAGTGACTTTTAATTAAAAATCCAGTCGTATTTAAAAAAAAATATACAGAAAATCCTTAATTAATCGATTACGTTTGAATAGAAAATTAACGTAGTAGGAGTTTTTTAAAAGTGGTTTATAAATATTTTTTTAATTTTTTTTTTAAATAAAGCTTAAAATTTCAGTACATTTTATTCTGATACAAAATATATTCATTAAAAAGAATCTTTTCTTCTAATATCAATGGCATTGAACTTAACTCGCCAATCAGCTTAAATTAAGCTAAAATCTGCTTTATAGACATTTTAATATTAAAAACACTAAATTCAATTCAACAATTTATACATATAAGGTAATCTATGAAAATCCATTACAAAGTCAGCAACATTTTACTCTAATTTACTATTGAAGCAAATATGGAAATTGTAGTCACTGAGAAAGCATTAGATAAATGTTATCAAAATACACTGACGAGTAAAATAAACTTGTGATGTCACTGCATTTCGCAATGCATTTTGCTTTACCCATTCCCCTAAGTAATTTACTTGAATGAACGATGTTTTTGTATTAAAATTTCTACAGTAAATTGCTTATTATGTTTAATATATTTTTTTATAAAAAGATATAAATATGTATTTAAAATTGTTTATAAAAAATGTTTTTCTTAAATTAAACGAGTAAAAATATTAAGGCAAAAGCATAAAACCAAAAATTAATATTTGATTATGTATAAGTACTTATTTATTTATTTTGATAATTTATTTAGATAATATAGCTAATTGTTTATGCACTAAAGAAATAAAATCAAAACATATTTACATATATATATAAAATATAATATAAACATAATATAAAAAATACTTTTTTTATTTTCTAATGCATAAAAGTGCTACCTTTTTTTTATTAAGGAAACCCACTACATTTTTATTTTCATGGATTGTCCTACAACTAATATTATACAAATTCACACCTCTGTACAATATTCTCCTGGCTGTACTCTTTCTCTTCTAGTATTAAATCTATGTATTATATATATTTATTTTTTAATAAATACTTACTAAAATTCTCTAGTAACATATTATTTTCTAACTTATATATAAATACTAAAACATCAATTCATTATTTTTTTAATATCCATCAAATAATCTTTTAATCATACTTCTACATAGTAAAGCTATTTTTATTTAAAACTACTCTTGGTGCCCTATTTTGTAATTTTTGCAACATCGTCTTGTATAATTTACTAATTGCATAATAATTTTAATGGGGCAATATAATACTATTATAAATTATTTTTTAGTATGTATACCTAACATATTTCTCATCCTAGATAATATACTTATTTTTTTACTTAAATATGTAATTACAATGTTCCTTAATTTTTTTTTTCATCTACAATTACTCATGAATATGTTATATTACCATTTTTTTTTACAAAATAGTTGTTTATTACTGTTTTTATATAAATATCTAACATATCCTTTTAATTTATTTATTTGTTAATAGAAAATATATATTTTATTGCTTAAATATATTTTATAATTTTTTTTCGGCAGTGGTTTTTTAATTGTTGTTGTTAATATTATACTTATAAGTTTCATTAAGGTTACTATAAAAATAATTTGCTATTTGAGTCATCCAGAATAATAATTACCATTATTATTCATTTAATCTCTAATAGCAAGATAGTCGATCCCTGAAAATTTTTACGCTGTAGTTATTGGTTATTAAATTACCTTTATACTTTTTACATTCTATTGAAAAATTTAACTCAAAACATGCATTTAATGAGTTTGCTTCTTAGGTTTTTATTATAGTATAATTATTATTTTATTTTTTATTTTAATATATATTTAATAACTATTAACACGCTTTTCTATTAAATATTATTTAAAGGACGCAGTAACGTTAAGCCCTTTAAACCAAGATTCTGTAGCGTATTTAGTACATTTAAGCTTCAAGGTGTACACCCAAGTATTTACCGCTTGGTTTTCATTTTATATAATAAATATCCTTGTTCACTTTCAAGAGATTAAACTAAGGGTTGTACAGTATTTGTAGAGGTATGATTGCCCTTTTATTTTTTTTTAAATATTCTTAATACAATATTTGGTATAATTTGGTTCAATGACAAATCTAAATGAACTTGAAATGAGATAAACAATTAGTTATAGTTTGACTTATAACAATTATAATTATAAGAAAGCATTAAAACAAGATTTATGCACCAAAAATATTTTTGTTTTTTTGCAAATCATAAATATGTCAATATGTTCAATATGGACAACACAGTTTTTTTGAGCTATTAATTTCAGCCTATTATTGCTAATTTTGTGAGTAAGTGGCAGTAGATACTATTATAAATAGTATTAAAAAATAAAGCTTTTGTATGAGAAAATTGTGTCAAATTATATTTTTGCTAATTAAAGTCAGGTTTTTCACTTGCTATTACTTGGCACATGCAGCTGAAAATATTCCGGCGCAAAGTTCGTTACTGTGTCCGGAAAAGCGCAATCCCGCAGAGGTTTTCCGGACGGTACTAATGAAAAACCGCGTCGGTTGACATCGCCGCGCTTTTTTCATTCCCCCTTTTTGCGAACGTGTGTACACACCATAAGCCCGTGTGTGCAGACAACTCAACTTTGTCACAGGCGCGCTAAGGGTTTTAGGGGTTTTCCCCAATTAGCGCGAATTTGCCGCACATGAATTTTTCCAAAGAAAACGCGAGCGCCGCAAAAAAATATGAAAACGCGCTACGTTTTAATAATGCGCCTTTCAGCGGTAATTATTTATTCGAGTGTTTTTTTTCAGCACCTGGTGCTGCGGCTATGCGTTAACGGACTCGAATAAATTAAAGTCTGTGTAAAGCGAATGTCATGAAAATTTATAAAAAATATGAAAAAATTAAAATTTTTCTTTGACGTGATAAAACTATTATTGAACAGCTCAGCATAAAAATATTTATAATAAGCACTTTGTTATATTTTAATTTTTCAGATCAGCAAACTTTTGTTAAAACATAATTGGGGTCATTGAACTATTAAACTTGATTATCTTTATCAACTAAATTAAACTAAAATATTAGTTTTTATATTCAATTTAATACAAAACAGTTAAAAAGTTGTTCTTAAAATGTATTTATAATAAGGTATGACTTTGACTTTTAATTGTGACAATATATTTTTTGTACATATTTTTTTTAACTGGAAAAATAAGTATTTAAGCTTTTTTAAGAATTCATTACTTAAGATTTTCTGAATTTATTTCTATATTGTCTGAATTTTAAACACCATGTAATTTACAAAAATATATCGTTTTCTTCATTATAATCATTTATTAAGTGTGTGTAAAGAAGATCATGTTTTTGTTGATATTTTACCATTGAGAAAGTTTTTAATCAAGTTGTATTAATATTTTTTGTACCCTCCGTTCTTAGAACATTGCATAGAGGCACCTTAAGTCGGCAAAAATGATTGTCGTCTATAATATAAGCTCACTAAAGCGTACACTACTTCGGTTATTATTCGAACCAAATCAATATAAACCGCATAATGGCAATACACACATATCCTTTGGCAAGAGAACGGTCACGGTAGCAAACAAAACGAACATCGGCCACACGTGATACGGCAATTACTTCATTCATTTCGGGTCCAGACCCCACATAAAACAGGTAACAGGCGCTCTAATGTCCCATCATTTTTATCACGACACGTAATTATTATCTGCCTGCCCCGAAGTAACCATTGTCAATTATTAACGATTTAATAATTTAAAATAATATTTTAATATTGACCCTTAACTATAAACTCTTTTTGCCAGCTCTCAACACAACCATTTTAAAACATATCTGCAGAAAATTTTATTGATAAATTTCAAATAAAAATAACAAGTATTTTAGTGTTCTATTGAAGATGAAGCATTAAAACGCTTGACCTTACTTGAAGTATGACATCTATTCTTAAGTTTTTTTGTATTTAAAGTCCAACAATCTAATCTAGCGATGTCCAGTCCGAGGCCCATGGGCCGCATGTGGCTCAGTCCATGTTTTGGGCAGCCTTTAATTACACAAAATAAATATTTAAAAAATAATAAAAAATCATAAATATTGTCATCTTTGTCTTCAAAATGTGCATTTAGAAATCTGCAGCTATATGGCATGGTCCGAGTAACCGATCCCCGTTTTTTTACCTACTAGTTTATTTCTTTTTTTAATTATCCATAAGTCACAGTAAAAAAATATGAAACAGTGCTGTCTGATCCAGATGGAGACGTGCTGAGTAAGAGCATGTATTTTTTCGTTCAGATCAAAAAAGCACTACATGTTTAATTTTTCTGAACGCAGAACAAAACATATTTCAAAAACAAATAGTTCAATCATGGATTTATTTTTTCCCAATAATATGTATTATTATTAAAAAAAATTAAGCAATATTTTCCCAATAATATGTATTATTATTAAAAAAAATTAAGGATAGTGAATTTAAAAAATATTGCATTATTGATGCAGTGAAAAAAATTGCACTAGATTTTCAGTCAAATCAACCTATCACATCCAACTGTAGTGCAAAAAATTTATAAGATTTCAAATGAAATTTGTTCAACGCTGATTATGGTTTCTAAAAAGTTTGTGATTTCTCACTAGCTTTAGGATACGGCTTAATTTATATTTGAGGTGGAAATAGTGACACGACTGTGACCTTATGAGTTTGTAAGGTGCAACTATCAGAGAAAATATATAATAAACTGTCATAAATGCATACATGACCATGGACTAAAATTAACAAATCTAACTGAAAACACCAAAGATTCTATGAGCTGCTAAATTAATTCTTGAGCATCGAGATGCTATTATTGAAAACTACAAATCTTCGGAGCTTTTCATTTGCCATTGTTTTTTGCAAGTATTTGATATGAACCATTTAATATCAATTGTTAAAACAATAAAAAACATATCTTTAAAGTATAAGAAAAAATTGAAAAAAAATTCACGTTAAAATAATAAATGATATATTCTCTTGTGTTACAAATGTTATACTACCATATTAAAAAGGTTATTTTTACTATATTTTAAATGTTAAAATATATATGTCTGGCTCACGGTATATTCTTATTTCTTGTATTGGCCCAGTAAACCATTTTGGTTGGACACCACTGATCTAATCTAATGCATTTAATGAATATTTGGTGTGACACTTGCAGGCCTCTAGAGGGATATTGATATTCAAATTAATGTCAATTACTCAATGATAGGAACTTGACTATTGTAGTCAATCACTGCAAGTAATCATATGGTATATGGGATTCAATAATGGATTTCAATTTAGTTAACTGACTGACTTTTTACATTTTATCAATACCCAATATTTCTAACATAAACATATTTCAGACAAAGATTACCAGATATTTTAATGTTACATGTAAAAAAGTTTTTTTAAAATCATATTTGCTTTATAATATTATAGATATTAAAAATTCCATAATAAGCAAAGAATTTGTAGCAAATCTGACATTTTTCGATTTGCATGTCAGCAAATCATATTTCAAGATTAACAACAAATAAACTGCAAACTAAATTTATATTTACTATTTGAAAAAAATAGTGACTTTATGCTTTAATTTGCTTACAATGTTATGCCTACACTACACTCTCTGAAGTTGGTCAAGGATGGCCAAAGACGGAGAATATAGTGGGTTACTTCGGTCAAGTTCGGTTCTGCCCGCTCTAAAATCTCTCGGAAGTTGTCCGAGATTACCGAAACATGAGGTGAAGTGGCGGTATTTCAATCGACTTGGACAGCTTCGAGCGCTTCCGAACATTGTCGGCAAACGGACTGAAGTCAAAGGAACTGAAGTTGGAGCTGCTCTTTCGAGCGCGAGCGGTGAGATAATTCCCCTTTTGCTCTTTTACGTGTTAAGTGACGACAGTGAGAGAGATAATAATATGGTGCTTCGCAAACTGATATGGTACGAGTAACTTGCTTCAATTTCAGTATGCGCGTAGGCGTCCTATGGTTAGCACGCATGTCGAGCGCTGCATCGTGATCACATGGTCAAGTTATAATACCACATGCCTATCGGGGACTTCAACAGATTCATACTGATATTTTTGCATATATGAGGGCACCAAAAGAAATTTATTATATTTTTAATAGTATATTCTTCTAACAGATATCGTTATTATATTTTTTTCATATAAAATTAAATAATTAAAAATAATTAGTGGTACTTGATTTTGTTAAAAAAAATCGTTTCGAATATCCTTATGTATTTTCATAGATCGGTTTATATAAATGTTACACCATAACGAGTTCTTATTTAGAATCGATGGCGACAAATTCTAGGATAGTCACACATGTGGTGTTCGTATTCTGAAGTATCATTTTTATGCCTTATGACATTTTGCAAAAGCCGACAAAGATTTTGCGTAAATTGAATATTTACGACCGAAAAGTTTTCATTGATATTGTATTGGTGAGTGCCCACACACACTTTTATAATTATCAGTAGCGTAATTTTAATAATATGACATTTTAAAAATTGCGATTATTTGGCACTTTTTTCGATCGCGCGCAAATATGCCAACTGTACGTGACAGAAGCCGCCGTCCGGATGGCATATGAAATTTGGGGAAGTGTGGTCGCTTACTCTAAGTCGTATATCTCAGCCGACTTTTGTTGTAACTTCTGTTTGGACAACTCTCAGAGAGTCTAGTGCAGGCATTACAATTTTTACTAAGTAATTATGAATATTAAAATTCAAACTACTAATATTTTCTTATGAAATTTTTATGATCTCGTAATTTTTGTTTCGTTAAGATTATTACAGTAATATTTATATGCTTTTCATTATATATTTTATTTAAATTAAGATCATCGTGACTTAAATTAATAAAAAAAATACATTGTATTATTACAATAAAACAATACATTGTGAGAAAAAATAAAACATTTTAATATAGCAAAATTAAATGATAGCTTCTTGTAGCTAACATTAAAAAGATTAATGGACAATACCAGTGTATTAAGAGCCCGGAACAACCAAAGGCGAATTGGCTAGTGCGGTTGTTCTAGCTCTAACGGGTATTAAAAGAGGATGCGATCGTGATTCTCGAACCGGAACTCCTTGTGAATAGTTTAAATGTCTTCAGTAGGGAAAAAAATGCTTACTGATCAACGTTCCCACAATTAAGGTGCTGGGATACAAAAACTGATAATCTTATTAGTAACCCTTTATAAACTTGTATAATTAAAAGGGAATATTTATTAATTTGTACAATATAAATTATCTATGCTTGCAGCATATATATACAGAAGACACAAATAACTAAAATATCGGTAAAGTGAATCGTGATCCTCATGACAAAGCCGAGTATATTAAAAGATGTTTCGCAAGCGTCGTTTATGTGTAGAGTGAATCCCTTACTTGCTCTCAAAAGTGATTCCGATATATTTAGTAAAATTTTCTCTAGCCAAAACGTTCTCACCAAGATCGTAGGAATAATCCAATGGCAAATAAGATCAGGAAAATGGCACAATATGGCATTTTCCGACGCTAAATGGCAGACGGTGTAGGAAAGCCCATCGTTGTAAATAATCTTATTCACTCTGTAAGTAGAAAGAGTCTGCCACAGAGATATTGCATCAAATAATTTTTAATCATCTGCATACATACAAAAACTTTAATTGAATTTGTATCTGCCGTATTTATATTATAAATAAATAAGAGGAAAACATCTTGAACCATGTTTGATCGTTATGAAATATTATTTCGAAAATCAACTACAATAGGTTCTAAACTGCTACAATATAAAAGTTAAATCAAATGAGAAACTAAGGTCCTGAGGTTAAATTTTTTTTATTGTTCATGACAAACTTTGTCAAATGCATTCTCAAAATCTGTATATACAACGTCTACTTATGTTATGTTTGTTTGCGATTTGTCAAATACTGATTAATTGTTTACTCGTGCCTTTATATGTATGTGAGATAAATTACCAAATATATCTATCTTAGTTTACACAAAACAAATTAAAGCTTAATAAAAGTGGTTATATTTTAAATTATTTATATATAAAATTGAAAATTCCTACGAAAAAATTAGTTTTAAAATTTTACAGTATTAATGTCATAAATATTTTTAGTTATTCGGAAAAAAACTTTAATTTAAAAATTATTACACTTTTAATTTATTTTTAATAACGTCTATATTTTATCAAGTGTACAAATAAGCAAGAAACATAAAATAAAAACCCTCCTTTCGGTAATTAATATACGAAGTACAGAGCATATTTTAGCTTCGTGAATATTTTAAATTTTAACAATAGCCATAAATTACCGTCGTGTATTAGTCTAATTGAAAATATGATAAATTTATTGTTTCGCTTCGAAATTTATCGGAGACTCAGAGGGGTAGGAAAAGCCCGGGAAGCTCGGGGGGTGGAAAATTTACAAACGTGTGTAAGTTCGAACCAAGTGGGGGAAACATCGCCTGCGGAAATTAATTTACATTTTTCATTGTTCGTGAATGCTAATGAATAGTTTACGGAAGAAAACGTTCAAAAGTTTATAAGCTCGATAGTGGAATGGTCGTGTCATGGTTAAGTTGCAAAATTGCGGGTTCTCGAGCCTCAGTTAATACGGCACGGACACGAAATCATTAATAATAATCGATCTATGCTACTTAAAATATATATATTGTATTTTGATTGGTATTTATTTGGCACCGATTTGTTTTCGCTAACTAAACTTTAATCAAGGTTATAAAGATATATGTATTTAGTATCTGAAATTAGCATATAGACTACTAGCTTAGAGAGTTGCGATCGCCTTCCTTATTTCTGTACATCACTGCTAAAACATCATAACTTGCTTATGCTAAGATTTCTAGAATTGCTTGTTTATTTTTTGTGTCATACATATTTATTTTAGGTATGCATCTTGACTAGCTTTATATTGTTTATATAGTACCTTATTAATATTTATTTATATACATATATTCAATAAAATTTTCTTGATTATTTTTTGCATTCCATCAATTTACAGATGGACAAAAAACATTTAATTTACTAATAATACAATTATTATACCTTAAGATTATAAGTTGTATCTTCCCGCCCATGAGCATCATATTAGCCAGATGGTCTAAAATAAGATCATTTATTTATTCAACTATGACAACTCGTTTTAATTAGAATTTTGATTAGATATTTGAGGATTCTCGAGAAATTTGGATGAATGAAAGAATGTATGTTACAGTATTACATATTACTCTTAAAAAAACCCTTTTAAAACACATGCTATCTAAAGTAGAAGTAAACAATCTCGTGATTTTTTTTATTAAAAAATTTCAACCGAGGAAAAATTTCTCTCATTTTGTGTTGATATTGATTTAATCTTCAACAAGGCCTCCCATAGACACTAAAAATTATTATTTCCCTTGCTTGTTTTTTAAAATATTTGGAATTATTTTTTCAATAATCTGTAGGATGTAAGTTTTCTTTCACTACTCTCTGTTAGGCTAAAAGAAGTTTTTTTCTTTAATGGTTGCGCCAATGATAAATTTTTTTAATGGAGTGAAAATTGATTTAATGGACTTAAGAATTCGTCGAGCCATTAAATAATCTGCGAATTATTTCTATTCCATTTTACATATTTCTGCTCTTTAAGAATAAGTAAAGAAGTAATTCTCATTGTAACTTATAAAATATTCTGGCCTTTGCAAATATTTAATATATATTTAATATAATTTTTCTATAATTTCCCGTTGAAATTTAGAGCTTAAATTAGAATTGATATTTTCAATTGTAATAATAATAAATTTAAGGCCCCCTTTAACTATCAATAACAATCGTGAAACAATTTTCAATAACAGCTATTGCTAATTTACAAAAACAATATAAAAAAGCTTTTTGAATTATCGTAAAACAAAATAGCTCTAAATTGTTTTGCTTTTTGCGTAAATTATTCTCATCGGATCGGGTTATGTGATCACCAAAGCAAAGATAAAACCGCCGGCCGGTTAGAGTAATACATTTTTCCGAGAAAGTATGCATATTTACAAACATCTGGCACAAATACCTTCGAAAAGGTTTTTTATTTAAGTGTCTTATTTTTTTACTTTTGCAAAATTAAAAAATTGTAAGCATTTTTTTGTCATTCACAGACCCCTATTAATTTTTTAAAAAAGTATGCATATTAGGCATAAACCAGCCTATACTTATGCGGTATTGTAACAAAGCGATTGTTAACCATTTTAAAATATTCGTACAAATTTGATTTTATATTATATAATAAATAAATGCTTAATAAAATTTCTCGTTAAATGAAAATATTTGATTTGCCATTTTTGCTTGAAAAGACACATACTTATGACAAAAAGTATATTTGCACAAATTCTGTGGATGTGTTCAATTGCTTAGCATCAGAAATTGTCACATTTTACAGATCTTCTTGCCCAGCAGAATTCTTTTACAGTTTAAGTAAAAAATATAAGATCAAGCTCATCTATTTTTGTTTGCATTATGACTTTTTTTAATTTCTTTTCGATAACGTTTCATTAATCGATTATTGTTTGTATAATGACCGTCATGACACATTGGGAAAACAAGTTGAGTCATGATGGTTAAAATACATATGTTTTCTTTGTTATCTAACTCCATAATTTGCGTCTTTCCATCACGTTGGTCTTCACCAATTTTAGCAAATTTTGATCGCAAAGATTATATTTTTTTAAGAATCGTTACGCGACAAAACACTTACCTTTTTTAAATTGAATTATGGTTTTTAACAATCTGTAAATTTTATTTCTTGAGAAATGACATAAAAACGGTAATATTTTGTCTTTTTGCAAATTTCCTTATGTTTTTTTTCGAATATTTAAATAGAATGGTCCTTATTTTGCAATTGTTATTAGAATTGATAAAATAAAATGCTTCATAAATTTAGTTTTAGTCAAAACTATTTACGTGACACTTAAAAGCATTACTACTAAATCTGCTAGAATTTTTGATTAAGTGTAACGATATTGTTTATAACATATCATGAAGCTTGTCTTTTTTTAAAAATGCAAACACCATTTAAATTTATGGTCTTATAGTTTAATAAAAAAATTATGAAAATATATTAAATCATACTAAACGACTCGCCCATTCTCCATGTGTCCAATCACTGTGTTACGGAGCCCAACACACATATTTTTTCAACCTGTAATTCTTACTTTTTTTATTTGCTCTAGTAAAATTAATAAATCTGTTTGTAGTCATTGTACCAATCAGCTACGACACAAGCAATCTGTGGTTCTGTATCATTATTTTTTCTTGTACTGTATTCACCCATATAAACCTATTATACTTTGGACTACTTGACGTTAATAAATAATTCGATTACTAATGGTGGTTTTAATAATTACTAGTTAATAAGAACTATATTTTATTTTGCATTTAAATCAAGTTGCTTATATGTAGTATAAAATAAAATAAGAACACAAACCACGCAATTAAGCAAGACGCTGGTTTTCTTCATACAAATGAATAAGACTGAGACATTTTTTCATTCAATAAACCAAAGAGCAATATATCTTTCTTGTATTATTATATTAGTTAAAAGTAAATTATAACACTATTTTGATAAGATAATTTCCTAAGTAAAATTATTTATTTTTAGAAATGTGTCAATTTTATGAATACAATAGAAATCTCAGTCCGTTCCTACCTATATTACACCTATTCGTCATAATAGATAGCCAAGTTAAAATAAAGGAAATTTAATTTAAATATGCCTCATAAAAAAAGACACAACATACATATTGCACAAATGAAAATTTGTAACTGTTTCTAAAATTGATAAAAAGATTACACAGTCACTTAAGGTTTACATATCCGATTACATATGTAGACGTTCCATATATTTTTATGTATCATATAGAACACATTTTCGCCCAATTTTATTAAAATTCGCAGCGAGCGCGAAAATCAGCACCGGGGCTATATTAATAAAAATCACGTCCTCTGCGAACATTTGCGCGTTCCTTTTGTAAAGTTTCGCGGACATAAAAACAATCTGGAGTATTTTCATAGAGTGCTTTCGTGGAGCTTTCGCAACACATGCGTCCACGTCTCCGATATAAACTTAAAACGCGGCGGGGGGGAAGCTTTCCAGAGAATGTCAGCAGTTTTATCAGGCAAAATAGGTTTGAAAGCCATAAATCTGTCATATGCGCGCCCTGCGGCCGACACGTGTGACAATTCGAAACGTGAAAACAATTGTTAAAGACTTATGCGCGAAAGCTCGAAAATGCTCCCGTTGAGAATAAAAAAATATCAAAAAAAGTTTTCGCTCGCTGAAAAATGCTAAACTTTCCGGCCGTTTTGTTCGGATTTTGTCCGTTGTGACTGATGTTTTTTTTTGTTGGACTATGTATGTGTTCGCAGCTGTAACTGGGTAGGTCAAAGTTGATTAATGCGAGTCTGAATCGTAATTAACCTTTTTACGCCGGAACCTGTGGCAAAACGAAAGAATTGTACGTTTTACACACATTCATTTTACAAGGTTTATTGCTGTATATAATTTATTAAAATAAAAGTATAAATATACTAATATTATAAATTACTAATTAATATGTAGATTTTTGGCTAAGATCTAACTTTCATCATTTAACTTTAATGTTTATTTCAAGCTTACAGTTTATTGTCAATTTTAATTAAAATAATACGATACATTTACTAGAGCATACTTCTCAAATTTATGCAATTTATTATTATTATTAAAAAAAATAATAATAAATTGCAAAAATTAATAATTGTATTAAATGTCACACCTATATTAATCAGCAGTAAATATATTTATTTTATTTTATAGGTAATGCGGCATTTATATATTGTTTAGCCATATTAAAAACTATAAAAATATTGTCTAGAAAATATAAAATTTTAATAGTCGATTCCTTGTTTTAATGATTAATAGGGACCTTAAGCCTCCTAAGCGATTTTATCCAAATTAAAATCAGTATAATTTACTTCAATCAGAGTAGTATTAAAATTCTTTAATATATTTTTTGCCAGCTAATATAAAAATTAAACAAATTAAAATTGAAAAAAATTAAGAACTAGAAATATAATAATTTATATTAATAAAAATAACATGATGTTGCCCTGTAAAGAGCACAAAAGGACATTAGCATTAAAATTTTACGCCTATCATTATCCAGCGCCCTGGAGCTTTTCCCGGATTTAATTACGCATAATCATCATCTGGGTTTTAAGTTTATTTTATTTTATAAAATAAAATCTTGATGAAACGCCACATATATATTTGTTTTAAAATTAACCTATATAAAAATGATCACAACCTTGACATTTATTTTAATATAATTAATAGAACTTTATAATATAATAACATAGAAGTACAGCTGAAAAATATACTAATTTTATAAAATATTTTCCTTTTTACTTGCTCTTATTGTATTTTTACTCTTTAATTTATGCATATTTCGTTTAACTACATATAATTCAAAAATATCATATTCTTGTACATATTAAAAAAAATAGTATATTAGGGGTATTTACGTATATTATATTAAATCTGTATATGTTTTTTTTTATATTAAGGGTGACATTCAATCACAATGTTAATTTTATTCTGATATTAATAAAATATCTTATCGCTGATATTTGTTTTACTTTTTTCACGACACATAAATACGACCCAGGTGTTACTAAGAGTCTATCATGGCCTTATAAAATATAATCATTATCCTAAACCACTTAGGGCCAGTTTCTGATGCCTGTACCTTAAAAAAAAATATAGAATACATATGTTTTTTGGTAATACGTTTAAACAAAACAATTGCGTTTGGGTTAAGCTCTTCTCAGGAACATTAAATGTTAACTGCTTTGCAGGCATTGTATTAATATATATTTGACAACGTCAGGATATCCTTATACCGACGCAGTTTTATCTTTTTAAGTCATCTAAAATGTTTCTGGGAATTATACGCCTAACAGTATCTAAACAAATAAATTCGCTGATGCTCAGTATTTAAGTTTCGCACCATTTTATCAAAGTCACTAAATCTCCTATATTGTAATACAAATAAATAACTTATTAATTCTATATTACAATTTTCAGTCTATTTTTTTACAATGTGTGACATTTGGTATGTAAATGCTGAAACAGTTGATCTAGAACGAGTTATAAATTACTTTATCTCGTTTACAGAAAAAAAAACAATAATTTTCCTAGATGAAAATTGAAAATCATTTGAGAAATATTTGCAATGTACCAAAATATAACTATTTATAAAGCGTTGGGTAGACGTGATTCTAATTTTGTTACGGCTGATGAACTTTTAAAGTTTTTATTTAATTCTTCACGCAAAAATGGAAACTAAATTTTAAGATATATTCTTAAGGGTTTAACCTTAAGATAAATAATCTTGTGTTTTAACAAAATTTCTTAAAAAACTGAATATGCAATTTTCTTTTCCTAAAGATTATTTTGCAGAATTAAAGTTTGCAGTTACTTTAACAAACAAATTAGTTATATTACTGAGACGTGAAATGCGATAGAGTTGAAAAAAACTCATCGTAAAGAATCATGCGAAAAAAATAAAAGGCAAGTTCGTGATTGAAATAACAGATCAGGTGATAAAAAATCGAAAGCATGACGTCAGATAAATCGACAAAAAATCATAAAACATAAGCTCAGAAAAATAACAAAAAATTGCATTAGGCGTTGAATGCTTTGATGACTTTTCACCCACCTGAATTTTAAGCAAAAGAATATTTTCGACATCGTTAAATTTTTGTTGAAAAATAAATCATGAGCGACTTATTCCATGATCATTTGTCCATTCCGAAATACCATTTTTAGCAAATAATAATTGGTACGAAATTTTTTTATTTTTTAATATTGTTATTATATACTTTACTGGATATTTTTTTATTCATTTAAAATTAAACTGAATTTTTAGAAAACATTTTAATTTTCCTTTCTTAAAATTTTTTAACAATTTTTCCTGATAATTTTATTCTAAAATTCCCGGTAATAATTTTCAATTTGTTTTTTAAATTATTTGTAATGATAATCTCGTCGATTAAGGTCCACGTAAAGTAATTACAAATAATCAGATGTATTTTGGATTCCTTCAAAGAACTTCATGAATCTCTCGTTGCTGTGCGTATGCTCATTTATTAGTACGTTAATAAAATTGTCAAATCTTACTATAAAAATATTTACATATAATATATAAATATTTTAATACATATATTAAATTAATCCAAACAGGACCCACTTTATTCGTTTATTTTTTTTATATTCTCTGCCATAGAAACGTTTATAGTTCCAACTATACGGCTGGCTATAAATCGGCCGTATACGATATTTATACAAGTCTAGGACATAAAACTTAGCGAATATGCCCACTCGAATCGTGATGCCAGCTCATAAACGGAGAACAATGTGTTTCCATGCATTCTGCCAAGGCAAAAGTCGCACACCCGGCTGTTATTATTATATCAGGTGCGAATATATATTCGTCCTTATGTCCGCATAAACGTTACTGCTATGCTTCGTTTTCGGATCGGTTGGAGGGGGTAGATTAAGAGCGGTGGTGGAGGCTGGATAGGACAACGACGACAGCGCCTCGCCGTGAACGACCTACGTGATTTCGCTCGAAATTGATATTTTATGATGTCGAACTTGCGAACTTTGTCCGTGAAGGAAATTTCAAAATTTCCGCCGGGTAGACCTTTTTTTCCGCAGCCTCCGTAGATTTACGGGGTAAGTGAATAGATTAATGAAAAGTGACAAAGTGTAAATTGGATGATGATGAGTTATTTGAATAGATCTTTTCTGGTAAAAATAGGAATTATCCAATAATATAATCTAATCTACACTACGCAACACAATAAAATTTGCACTACATTGTATTGTATTGTGTATTCTTAATTCTTATATTTTTTTCAGAAAAGATCAAAATGTAATTTTATTTGCATTTAAATGATCTGTTTTATAAAGTCATAAATTTTATTATTCAACATTGCTTTAAAGAAAATTTAGTGTTTTAAAATATCACTTCCCGTCTTAAATCTTGTGTCAAATTTACATAATTTAATTGTGATTGTGATTTGTTGAGTGTATTGATTGTAATTAAGATTAAGTTTTTAATTATTTAACCTTTTTTTATATATAATTTTTTTTTGCACCAGCAGTGCAAATATATTTATTTAGATCAGTGGCCTGTTCCATACAGTGGCGTAGCTAGGGTATGTGCTGCCTAGGGCGATCCTTAAAATTGCCCCCCTCTCCCATACATTTTTTGCAGGGTCATAAAATCTGCATTTTTAAAAATAATAAATTAGTTATTATTAAGCTCTTGTTATTCGTGGATTTATATATGTTTTAGTACATTCAGGGTTAAGAATCACACTAGACGTTCCCATCGCGAACATACCGCCCCCAAGCAAGTGCCACCCGGGACTGCCCCCCCATAGGTTCACCACTGAATCCATATCAGTGGCGATAAGTGTTTTTGTCTGGTGTTTTAATTTTGAATTTCTTTCATAAATTAAAATATTTCTATAAAACAATTTTGCATGTTTGAATTTATATTTGAAATTTAAGTTAATATTTTTTTATGAACCTCCTCCCCTTTAAAAATATTTCACATTAGCACTAAATTAAGTACTGTGTCGTTGGTATGTTTTTAGAAAAAAATTCTATAAAAAATATACAAAAGTGGGTAGTAGGTATAAAATGTTTGATGACTGTCTAATTAAAACTATTAGACTTTGTCTTCGCCAAAGTCTTTGTTATACCGACAAGTGTCTACCGTAAGTGACAATAGAAGGATTCTCTAAAAACATAGCCTTAACGGCAGTTTGGTGTTTTTAAAAAAAAAAGTTTTGCAACGCACATAAATATATTACACTAACAAAAAATTAAATATGAAACAAGTGCATAAAACCCAAAATATCTATAATTTATTATCGTGTCTTAGAAATCAGAATTGGTAACTATTTTGCAGATTGAGCATGACATCAAAGGTTTTTCTAGATTTTCCTTATCTCACTGATTATCATGCAAGACAATTTAAATTGAGCTAAGCAATTGATCTCTGATTTAAAATATTCTATATTTAGAGCAAAAAAATATTTGATCATTATATTAAAAATTATTAAGTAAATTTTTATGTTCTTAATTTAACGTTTACACATTAATTTACAGTGAATGTATATTATGTGTAAAAGCCATATTTTATTTCTTTAAATACATATTAACTATTTGTTTCAGTGAAAACTCATTTAACATGAGCGCTATGAAAATGATATGCTGCTATAAAATGTTTATGAATCATTATTTACTAGTTAAAAAACATACATTTGCTGTTCAAACCAAAACCTGAACAGTTTTGTTTTAAAACTATTATTAAGTCAAGTTTGCTGTGGTTTATTTGCTTGGGTTTGAATATTAAATAAACATTTTATAACTGATACAGTAAATATGTATTTTTAGTAAAGTTGTATTTTTAAAATTATAAATATAATTTAACTTGAAAGGTCAGAACAATGAAATTTTAAATCTTACAATTGATTTAATTTTGTAATTATTCAGTTTTAGTGAAACTGTATTTTTTCACTGCGTAGATTTTGAGCATAAAAGATGAATATTCACTATTTTTACAGGCGTACAGGATTTAACAATACGTGTTCACAAATTATTTCATGCCTGGAAAACGACTGTATAAAATTTTATTATTTAACATAAACTTTTACTTGCACCTGTCAGAGTTATATTTTCACTAGTAGAAATTCGGTTTTTTGGTGAAAATGTATTTTAATACGAATTCACTGAAACGACAGTAGAAATTTAATTTTAATAATAATACATATTCATTGTAACATATATTTATGTCAAATGCAAAATATTATATTGATAAAATTCAATTAAAATTAGTGATTTAAATAATATTTATAAATTAGTATAATAATTTTTAACTTGCTTGTATTGTTTTGACTTGTAAATTATTATCCAAGTCTGTGATGATCGATTTGATGGTTTCCACACAATTATCGATCCTTAAAAGGTCACAATTCGTATACTTGATTGATTACCGTTCCCCCAAACGATACAAATGAATCATTGCTTTTTAATTACGACCGACGTGGACGATGTCGTTAAAATTTCAACCATGAAATTTTTATATGTATTGGGTGTTGTATTTTTTTGTATAGGTCGCAATCAATCGAATGTGCACGTTAAAATTTGATAAGTACAAAACGAGGCTCTGTTCCGTTTGTGATGTACCGGATGGATGCCTCAAATAGTTAGTAAACGTATATAGAATAATTAATTAAATAAAGAGATTGACTATCTGATGAGTGAAGGAAAAATAGTTTAATTTTTTTTAATGCACAATTGTTTTCTATAATGCATATATTACGCTTTATGGTTAAATTTTACATATATTCCGTGAATACCGCAAATTATGCTTATTAATTCATCACACTCAAATTTTTATTGTACATGTACACCGACTTTACAGCGAAACGACAACACGTCCGAACAATAAAAGACAATTACAAACGACCGCCTGCAAAGAACAAGTACCGGCAGCTAAGGTCCCCGCTTGAAAATTGCTTATATTTACAGGACCTTTACGTTTTCCGCGGCATTTAATCTCCGCTCCAGGACAAAATTCTCGAGGAAAACATTAGAAGGAGACCGAGTGCCCAGAATTCCAAGCTTTGCACCGCGTCACTAAAACGCTCTTGAGCTGTGAATGTTAATGGTGGCATTAGCGTCAAATGAGCGTATGCGCCACACGATTTTGTGGGTGTGAGCTAATTTTATTACGTCCACAGAAACACATTGGGTAATGGCGCTTCAGAGAACACCTACTAATTAACAATCGTTAATGTTGGCATACGTCGACTCCAATTTCAATGGTAGCTCTGGAAGTACCTGTATAGAAATCAAAACAATGCTGAAACCAAACACAGTGAAACATATGCATAAACTATTTAAGCGTATACCTTAATCATATAACTAAAAACTCTTTCAGGCTTGAACTGACTTTTCAAGTATTCCTATTTCTGTAATTAATGTATTAAATAGTAGAATATTTTACCATGTATTACTTTTTTTATATAAGATAGATTAACAACTTTTAGACCGTTATTGTATGATTGGTTTTACATAAGACTTTAAATATATGTATATGAACTTTCATATTTTGAGGCAAAAGGGATGTGACTTTACAGCCAAAAAGACCCAGGGAAAGCAGGTTAATTGCCAAATATAAAAAGAGATGATATTGTCAGAAGTAAAAATGAAGTCACAAAGTCTTCACTGGCGTGTCTAGTTGTATTATTGTCCGCTGTGAATTCATACAGTGACTGGAATCTGTCGTGATGTGTTCTCGTAATGCAGTTTTTGGCTCTCCGTGGCGTCTTTTCTAATGCGTGTCTCACTACATCTCTTGGTGCGTCTCCCATCTGTGACCAAATGTCACATGGTATAAAATGCTGGTCCGAAACAGACAAATATGTTTGCGGATTAATTGTATTGCTTTTTGCACACACCACCAAAGTGTGTTTAGGCATTTAAAAGATAGGTCTAAATAGCCACTTTGGCGATCGGCAACCAAATGGTAGAAAAACAATAATATTTTGTGCAGTGTGGAGTGTATTTTATATCGCGCATCCTTTCCAAACAAATAGTAGATTTTTCAACAGTACCCTTGGTGATCATCCGTGCAATATTCTAATACGTAACGAAATTTTTAGTTACGTGTGAAATACTGTGTTTGGTACGACTTTCAAGACTTTTAATTTTCCTTTTTGTTTGTTAGAAATGATCGTTAGAATAACCTTTAAATTAACTAAATTGTACAGGTGATTGGAACCCCCACAATTTTTTACATGAACACAGCGTATAAATCTATAAAAAAAAATTAGATTATGTTTTTTCTAGTACATATTGAATAATATATATAAATATATATATATATATATATATATATATATATATATATATATATATATATATATATATATATATATATATATATATATTATATAATACTTTTTGCTTGATCAACGATAAAAAAGTCTTAAACAACAACAAAATAATATTAAAGCAACTTTAAGTATTGAGCACCGCGATTAAAAATTTATAAAAAATAAATTAAAAGCAAATATTAATAAGCTTTTTATCAATTTTTAATTTCAGAAAGAGTTATTGCTTCTTAAAAATTACATCGAACACAATTTTAGGGTGAGCATTTTTCTGGCTATGTATGAAAGTTGTGCTAATAAATATGTAGCACGATTTGCTTTAAATCTATTATTCTCATATTTTAAAGAAGCTGATTAAAACATTACCTATATTAAGCAATTGTAATTGTTAATGTTAGCTACAAAAATCACTTATTGTCAATAGACAGATTGTGTAATAAAGAAGAATTTTTTTGTTGTTGTTAAAAACATAACAATAATCTACTACCAAATAATATGTTTACGTAGTACAAACTGTTTTTAAATTAAAATATTAAATATTATGTTATGGTTTTCAACCACTTGTGCAATTAGTCACAATTTAGAGGTCACTACAATGACCACTTTAACAACGAAAAGAAAGATCTACACTACATTATCACGAACTCGTTACAGAAGCATAAATCACACACTACACAACATGAGAGAGATCTTATTACCACAAAAGAAGATCCTTAACAATTAAAAATATTGCAATTATCATATGTGATAATCACAATCAAAGAAACTAGCATTTGTATAAGTACTTAAACGTTATTAAAAGGCCAAAAATATTACCTGCATATTTTAAGCGTTAAGTGTATTTTTTAAAAATTTTAAGGCATTTGCGCAAACTGAGGATTTAACGTATATTTTTTGTTGATAAACATATAAATTCGCAAGTTTTAAGACCTATAAGGATTCGATACTCTAAAAAAATATTTTTTGCCCCATCCTATTTTAATATTAGTGCCTATTAATGAGGCAGTACAGGTAAGGTTGAATACACATTTGAAAAACTAGTCTAAGAACTCCAAAACTTGATACATTGACCAAAACCTAACGATGGAAAAATTACTTAATTTTCAATATCTTTTTGATATTTTGTGGAGGAGAGAGGGGTAAAAATTTGTAATCAAATTTTCGGCGCATATTACACTCTAATCGGATATATGGCACAGATAGCGAACTGGGCGATGAATATACTACAGGGTGTTTCGAATTTAGGCCGTCGAGCGTAACGCGAGCCTAATCGCATCGGAGCGTTCAATTTGCGCCATTAGTCATCGCGAGTAGTAGGTACTGCAGGAGCGCGATTGCGCAAATTTCTGGACGGGTTTGCGCAAAAACCGCAAATGGAGACAGGCGGTCGTAAAGGCGGATGTTTTAGTGCAGACGCTTCCTGAAGTGACAGCGGGCCCCAAATTTGATTTATTGGGCGGCCCTGCTGGCAAGGGCGCTAACTGCTCGGAAATTGATGCGAACCTGGGCGCGGATGTACAGGATGTTATGAGGCGTGGGGTGGGGGTTTTGGATACACGTGAAAAATTGCTGTCCAGTAAAAGGTCCTAGTATCTCAATAATTTATTTTTACTTCTTAGTCAATGTCTTCTGAGAATCGTGACTGTCTTTCGTCTCTTTGGCTTAACGAGTTTAATTATAGGTATAAATTTACATCTATAATATTTCATATTGATGTTCATATTCTGTTCTGACTTGAAATAAAACTTTATTTCAGATCTTGAGCTCAAAGCCAGTGGAGCTTACCAAATGAACATGACGACTAAGTACGTACAGTAATTCGAATAATGGGCGAAATATCAACAAATTGGAAAAAAATATATTAAATTTATTTTTTTATAATTATATATTTATAAATGATTGCTATACTGTATATTTTTTATTAGTAATCATATAAGTTATTATTAAAAATCTATCGATCGCTAATCAATATTTATTTTACAGATTTATAAAAATATTAGTTAAGTTCTCTCGAATGGAAATACTCTAAAACAAAAAAATATTTTTTCTGTTTGTTACAAATACTCCTCCTAAAAATTAGCTACGTGACATTTGCACACGTCATTCTGGCTGTTTTTTCTATGTCAACTATGCTATTTTCAACTTTTAACTTGAATTTTGAGCTAAACATCAACGTACTAACAATCTATTTCGCGCTGCAATATTACGTAAAGACAAGACCCTAAAACATGTAACTTATTAACCAATATTTTACAAAGTTACATTCTAAACCATTCGAGAGAGATATTAAAATAACGTAGCAGTGCGTGTAATTGAATTGTATGATATTTGACCACAGCATCATATATAACACGTGCATATTTTTAATAACCACCAATAATACACTGAGGGACTACATCGTTTCGATTCGCTTTTCACCGTCTGGCAATTAATTCATTGTTTTTTCGACTGGCAATATCAAAAATTGCTTATCGCCGGAACAAGCGTTGCGTTTCCGTCCGCCCATAATTTTTATGGCTACCATACCCTCGGATGAATGTTTTATTTCAGCCAACTCGGCCCATGGTAGTCGCATGCATGCTCGTTGTTATTTGTGTTAGTTTTGCTCCAATATATCGCACAGTGTTCAAGATTATTAATCTATGGAGACTTGCTTAATAACATATTTCATAAAATAGTAAAATAATCATATGTCATCATGAATTGCTAAGCTTTTTGAGATGTGATGTTTGGCGTATTTCGCATTTTCATACTCGCTTCTCATTTGCCAACGTTTCGACTACCGATGTTTGGGTCATCATCTAAGTCGTAATCTTTACCTTATCTCAACTGCGGCATATTGTAATAAAATCGAATCAAAGATTACATTACATTTATTAATTACGCAGAAATAAATTTTAACCATCAAGTTTTATACACCTGAGAATATCGAGAAACAGTTTCAACGAAACCTAAATTGAAAATCGACTTTAAATGTACAATTTAAATAGCAATAAAGATTTTTAATATTTTTAAATTACGGTTAATAAGGCTTTTTAAATATACAGTACAAATATAATAATTCTTAAAAATCATAGTAAATTATTTGTTACTATCATTTAGTACATACGTATAAATATATACTAAAATTAATATGTAGGAAAATATTTTTTAGCTAATTGAAAAAGAAGCAGTGAGAGTAAAAGAAATAAAAATATTATTTTGCCGTTTTAAGAATACATTTTAATTTGATTTGTTTAGACCAGTGAAAGTCAGAGCTTCCAATTTTTACACACATACATTCGCGTGTACTAGAGCCGAGTCACAAAAATAATGTTACATACGTAGCACGAAAATACGATTGTGTGTTGTTTTTGTTTTTACCTGCGCTGCAATAACGGTTATTATCATGTTATTGCTCACAAAGATAGATTATATGGAATGGCAGAAATCGCTTATTAGTTCTTTTATTTAATTTTAAATATTGCTTATTACACATTTTGATCCAAAAAACATCTAATGATTTATTCTTAAGTATTTTTTAAAATTAAATTGCACGTTAATTTAATTAATGCATTTTTCTAAAACAACGTGAGTGACTATTTTCAGAGCAACTGAAGTTAATAAACGGATCTACCAGCCACATATATCCAATACGCGGATCATTTTCAGAATAAAAATGATACGCGGAATATTTCTGAACTGGTTGCAATTTTTGTTAAATTCCAAATATATAAAATTTCTTCATAATATTTACCATCATATATGTATTTATTTGACATACCCTATTAGATATATTAAGTGACTCGTCGATATTAAAAAAAAATATTTCACACAAATTAAATAAAAAAACACATATTAATGTAATATCACAGTAACTGGGTGTCAACTTCTAACGTGGGATTGTGTTAGTCCAGCGTGCGTGTGTTTTGGATAAAAGTGGAAGTTCTGACGTTCACTGGTCTAGATTGCATTGGCTTGACCACTGTGCGCCGTTGCGTTAGTCGTGCCCCCAATATTGGCGTACATAGTACGCTTGAGGCAAATTTTAACTGCTGCTGACTAGACTATTTTTAAACCTTCCAACCGGTTATTATAGCGCCTACGATATAATTGGATTTTATTCAATTTCCACAATTTGAAACAGCTCTACGGGCTGCTGAACCGATACATATACCTACGTAAGATAAAATCTATGCATAATAATATAAATTACTTAATTTAGAAAATGGGGGAATTCCCCTTATACAAGCAAAAATCAGAGTATTTGAATTAGCATTAAAAAAATTCATGTATTCGCAGAACTCATTGATTCATTTTTATTAGTCACTGGTTGCTTTGTGGGAATGAGTCAAAACATAAAATAAATTATATCACTACTTTTCATCTGCAGTATTATTTATCCTGAGTCAAAAAGTAGCACAATCAATAGTCTTTTGATTATTAAAATCATACTTAACACAAGAGTTTCTAAAATATGTTAAGGGCCGGATTGGCTCACATTTAGTATGTTTGGTAAACCTCTTATTCGCATTCGGCTTAGAACAAACAAGTATAAATTAAAATTACTAACTCCGACTGGTTAAGACTAGTTTGTATTGTGGTTTGCTTGAGGTAAATATAAATTATAACTATTGATTGAGTTCCGAAATATTCTAGAGGAATTTTGTATGTTTTAACTGATATTTTAAATTGATTCGTAATACTTTTTTAAAAGTATTACAAATCAATCAATAAAATGAAATATTTTCCAGACTGAATTTATACTTACAGTTATGATATATTACCTATACAATATAAAGGTTTATTGGAGATATTTATAAAAGTGAAAAGCTATAACTTTTTAAACTTGTACTTTAAATCATTTTTATACATATGTATGTACAGTGTTTTTCGAGTCACAAACACATCTTACAAGACTCATGATTTTTTTTATAAATCCAATTGATGTTATCGTATGCTTGTGAATCAAATAAAATATGAAGAGTTTTATACCCATATTTCAATAAATTATTTTTATTAGGATAATTTGATCTATATTGTATGTACTTATTTTTTTATGTGTATACTATATTTACATAATTCACCAACAGTCTATTAAAACTTTTCAGCAACCATATACCAAATAACATGGTGCATGAATTGCATGCAGCATATGCACTGAGAGAGAGGGAGAGTTCCGCTTGCATCTCGCACACATTCTTCTTCCATCCTTAAAACTCTATCGCGGGGCTACATTACAAATTGGCTAATGCATTTTCTGTGTTCCCAGAGTGGATTTTCTGATAAGTGCGCATATTTCGGATTTCGCTCGGCACTAATTCAGACACGTATCATCCGAGACAGATGGTCTTTTTGCAGTGAAGAGAAGTTGTGCAGACGGTGTTTCGTTTTTTCGCAGAGATGATTCATGGCCGGGTACTCTTTGGCAATATCTGTTAACCGCTTGTAGGGTACGCCCCGAGGGTGGATTGGGGAGTTAGGGATGACGGATGGTCATGGGAAAGCGAACCGGGACGGGACACGCACCATCCTTTGTGTGACAGATTGACCAAGTCGCGAAAAATTAAAAAATATATACATATGTATATGAAAAGTCAGCAAAAATATCGGTGTTAAAATGTGCTTCATTAGCTTTTATGTATTTTAAATATTTTTATTAATAAATATAAAAATATTAACTTGTTATCTCGTTGTTATTAACTTGTTATATTTAAGTCAATCAAAAGCAACTGGTCATTTGTCATTGACCCAAACAGAGTAATGTATATATATTTTAAGTACAATAATATTTAGCTGAGATCCAAACACATGTTTTATTGTCATTAAAAAATATTAAATTTAATAAAATAAGTACCGCAATGGGAATATTAAGCGGAGGTGTAAATTTCTATATTAGTATTTCTATAATTAATGCAATGAAGATACACTTTAGTATATTAAACTTTAAATTTTAATTTTAGCTATGTTTTATTTTATATGTATGTTTTGTCAGTTGTAATCTGACATATATTGATATAAAATAAATAATAATATAATAAATGTACAAACAATATTAAATGATCTTATCAAAAATAAGACATTGAATTAATTTAAATTGTTTTAAGAAACGAATGTGGTTATAAATGTATTAATCTTATTGTGCTACTCATAATTATCAAAGTAAAGAAATAAGAGATTTTTAAATGTGAAAATACTATAAAGTATGAGTGGCATTAAATGAAGATGCTTATGTAATGATTAACTTAAGTAACATAAAAGCTGCTTTTTAATGCAGTGAAGCAATAATTAAGCGGTTGGAAAAGGTTATTGTCGATTCCGACCACGCGCTGTTTAACCGTTGACTTTCTTTTATGCCATATTAACAGCTTAACGACCGAGGACTCACCCACGAGTCCTGAGAGTACCTTCTGTAGCGGCCGAGGACTCGCCCATGCGTCCTGCGTTATGCGTCTTCTTTTATTAAAAATACACTATGATACAATACAGTTTACCCCTATATTATAATGCGAGATGGTAGTATACTATTTCTACCTAATATAAATTAAATTATATTTTACTTTAATTTTTCGTAAAAAGAGTCGTTTTATCCCACTGCGTCGCAATGCAACGAGTCGTCGCCTATTTTAGTTTGTTATATTCTAATATTTTTAGGCTAGTGTGTTGTTTGGTAACGGTTCTCCAAGCCGCTCCCACTTACAGTAACCATATTTTTCGCATTGTGGAATATTATATTTTTATTTATTGTTGTTGTTATTATTAAGTGATAATTTATAGTAAAAGTTAGTTAATAATAATAAAAACAGTGAATTGCGTATTTACAAAAATAGTTAAATAATCATTAAAGAAATTTTTGAAATTTGACAACGTTGATTAGTGCACGATTTTTTTTTTGAAAACCACATTAGCTTAAAAATGTGATAATTAAATTAATAACATGTATGTTTAAATGCTTCTAAAATTTTTTGTATAAACGATTAATAAGAAATATCCATTTATAATAAATAATAATTTGCACTTACTAAATTTTTTGGCGTCCATTTTCTGCGTACAACCGTTTCGAACACATTTATTTTCATAATTACACTGAGTGATATGTGTAAAAACATTTGTCATTATGAAGAAAATGAACTGGATGAGTGCAAATTTGTCACACGCGGTCTATGTTCACGTACACTTGAATTAGAATTACTTTCGCACACATCACCATGTTCACAATCACTGGGGGCATTGGAAAACGCGTCATCAAAATTTTCCAAAAAGGTTAATTTCTTTCGTCCATTTTGCCGTGATTGAAAATAAAATTTTTAAATCAAAATCACAATCACGAAAGATCACAGACAGAAGAGCTATTTTCGCGATACGTTTCGACCGATAGTTTAGAGGAGACTAAATATACTGCATTACTTCGATTATAAAATGCATTTTTTTATCTGTGTGGAATTTCCGAATTTGGGAATTCCACAATAAAAAAAGTGTCATATACCCTAATAAAATTAAATTCTTAAAAGGTATGCACAAGGTAAGCTGATAAGACGGGACAGGTAGTGGCGATTTTCTCTTTTAGAATAACATTGATTGTAATTTATAGTAAATATTTAATATTATATTTGTAAACAAGTTTTTTTTCATTATATCACTTAATTATGCGGCCCACAGATTTAGAAAAACTGGTTAAATGACGTAATTACAATATATTTATGCAAAAAATCATAAGGAAGCTACAAATTAAATTTCGATAAAATATATTATTTGGTTTACAAGTTATAGGGAATTTACTAAAAAAGGTGATTTTTTGCTATTATTCCGCGAAATCTCCCGGCCACCAAGGAAAGTTCGGCAAAAAACACCGGGCGTTAAGCTGGTAAAAAATATAGTGCTTAGATGTGTTATAAGATTAAGAATAATAAATTATCAATAACATTAGATAAAATCGTAAACTATTTTTTTTAATAATAATTTTTTAAAGAAAATATTATCATAATATTTTTGTGAATTGCTTAACACCTTGTAGTGTATGCGAATATTGTGGGCTGATCTAACTTGTGTTTCATGTAAATAACCAATACAAAATTAAGTAGAAAATATCTTTCCTAAGATTAGAGTTAATCTATCTATCGCAAGTGCAGGTAGTAAATTGTCAACAATGAACATTTTAGAAATGGGTGTTGGCCTTCGCTCAAAGCATACAATATAATTAGAAAGAAACTGTTCTGAAAATTTATGTTTGGTTTTTTGTTTATATCACCTATATAATACCAAATTATTATTATGGAAAGAATGAAAATGATGATTATAAAATATATTGAAAGCATACATGTTACTTTTAATTTATTTAAGTGCAATAAGCAAAATATTTTTAGTGAAGTGTACCGTAAATTCATTTCGTGAGTATGGGCATACAAATGGTCAGACATGGTGGCCCAGAAATAACAAATCAAAATTTTTATTTTTAAATTTAAAAAGTGATAAAGAATCAGGTAATACTAATCTATTGAAGGGTCTCACTTACTTTGTATTTGTAAGATGTTTGCCAATGATATAAATTTGTTTTTGAAACTATTATTTCAAACAAATTGGACCCACAGGTTTAGAAACACTGGTTAAATGACGTACTTGACAGGTCTTTATGCGAAAAATCATAAGGAAGCTACATATTAAATTTGAATACAATATCTTAATTGGTTTACATGTTATAGGGAATTTACTGAAAAAGATAATTGTTTGCCATTTTTCCGTGAGATCGCTTGGCCACCAAGCAAAGTTCGGCAAATAAATACCGGTCGTTAAGCTGTTAATCATTTTTACAGCTTTGACTGTACAGCAATAAATTAAGTGACATATTTAATCTAATATAAATTTATGAATGAAAACAATTAAAATATGTGAAATGGCTAAAGATTAATATTATTCTGCTATAATTCCACTGCTTTGTTTTTATATGTTTTTTTTTTAAATAAAATGTATAATGTTTGTTTTTATTTCAAGTAAAAAATTAGTTTTCCGAGTTGAAGTCAATTGCTTCCTGGAAAATATTTGAGCTTTAGCAGCTGTAAATTACTAGAGCTTTTTAAGTTACGCCCTTCTGTTACAACTATGCGATGAAAATTACGTCAGAGAATAAGCAGCCTCGAGATATTGCGTCTCAGAGATTCCGCAAATTGAACCAGTAAACAAAAATGAAGCACTTTTGTTGCACAACCGACAAGCAATTGTGATTTAATCTTGTTGAGTATACAATGAAATGTAGTCGTCGTCTGATGAATAAAATGAATGTCAGGCATTTATATTATTAACTATTTTTTTAATATTGTCATATTTGTAAATAGGCTCAAATTGCATCACACGTCAATTATTAAAACTCTCTGTGGGCGGAAACCTAACCTAACCTAACCTAACCCCCTGGAAAAACACTATTAAAGATATAAGTTCAAGGGCATACGAATAATAATAAAAAATATATATCCATTTTAATTGCATATGTAAATTTTTCTCTGAATATTCTTTGTGAGCGTTTGCTTTTTATGTTAACACACGTTTTCCTATTCTTTATTTACACGCGCGCAATATATCTTTTATAAAATAAACGTGAAATCCTCTGTTTTTGACAATATTATTACCTAGCTACAAGCAGTGGCATAGCTATGGGGGGCGGAGGGGGAAGGGCCGCCCCAGGCGGTACTTGCTTGGGGGCGGCATATTCGCGATGGGATCGTCTAGTGTGGTTCTTAACTCTGAATGCACTAAAACATATATAAATCCACAAATAACTAATTTATTATTTTAAGAAATGTATGGGGGGGGGGGTGGCATTTTTAAGGATAAGGCACAGACCTTAGCTACGCCACTGGCTACACGGATTATTTCTACGCCATTTTGTTCATCTTAATTACAACACAAGCTTATACAGAGAAGTGGGGAAAAATCGATACAGAAAAAAATAATTTTATCTATTTGCTAATGAAAACACGCTTCAGTATAAAAATTGATTTTTTAAATTTTTATAAGCAATTTTAAATTTATAGCTTTTTTAAAAAAAAATGTAAATTATTATATATTTGCATTGATGTTATAAATTGTAAATTATTAAGTATTTAAATATCGAAAATAAAATTTATAAATACGATTTTCATAAATAATTTACAAAAAAAATATTTAAAAATAAAAAAGTGTTAAACAAAGAGAATGGTTGAAGAAACGAAATATCAAAAACGAAATTTTACTCTGCCGGACATATTTTATTCGTCGAGATGTATTGAATTATGATTCTAAAAAAAGCGACGCTAAAGAAAGATCGTATTTTTTTCTCGCTTCTGGTATAAATTTTGGATGGTCGCCCTTCTCTTTTGGGACCGAGATTCATCATTGAATTATTCACAAGTCAATCTTCGAAATCAGCAGCTTTACGAATGCTGGTCATAACTCCCGGGAGGGATGCTAGCACTTGAGGTCTGGGTTTGAGTCCCGAACGTGTGATTTGGGACACGCGGCAAGACTTATGACGCATTAATTTACTAGCCTTTTGGAAGATTAGGATATCGAACTGTATTGTATTGAAATTTTTTTTCAGACGTATGCTTGCTATTGATGTTTACCATGTTGACTTTATTGGTCTAATAACATATATTATATTTATTGTAATCGTAAAATCATGTTCGTAAACTCACTAGGCTATTTTAGTTATAAAAAAACACGTTTGATGGCAAATAATATAAGATGCATATAATATAATAAAGATTTTAATATTTATGTGTATACACGTATGCATATAAATACAAATACATGTATATTAAAATTGCCTGTTTTGTTTGAGACACACTTTATCATTCCTTGCAATAAATAATTAATTAGAATAAAACTTTTTCAACTAGATATTTTTTTGTAAAAATTAATTTGGTAATAATACATGTTTTTACAAAATATGTTTAGAAATAATATTGCATATAGAATTATAGCATATTATATAATTATGAAAATACATCTTTAATTAGTTTCAGCAATATTAATATTTTAATATAATAATATTACAAGAAAATCAAACTTTGATAAATAATTTATATTAATATTTAATATGTAACACGCGTGCTTTGATTTTATTTTGTTATGTTTTACAATTAGCTTTCAGTTAATATATTATTAATTTTACATTTATAAAGTACGCTTCTGAAAATAATTGACAATTCCAAGTATCCAACGCTAAAGTACACACGATAAAAAAGCAAAAAGCGCGATCAAAAGTTCCCTAATGAATATTTTGTGTCTCTCTATAATCCGAAGGACAGGGACGTAATTTGAATACCTGGCGGTAGTACTACCGAACCGTGGGCCCCTTTGTCTCCGTCTCCTCTCTTTGCAGTACATTTAAATTCTCGGGCGTTTTAAAAACTTTTTGCATTAGCAAAAATGTTTTCTGGGGGTTAGATTTTCACGGGCGGGGGTGGGGCTCCGAGGTAGATTTTAAAGTGGCATTTAAATGCAACAAAACAGTTTTAAAAGTAAAATCAGAGCGAATCCTTTGTGTTTTTAACCCTTCGGGGGACGAACGAGTAATGTCCGGCGCGGGGCATATTTCACACGGGCATAAAAATGTGGAACGAGAATATTTCGAGAGATGAGTACTAACCCCTTCGGGACCTTTAATACCACTAATGCCCTTGCTCCTATTATGTAATATATGCCCCCGGGCGCCATTACTCCACGTCCGCCATTTAGACGCTTTAAAAGTTGCTAATCCAAAAGGTTTGACAAAATGCCAATCGCGGTCGGGTTAGGGCCGTTTCAATACTTTGTCCGAAAATAAATATTATTTCGATTGAGGTCCGTTTCGGAGTTGTGCGCTTGTTTTAATTCGTTTTCGGACACAAAAGCTTGTTTAACACGAGTTTAAACGGAAATGATTTTGTTATTTCGATAAAAGTTCGTCGCAGTAAATTAAAATAAATAAAATTGAAATATATTATATGAATGTAATATTATTTTATCTCATATATCGCTGTTGAATAAATAAATAAAATGCTATAGGGTTGTAAATAGACAGACACAGTAGTCAGAACTTTCAAGCTTTAGTTTATATAGGTTAAATTTTCAACATTTAATTTATACAGAAAATTTTACACAAATAAGAACTTAATAAAACACGAGTCATTGCTTAAGACAGAATACAAACCAAAGTAATAATGTGTAATGATAATTATTAATATGCATTCATAGACTACTGTTTTTGACAATTATTTGGATTATGAAAATATTAATAAGGAATAGACGATCAACACTGTTTTATATTTTTTTTTTATAATGTTATGTCATAGACTGCTTTGATATCAAAAATAATAACTTAGTAAAAAAGAGTTTATAAGATACTCTCAAATACAATATATAATACTACAAAATAAATCTAAAAAAGTAGCAAGGTGAATTTTTTCATAAAAATCTATACAACATCGCAAAAATACAATATGGATATCCATCGCCCAATAATAAACTTTAAGTCAAAAGTAATATAATAGGCAATATTTTATTAACATTTCTGCATCAAGTCAATTTTTTTTATTTCATGAATTGTGCCACAACCTATCCAACGTCTAAAAATATCAAGAAGAATGGTGGAACAGACTATAATATATTCTATAGCCTTCTACAGAATTTTTGTTATCCTATTAGTCCAGTCAAATAAGGGTTTAACCTTGGAATGAAAGATAACAAGCTGAAATTTTGCACAGACCTTTGTTTTGGCGTTCTAAAGATAGGGTGAAAAGTCTCATATGATATCGTGTCTGCTGATCAAGATAAAAAAGGTTAAAGGTCATAAAAATCGTTTTTTTGCAAATATCTTGCCTCCTTTGCATCGCATGTCATTAGATGTTTCACAAAACTTATAGAAAATAAAATTTTCTACAAGTTTGTTATAATTTATTTCTTCGTATGGTTAATGGTTTTCGAGATATAGGGGAGTGGGAAGCGCGCATCCGTTTATAGGATAACGCTATGTAAACTACGGAGCCAGAGTTACCTGCACATTCTTCCACAGTTTCATAGGAAACATCGCAAATTGTTATCTGCTGAATGAACCCATCTAAAGCATTATAACTTTCAATCTCCATATCTTCAAAAATCATCATCGATAATGCAAAAAGTAATACGTATGGCCTCTGATACTTCTTGCAAAAGCGGGACCATCCAACATTTTGTCGACAGAATTCGATGCATAAATTGTACTGAGAGCTTTCTTGATTCCGCTTCCATTCATTATATACCCTATGCATCCAATAAAAGACATAAGCGTATGAAAGCCTCCTAGTTTCACAACTACTCTGGACAAGTCTGAGCTAGCATCTGAAGCTGCTACGATTTCACGTGCTTTTAAGTACAACGGCTGATCAAAAGTTATTAAGCATGTTCTTTGTTCATGTTTCTTGGCAGTGTTTATGGCACACTGTAATGTAGTGTAAATTGTGTCCATATTACTCACAGCATGAAGAATAAAAGTAAGAAACAGAATCCGAGAAGTTACAAAGTTCTCATTGTTTTTTGTAAGTTGTTCAATAAATCCATTCCACCCTGGCAACGGTGAGATATTTTTCCACTTTCCGTACTTCCACAACAAATCAACTACATTAAATATTTGTTCGGTTAGTTCTTCTACATTATTAAAATTTTGAACTTGAATCTCTTGCTCAATCCGGGTACGACATGATTTTCATACACTAGAAGGGGTATATGTGATAGTGCTGCTAACTCCTTTGCACTTGATTTTGTTGTTAATTTCTTTATGCGGTCATCAGATATAACTTCAGATTTTGGAGTTATTATTTTTATCATTCCCATTATATGAACAGTATTATAGCCATCAAGAGTATAAATATTTTTCTGCATTATCTGCTGCATACTGTACTATGGTACTTGACTATGATGGTTGATTACGAGGCTGTGGGTGATAAACAGCTGAAATTTAACATTTTACAGTATCACTATATGAAGCGAAAAAACCTAAACTTGACAAAACATCCAAAAGTCTTTTTGGATGTTTGGCCTATCTGTATTTTTTCTATGAAGAAATACAGATAGGCCTATTAATAACTGCGAAAAAAAGGACCGTTTTCGTATGGAAGTCATTATAGCATGACTTATAGCTGTGTATTTCGTTTTAAAATGCCCCGTGTTTCCTTTTCTGTTCTTTATAATAACTTCTTGCAGAAAATGTAATAAAGTTTTCGGAATTTCTTCATTAATATTTTACTCGGGGGCGGATAAGACTTGGTCTTAACAACAAAAGATCGAATATCTTCTCTAATAATCGCCGCAGCAGCTTCCACTACGCGCAAGTGTTCTTCTTCCGAAGTGCCTTTTTTATTTTCATACCAAGCTATGGATAAAACTTAAGCTTGAGCATCGCGAAAAGAAAAAATAGGGAATGATCCAATCTTCGTTATAACTATAATATCAGTTACATATTTTTCTCTTAATTTGGAAATGATCTTCTTATCATCCGGTACATACTCCGTAAGGACATCTCTCAACTCTTTCAATTTTTTCGCACAAATTTCTTGTCGAGCAATATTTCATTTTTAATTCCTAATAATACAATGAAGAAAGTAATAAAATTATGGTTCAAACGACTTGCCGAGACCACTTTTTTCACGATTGTTTACTTTTTCAAAGCTTATACCAAGTTAAGCAGGTAGAAATACTCGCTGGATTCTATAAACGGATGTACGCCTCCCACTCTTCGCGCTATATCTCAAAAACGGTTAATGATACAAAACAAATATATAAACTTAACTTGTAGATAATTGTATGTTTTACAAGTTTTGTGAAGCATCTAATGACGTGCAACGCATAAAACGCGAGATATTTGCAAAAAAACAAATTTTCACCCTGTCCTTAGAACATCAAAACGAAGGTCTGTGCAAAATTTCAGCTTGTTATCTTTTGTTCCGAGATTTAGCCTTTATTTCGCCTTATTTGACTGGACTATATCCACATGTTCAATGGTATAGTAATTTCGATGGAAACTAAACTATTGGTCAGACAGTGTTTATTTTTAAGGTATTTTTAGGAACAGCTTTGAACACACTAGTAGCAATGAAATGGCTTTTTAAGATGTTAAAATTGCAATAGGTTTTTCTAGTTTGGGGGGCATAATCACTTTTGCAATCTTTCATAGCAAAGATACATTTTATAATCTGGTATTTTAAAGTCCGCTTTTCACAGCAATTCTTTGCGTACCATCCCATGATCAAGTCGTATCCATGAGCTTCAGAATAATTTCATTTTTAATCGTTTTCTGAACTTTTCTAACGGTTGTAAACGGTATCATATATTTATTTATTGATGTAATGTTTCTTCAAGATGTTGTTCATCTAGTAAGAGAGTAATTATCTCAGATATATACTTTAAAATAATGTAAAATGATGCGTATTTTAAGCTTAACATAAAAAAAGATAAGGAAAGACCCTTACTCTACCTACTCTAGATGACCAAAAAAACCTTTTAGATAATACTGAAATCTTAACTCTTTGTGTTAATAAATCAGAAACAATATACTAAACCACTCAATCTTCAATATTTAAAAATAAACTTTGAAGTGAAGAATCAAACTAAATGAAAGTAAGTCAATGCATTGGATTTTTAATATTCGACATATTTGCAGGCGTACTTAAATAAAAACGCATTCTTTTCTCCAATCAGGCAGTGTCTAGAATGACAATAGATGCTTAACCACAATGAAAAGAACACAATAAACTTGTATTAGCTAATAGTTAAGAATCATTGTTTCCAATAGAAAACAAGTTAATTCTATACATACATATCCTAAAACCTATATGGACTTACAGCTGGCTGAAAGATCATGTCAATCCTCAGGTTGCTTATCTCCTCAATGTGGAAGATCTAACCAGAAGACTGAAAAGAACCGAACCACATAGATAAACGTTATTATGTTAAGCCAAATGACAAAAAAGTAATGTAATTTATTTTAAATAATTAATTCAAGTCATAAAAAAATCTTATTAGCTATGTAAACTAGATTGTAATTTTTTAATAAAAGTTCTTAAAAATGTATTATCATAAAACAACGTCTTATTAGCTTATAATAATGTTTGAGCTGTCGATGTTATACGTCTTATACAGCATGAATTAAGTCTAAAATCTTAGAATATTTAAAAGGTTAGAACATGTTTTTAGAATCGCCTGGTAAAATACAATTTTATCAGCACGATAAACGAGTGGTTAAAGTCGCTGACTATTGACCTGAAAGACCTGGGCTCAAATTCTATATGGACCTTAGTATTTTTTAACTTCTATCGTATCTAAAAGATCAGAATTAGTGATTAATATGTACATATAATTCCGATCGATCATCACAGATTCAGTTTACATAGATTATACTAATCTCGTGACAGACAATTAAAATTATAGTTTGTTAAATTATAATTTAAGAAATTTTTTTAATAATGAGCTACTTTACCTCATAGATATTATTTTATATGTATTTAATAAAAACATTTTTTAGCAATGCTACGAAAAAACATACCTTTATGTAAAATTATTTATACTTTTAAAACCCTCAAGCATATGTCATGCTAAAAATCAATTTGACCTTGAGATTTAAAACATCTAAGGGTAAGCGCATTCCCATAATGCATGCTTTAGGGCGCCTTGTTGACGTCACATCTCGCGTCTCTTTCTAGCATCGTTTTGAAGGCGCCTCGCTGCCGCTCGCGCCGACTATTACTATAGAACCAAACAACCTTACATTTTCTTAATGATATTGTATTGATTTGTTCTCATTTCGGTATATCTTGTAATTGTCCAGCATTATCCAATCTATGACCAACTGATCCCGCGATCGCAGCGGCGTATGAAGCAACGCCTGTGAGTAACTGATTTAGGCGCCGGCGTGAAACGTGACGCTCTAACGCGTGTATATTGGGAATTCGCTAAAGGTAAAGATTACAAGTTTTTTTTCAAAATTATGTCCCCAAATGGATCCAATTTTTTGCGTCTGGCTAAATAAGATAAATGTAAATTTTACATACATACATGAAATGCTGTCAATAAGTAGCGTAAACTATATATAGTATCTTGAAAAAAAATTGCCAATAAAAGATGTATAAAATTTTAGTTGGCTAATAATCAAGGCTTTGTGTTCTTGAAAAAAATTAAGAAAAATAGTTAGTAGCTGAAACTATGCCGGCCAATTTTTCTATTTGAGATTTATAAATCTGGGACTATCTTGCGATTCCTGGTTTCATTGTGTATAGGCAACATTTTACCTAAAATCTAATATATAATCGCAAGAAAGATGCGGTGGACACTGTTCCGTGAACATAGGACACTAAATATTCAATAGAGTCCCAGAATTTACCTAAAAGTACTTGGTAGCATCCACCAGGATTTATCAAGAGACTCATAGCGTAGTAAGATCCTCTTATGTTGTGTGTATGTTAAATAGGTTTTTCGTGGAAGCAGCGCTTCCATTTTTACTATGCGATGTCTTTGTCAGAAAGCTATGTCTTTGTTAATACTTCGTAGTGCACAATTACATAATAAAATTAATTATTTTACTGTGAGTTCAGAGCCGAGTTTACGATTCAATTACTCGATTTGTATTTAATACGCGGATGTTATACACTTTTACAACGCTCTCTTCGCGCCCCCATGTTTTAATCCCATAAAACACGTTTTAAATATGCACGAGTCCGGGTATTACGTACCCGCAGGTCGCACCAGCGTTAAGGGGATTACGAGTGTGCGTCAAGGGAGACTTTACACAGTCCGAAACGTCTAATTAAAGTGGAACTCTCGCCGAGAATCTAGAGCCGAAGAAGGTGATGGTATAGGCGAAAGCCGTGAAATGAGCTAATTTATATGGACAACGTTCGACCGCCATTTTTGGTTGTAATGCAACGCTTGTTTGCATTAACCCTTAACTACAATAATATTTTTTGTAACGGAACTACTATCATCAGATTACCAGATCGGTACCATAAATAACATGAGTCAGACTAAATTTTCGTTATGATTAAGAAGAAATGTTGCGGTTTGATACGTAACGTTTCTGTTGCAATAAATTAGAAAATAAATGTGGAACGTCATTTCAACACGTTGCATGTTAAATTTCTTGTTTTCCTAAATAATAAAAAATATTAAAAAAAGTTGCAAGACTTAATATCTAGATTAATCAAGCAATCTAATCGTTTCTTTCCGAAGGAGTTACCAAATAATTAAAAAATGTAAATCCTTTTTTAATGGAGAATTTGCTGAAGAAATATTAATTTAAGTCGCGGATATACAAATATCTCAAAATACGAAATAGTTATGAGAAGTATAAAAAATTTAGCAACTTTGTAAATAAACTCTCAAGAATCAACGGATGTCGATTATATCAGCCAATTGGTAATTTATTATAATAGTTTTGCAGATTATTCTACTAAAGAAGAACTGATGGGAATAAATTTAATGTGAAAGAGAAGCTGAGTATCGATATTTTTATCAAATTTAAGGAATACGTTACCAAGATACCGTAGCTGTTAATATTATTATTTTATATTTTTTATAGGTTTATTTCAATAATATAAATGATTTACAGACCTACTTTATATAATATACATGTTTATTGGTTTATAACCATTTTCATGTTTATAATTAATTATTTGTAAAATTGAAAAAAAAATAAGAATAAAAAACAAAACGTTTGTGATTATAATTTAAGGAAAAAAATTCAAACCCCTTTACAATTTAAGCAAAAAAATACAGGAAAAATAAACAATAAATTAAATGAAGATTTGAGCACATTTCATTGGAGAACTGGAATTATTGATATACAGTCTTTAGTCTTTAAAGCAATATGTGCTTTTAGTCTCTGAAGAAAGTGACACTGTTTTTTAATTGTCGGTATTTGAAGGTTAATATAATTTTTTCAAAGATAAGTATAAAAAGGTGTAATATATAATATTTTTAAGGCTTTTTTTATTGACTTTTAATTTAGAAAAAATATCATTACTGGTGTTACTCTACATCTGACATGCAAAATACCGCAAAAAATATTTTTTATAGATAGCGCGCTTTTTTTATTATATATCGGTCTAAAGGCCGCAATGATAGCAAGCCTTTTAGAGCAAAGTTACAAAATATGTTTATTTAGGAGAGGTGGTGGCAAAGATTTTCTACGTTTTGTAAAAATAATTGTTTCTGTTTTAATTTGGTTGATTTTAATTTCCCAACTCTAAAATAGCTATGATTGAAATTTGTCTCAATCACAGCCGATGAAGCGGCGGCAATGACAGACCCTTTTAGTATTGTTTTTATTATTTAAGAATGACAAGAATTTTATACTATTTTTGATTTATCACTGAATTATTTATAACTTATTTTTATTTAGCAAAATATGTAATACAAAATGTATAATGCATATTGCTAGAGAAAACTCTCTTTAACAGCAACTTTTTCATATGCAAAAAAAAACAATCAGACATGTTTTTACACACAGATGTAAAGGAAGTAGGCTTTTAAATTATTTTGAGATTTGTAAAAGATAATAAGATTACCAGTGCTTGCTAAATCAAAATTCGCTGTGTGGTTTGACAATTTTAAGTATGCTATATCTTAAACTGCGAATGAAAAATAACAATCAGTGATTTTTGTGAAATATTTCTGCATTCCAAAAACAAGGGTTAGTTATGATTTAAGATTTTAAGAATCAACGTTTTAAAAGACTTCCCAACATCAGAAACTATTTATAAAAAAAATTAACGTACATTAACGTAAATTACCGAAATTAAAAACTTCTACAAGATTTAAAGATCACAGAGAAACTAAAGTCCTAGTACAAAGACGTGGATATTAAATCAGTTGCAAGAAAATCTATTTCATTTTGATAATTTTATTCTTGAAAATTAAATTATTACTTTGCGATGTCATATTTCGTTGAAAGCCAGATATTTAGAAAAGTATTTTTTCAATGATGTTTGCAATAATAAATATTTAAATCAAAAAAGATGCATCAAATATTTTTAATTAATATTTTAGATAGTCTCAAAATAAAAGTCGTTTCTTAATAAATAAATTTTCACAGTCAGTTGTGCTTTGGAAATTAATACATATGTATTGGTGCACATCTGAACTAAAAAATTCTGATATTTAAAAAATATATTCTTTGATGATGTATCAGCTGTAGAATTAAAACCAAATTATACTCAAACTATCTATTAGCTTGCCAAGACACTTAACCAGTCTGATTAAATAGTGCCTAGACAAGTTAAAAAATTGGGAAGGTTTGGAGACAATGTATATGGGTTCCATACGAATTGAGCAAAAAAATCGTTTGATAACCGAAGATGAAAAATTGATATCGTACGAAAATAATAAACCTGTATCGAAACCCGTGCTCACTGAAAAAAAAAATTTTGGTGTATGGTAAAAATGAAAAGGGATTTGCCATTACAAAACTCTTAAACTTTAAAAGCAAGCTAATACTGTAATCAGCTGGATCGTTTACACAAAGCAGAAGAAAATTGGCTTGTACTTGTCAACGGTCAAATAGTTGAATAAAATACCAATGCATATACCCGATAAAATCAATAAACTTAGCTGGAAGTTTTTATTTCACCCACCATATTCTCCAGAGCTTGCTCCTTCTGGCTACCATTTAATTCGATTGATGCAACACCTTCTGAATGAAAAAAATGCAGATAAAGTGAAAAGAGGGCTATCAGAATATTTTTAGCCAAAGCTTCTAAGATTTTTTACAAATGGAGTTAAAAAATTGAATAAGATGTATTAAAAGTTAATTATTTTTTTTAATATGTAAATACATTTTTAATGAGTATTTTATGATATTGCATACATACAAGGATATATTTTAGACCTAATTGGATATTATATATCGGCGTGGCAGAAGTTTGACTCTGTAGTAAATTTGATACATAGCAAAAATTAACACATATTTTCCGGAACCAAGCATAAACTTTTGAGTAAAATTACCCTGAAAATTTAATTAATTAATTTTATAAAACATTACTAACAATGGTTTATAATATGTATAAGATATTTGAGAATAGTTCATTTTTACTGTTTATTTTATTAAAGCCTTTAAGGCTAAAATGCTTAAAATTTTACTTTAAAGCTTCACGTGATATAATTGTAACAAAAAGATTGTGACTTTTATAATTCACATGGATATTTTTATTGTCATGAAATTAAATTAAGGATAAAAATAAAAACAAATTAATTTTTATAGAATTTTTTTTTTTAATATTATTTATATTAACGAACTTATTATTATTATTATTATTAGCAGTATCTGGATCAGTGACAGTGTATTTGATGTTTGTTACTAAAAAAAACATTTTTTTTAAATACATGTGTAGTACAAAAGTACAAAAGCTAATTTTTTTATTATTATTCCATTTCAATGACTTGTAAAATATAATTAACAATATATTTTATGTTTCATCTAACATTAATAACAAACATTACATAAGACATTTAACTCATTTTATGCCAATATTCGTTCGAAATCAAAATCGAACTCGCCGTACTAAAATAAAGCGCTTTCGTTAAATTAAATAATTATTTCAAACGAAAACCTTTTCGATGAATTTTCATAGGCCATTTCGGTTTGAATTATAGAAATTATTTTTCCTCTCTCTCGAGCATTATCGAGAAATTTCTCTCATAATGAATGATTGATTTCTGAGATAATTTTCCTGCTTCCCTTTTGAGGGGCGTGAACGCTCTCGCCCTTCAATCTGACGTTTCATTCACGCAAACATATATATTAATATATAGATATTATATACAATATGAAAAAATCCCACGGTTTCGAAATATGGGGAAAAACTCGAGATAATTATTCGATAATGAGATTAGGTATCACGGAGCGCCGGGCTAATCTTTCAAAGAGTTTTCCCGGTAATGATCCGCTTTCGGCATTAATGAAAACTTATTTTAATAATCCCGGGACCTTTTCGGGATCGTCGTGCACCGGGATTCAAATCCCCGTTAAATCCCAAAACTTTCGTTTCGAAGAAAGAAAGCGACCGAGCGATTCGCAGTCTGAACGGTGGCCACTCTTAATGGCGGTCTTTGCCGCTAAGATATTCAAATTAAAAATCTTAAGGAATATTAAAAGAAAAAAAAACTGGGGTTTGATGGTGTTTTAGGGTGTACATAAGCAGAAAATTATACCCTCTCCCTAAACGAAAACTTAGCCATTTAATAAAGCCGCGCTACACTAGATGAATTCTTAAAATATCTCAATTGGCAATTATACGGAATGGTAGTTTGTAATAGTTAGAATGGTTCAATATATTGAAATATAAATAAAGATATAATAAGTGTATATGAGTATGTGTATATATAAATCAAAACCTTCATTAGTAGTATGTACCCAAATATAATATTAAAAATGCTTTAAAATATGAATTATATGACTTTT